>NC_045611.1:46192503-46494981 GCF_009762305.2 Zalophus californianus
TTGGAGAAGTGGCAGATTTCAGGGCTGGGGCGGGGAAGTGCAGCAAGCCAGGGTTACCTTGTGTCAGGAAGCAAGGATGTGCTCAGTGGGAAGCAGCATCCAGAAGGGGCTCCTGGAAGGGGCTCCCGCTGGACAAATCAGGGGCAATTTGAGCCTCAGTAAGGAGAGCAAGTGCCACAAATTGAAACACATCAAACAGGTCTGAACCCATGGATTCATGATAACTCTCCACGCCAAACCCAACAAAACTCACTCACCACCTTGGCAGGATTGTAGGGCATCAGCTTGTGAATCAGAAAACTGGTAACTAATGGCATGAGGTCTTTAGGGCCCGACTCCCGGTGAGATGCAGTCCTACTGTGCGGGGGCCCCTGTGCGAAAAGCATCGGAACTCCCGCCCACCCTGGCCTGGCTGGTGGCTCCTGGCCCTTCCTGCCCTAACACCTTGGGGTCTCTCTCTCTCTCTCTTTCTCTCTCTCTCTCTCTCTCGGCAGGTCTTTCCCCAGCAACTACTGGGACAAGTTTGTCAAACGGAAGGTGAGGACATGGATGGGGAGGTGGCAGGGCCTCCCGGGCTGGGTCTCTTGCTGCCACCTGGCCATCCCAGCCCTGACAAGCAGTCGCTTTATGTGCGACCTTAGGCAAAGGGGCTTTGGCTGCCTGAGGAGCACCTCAGTTTGCCCATCTGGAAATGGCGCAATAATCACCCGGCCCTCTGTGTTGACGTGATACACGTAACGAGTGTGGCATAGAGCCAGGCTCAGAGTGAGGACCCAATAACTATTAGTTAAGAGGGAGGAGGTGACGCATACTGTTTTAAGCACACAGACTCTGGAGCTGGATTGCCTGCTTTTCTACTCTTAGCTGTGTCAGGCCTTTCTGTGCCTCAGTTTCCCTCAGATTCAAAGTGAGAGTGTAAGAGGCCAGACCCCATGGGGTTGTTGTAAAGATCATATGGCCTGCTGCATGAGCAGTATCTGGCACCCAGGAAAACTAGATCATTCATTCGCTCAACAAACATTTATTGAACACCTGCTGTGTGCTTCAGGGAGCTGGAATCCAACAGGAAGCACAACACTCGAGCTGGCAAGGCAGATGATGAGCGCGTTTATAGGGTTTAGGTGGTGATAAGTGTTGTACAAGAAAAAAAGTGAAGAGGGGAATGTGTGTGTGTGTGTGTGTGTGTGTTGACCAGGAGTAGGCAGGAAAGGACACACTAGTTAATGAAGTGAAGGGGTGAATCGGGTAGAATCTGGAGGGAGTGTCCTAGGCAGGAGGAAGAGCCAATGCAAAGGCCTCGAGGCAGGAATGTGTGTGGTATATCTGAGGAACTGCAAGGAGGTCTGTGTGTCTGTGTGGCTGGAGCAGAGTGAATGAGGTGGGTGAGTGGGAGAAGATAAGTTCACAGATGACAGAGGCCCAATTATATAGGGTTCCTGGACTACTAGTCTGATAATAATAAATTATCCCTATGAATTTGGCTAATGAATCAAGTGAACCTTTTAGACCCTCCCCCTGAGGATCTGGAGAAAGCTCTGGCCCTTCTTTCCCAAAAAAAACGCACCCCCAATTTGTCACGCAAAGTTTACAGTGTCCCCAGCCTCCCCCCATACAGGCTGTGGCCCTCCCCCACTCCAGCCGTGTCCCCACGATCACATGCTCCCCTGCGCAGGTCCTGGATAAGCACGGGGACATCTATGGGCGGGAGCGGATCGCCGAGCTGCTGGGCATGGATCTGGCCACGCTGGAGATCACAGCCCACAATGAGCGAAAGCCCGAACCACAGCCAGGGCTACTCACCTGGTGAGTCGGGGACCAGCCTGCACAGGCCTGGGGTGGCCAGGGGAGGTGGCCAGGGTCTGAGAGTCAGGCATCTGGCCATCCCTCTTCCTCCCACCCCGCACAGGCTCATGTCCATTGACGTCAAGTACCAGATCTGGAAGTTCGGGGTCATCTTCACAGACAATGTGAGGAGGAGCCCATAGTTGGGGGAGGAACTGCAGAAGGGCCTTTGGAGGGCTGGGGTATCCTTGACCCCAGGTATCCCTGACCAGGGCCTGCCTCCTGAGCCCCTGTGCACCCCTGGTCCTTTGAAGCCCCCTGCCCCCCAAGGCCCCTTGTCCCTTGGGTGCTCTTGAATTCTCAGACTATGTCCTTCAGCAGAGCGTTCTCCAACTTGCCCTGGGGACGGCTTCCTACCCAGCGTGCTCCGTTACTGCCTGGTGCTCCCGATCCTCCACATACTCCCTAGGCAGAGATGGCACCCTGACCCCCAGAGCACTCCCATCCCTCTCAAATGTTCCTGGACCCCCTGTTCCCACAGTGCTCCCTACCCCCCCAAATGCCCCTTGACCCTCATGAGCGCTCCCTGACCCCCAGAGTGCTCCCCGTGAATCCGGCACGCTCCCTGACCCCTGACCCTGTGTGCCCACAGTCTTTCCTATACCTGGGCTGGTACATGGTGATGTCCCTCCTGGGTCACTACAACAACTTCTTCTTCGCTGCCCACCTCCTGGACATTGCCATGGGGGTCAAGACGCTGCGCACTATCCTCTCCTCCGTCACCCATAATGGGAAGCAGGTGTGTAGAGGACCTGACTGCTGAGGGGTGTGAGCCTGGCGGGGATGAGCCGGTAGTCTGAGTAGGGGTGGATGGGGGGGGTGTTGGGCGGCTCCCGCGAGGAGGGGCAAGGCTGGGTGGGCTGAGCCAGGATGGGTGTGGGTAGTGAGACCCAGGAGGGAGGGCCACGTTGGCTGGGGGCGGGGCATGAGGACCCAGGAAGCTGGGCGTGGGGAGGGGCAGGCTGAGCATGGAGCTGACGGGGGACCCCCCCCCCGCGTGCCCCCAGCTGGTGATGACTGTGGGCCTCCTGGCGGTGGTGGTCTACCTGTACACCGTGGTGGCCTTCAACTTCTTCCGCAAGTTCTACAACAAGAGTGAGGATGAGAACGAGCCCGACATGAAGTGCGATGACATGATGACGGTGAGCCCCTCCCCCCGGCGCTCTCGGGGCGGGGGGGGGGGGGGGGGGGCGTTACTGACCGTCCGACCCTTAGCGTGCCCGTCTCCAAAGGGGCTTAGTAGTAGTACCCACCTCGTCGCCTTACTGTGGGGGTTCCGTGAGCTGGTACTTGTGAGGGCCTTTGAGGAGTGCCAGTCACATAATCAGTGCTCAGCAAGCGTTGGCCACCATTGTCATGTCATTTGAGCCTTTAAAGCTGTGATTATTGGAAAGGTGCTCGGGCATCGTGCCCGTGTCGCGCACATGAGATTTGGGGTAATCTCCTCAATCTCCCCGTGCTCGGGTGTCCTCCCTGCTAAGATGGGTGTGTGATAACAGTGCAGTGCCTACAGCCTACGGCTGATTTTAAGACTCGGTGGAGCCCCCTCAAGAGTCTTAGAATGGTGCCTGGCGTGTATTAAGGATTCCATAGGTGTTAGCTACTCTCATCGGGTTCTATAAAAGTTTCACCCAGGGGCGCCTGGCCGGCTCAGTAGGGGGAGTGAGTATGTGATTCTTGATCTCAGGGTTGTAAGTTCGAGCCCCAGGTTGGGTGTAGAGATTCCTTTATATATATATATATATATATAGTATTGTATTATATTATACATATATATAAATTTCACCCAAGTATCAGCATGCCATGCTTGTTTATACGTTCTCTTTTATTCTGACAATGGTGGCCATGACCCAGACTGCGCTGGCCCTGTAGAGGCACGGGCCACAGTGGAGAAGAATGATCTCAGGGCTGTCACACGAGATGCCCTGTACTCTGGCGCTATGCTCTCAGGACCCAGTCCAGCCCCTCAGCCTGACATTTGAGGCCCCACGAGACCTAGTCTTGCCACGCATAGCTCTTAACCAAGACACGGGGTTCTCTCACTTTCTGGGGACACAGAAAGAACAAGCGGAAAGTCTTTCCCAGGTGCCAGGCAGACCGTGGCCCCCTCCCCGCTCAGAACCTTCTCGTAGCACTCCAGTGCTGTGTGATAAAATCGAATCCCTCACCGCGGCTCACAATGCCAGGGAAAAGCCAGCTTTACCCGAGTCTAACCGCAGTCTCTCTTGCTTTTTGCTCCCTGGCTTCCTGTCCGCTTTCAGTTCCCCTAAGGCCGTGTGTTTCCTCCCGCGCAAGTCCTCTGCATCTGACATTCTCTCCCTCTTCCACCACAGGCCCCATGTCCACGCCCCTCTCTCACATGACACGTCACCTTTCAACTTAAATGCTGCCTCCTACAGGAAGCCCTCCCTAACCACCGGCTGGCCTCATTTCTTTCCCTGCTCTTGCTTACTGGAGCTCTTTTTTCTAGCCTCGCTGAACCTCTTTCAGTTCCTCCTGGGAGCAAAATGTAATCTTTGCTCCCCAGAGGTTACGTAACACATGTGGTTTTCTCTGCCTGGAACACTTTTTCCCACTTAACACCTCCTTCAAGTTCCAGCTCTCACATGTCCCCTCTTCTAGGCAAGTCTTGCCTGATCACCCTGACTGAGTCAGGCTTTCAAAGCTTCAAAGCTTCAGAGCTTCCTGTGCTCCCCCCGTTTCTCCCCTGATCGCCCTTGCGCTTCCCCCACCCTGGCTCTGCCCCTTCTGCCTGTGACCTCCCTATCATAGCCATGATCATTTCTGGGCTGTCACTATCTGATGCCCCGTTTGTGAGCCCTGTGTGAGGTTAGGGCCCAGAGCTGGCTCAGTCATTGCTGTGTCTGCCTGTCCCCTCGGCCCAGGGCCCAGGAGGTCCTTGGAGAATGTCGAATGATAGAACGCATGACCAATATGCTTGCCACCCCCCCTCAACAGTGTTACCTCTTTCACATGTACGTGGGTGTCCGAGCTGGTGGGGGCATCGGGGATGAGATTGAGGACCCTGCAGGCGATGAATATGAGCTGTACCGAGTGGTCTTCGACATCACCTTCTTCTTTTTTGTCATCGTCATCCTGCTGGCCATCATCCAGGGTCAGTGCTGGTCGGGGTTGTGAGAGTGGGGGCCCAGTGCCCAGAGGCAGACTGGCTCCTTTAAGAGTGTAGTCAGCCTGGATTCAAATCCTGGCTCTACCTCTTCCTACTGTGAGACTTTAGGCAAGTCACCTCTCTGGGCCTCAGTTTCTCCATCTGCAAATGAGGATATTAACTATCCTAACCTCTCAGGGTTACTGTGAGAATTAAGTCAATTCCTAGGTGTTTTGCTCGTAATAAGTGCTCAATAAACGCTAGGTGTTATCTCCAGGAAGCAGGGTGAGATGAGGGAGATGGGGGACGGGAGGCAAGGCTCAGGGGTGGGTAGCCAGAAGAGGGAAGAATCTGAGCTGGCTCAGAGGTCAGGCACTGACTCGCACCTGCTGCCGCAGGTCTGATCATCGACGCTTTTGGCGAGCTCCGAGACCAACAGGAGCAAGTGAAGGAAGATATGGAGGTAGGTCGAGTCTGGGGGCGACCCAGAGGGAATGCGGGACCCTGGGGGGGTTGAATGGGCCCGGATTCTGATGTCCCCCGCCATCCATAGACCAAGTGCTTCATCTGCGGCATCGGCAGCGATTACTTTGATACGACACCCCACGGGTTCGAGACCCACACGCTGGAGGAGCACAACTTGGCCAATTACATGTGAGCCCGGGCCCGTGGGCCAGGCGGGGGGCGGGGGGAGAAGGGGGCGTGGCCGTCGACCGCGAGGGGCCGGGTACTGGGCATTGACCAGTTAGGTGTGGTATCCAGGTGGGTAGCTTCCCAGCCAATCAGGAGAAAGTTAGGGTAGTCCTGACCTATCTCCGCTGCCCTCCCACCCTCAGGTTTTTCCTGATGTATCTGATAAATAAGGACGAGACAGAACACACGGGCCAGGTAAGGGGGTGTTAATGGGAGGGCAGTGGGCAGGGACATGGAGAGCTTTAATATGAGGTCAGGCAGCAGGTGGCAGTAAAAAGCTCATGCCAGCATGAACATTTGAAGATGCGGCCAACCAATTCTTCCCCGTGCCCCAACCCTAGGAGTCTTATGTCTGGAAGATGTACCAGGAGAGATGTTGGGATTTCTTCCCAGCTGGTGATTGTTTCCGCAAGCAGTACGAGGACCAGCTTAGCTGAGACATCCCCCAGCTGGCCCTTCACCCTCACCTCAAGTGCCTTATTCTCACAAGCCCCTTAGCCCCAAAGCCCTTCCCCAAAGGCAGCTGGGGGACAGGTGACCATGTACTGGAGAAATAAAGTCTGTGCTATTCCCCTGACATCATTGTGTTGGGTTCTTGACATTTGGGGGGGTAGGCATCCAGGAATTCTGCCCTCCCCTCTCCTCTCTGGAAGAACAAGATGACAGCAGAGGCTGGAGTCATGTTTATTGGGAGACAAGTGCGTGTTGTGACCATTAATGTGTGTCCGTTGGGGACAGGGGTGCAGGGACTGGTTCCCAACACCCCCCTAGGGACTCATTCCTGGATGTAGAGGTTGCTGGGGGCAGTAGGATCGTCTGCTGGGCGTGTCTCCACCACCACAGGCCTGGGGAAGGAGGAGAGAAGTCAGTTCATTCATTCATTTGTCCACCCAGTCATTCACAAAGGAGTCACTAGAGGCTGTACCGGCACAGCGCTGGGCTGTCACAGCGATGAGCAGACATAGTCTCTCCCCTTGAGGACGGGAGACCAATCTAGAACAGGAGACCAGCAGAAGTCAGTGAATTACAGCAGTGCAAAACAGCACTGAAACTATCCCAAAGGGTCGGCCAAGGTGGCCCAAAGAATAGATGGTGGAGGGGACGCCTGGGTGGCTCAGTCGGTTAAGCATCTTCCTTCGGCTCAGGTCATGATCTCCGGGTCCTGGGATCGAGGCCCGCATCGGGCTTCCTGTTCAGCGGGGAGTCAGCTTCTCTCTCTCTCTCTTTCTCCCTCTGCCCCTCCCCACTGTTCCTTCTCTCTCTCTCTCCCTCAAATAAATAAATAGGATCTTAAAAAAAAAAAAAAAAAGAATAGATGAAGCCCCAAAAAGGCTCAGGAGGGAACTTCGTGAAAGGTCAGGGAAGGGCGTTCTGGGCAGAGAACAGCCTGGGCAAAGGCCTTGAGGTGGGAGAGAGCTTGGGACTTGGCTGCAGAAGTCAGAGTCTTGTGGGCTGTGGCCAGGACTGGCTATTTATCTTGAGGCCACAGGAGTGACGCAATGGGACTTAGATTTGAAAAGGCCTCTCTGACATGTCAAAAGGTCACGAGAGATGCTCGAAGGGGGCTGTCACTGGTTAAATATGGGAGTTCTTGTGCCTCAAAGTAAATAATTGTAGTAATAACCCCCAAGAATAAAATGGAAATCCATGAGGCTATGCTGAAAAGCACACACACACACACACACACAGGAGAAGGGACAGATCCTCCCCACAGCGGCATGCCAACTAAGGGCAGAAACCATTTAGTAACTATCCTCATAATATATTCAGGCAGAAGTCATCAATAGATGCTAAAACCAGTAGGTGAAAGTCTGATGAGAAACAGTATATGTACACACTCTCAACAAATCACCCCCAAAAGATACTTAATAATACAAAAAGTAACTTTATAGCAGAGAAACCAGGCTGACTCCACCCTACCCAAATGCTCAAAGATAACATCACCCGAAATGGGACAAAGTGACATGTGCCTCCTGATAGGAGGCATGGAGAAGGACATGCCATCACTTCTGTGGTATTCCTGCTCAAAATGCTTAACCTGGAAACCTTGAACCCAACTGAAGGACATTCTGGAAAACAACCTTCCTGTACTCTTCGAGAGTATCAAGGTCCTGAAAAACAAAAAAAGCCTGAAGAATTGTCCCAGGCTAAAGACCAAAGAAACCTGACTCCTACATGCACTCCCCATCATCCTGGGCCAGAAAAAAATATTACTTTTTGGTTATAAAGAGTATCATTGGGGGGCGCCTGGGTGGTTCAGGTCATGATCCCTGAGTCTCGGGATGGAGCCCCACGTCGGGCTCCCCGCTCAGCGGGGAGTCTGCTTCTCCCTCTGGTCCTCACCCTGCTCATGCTCTCTCGTTTGCTCGCTCTCAAATAAAATCTTTAAAAAAAAAAAGTATCATGGGCCAACAGGTGAAACTTGAATGGGTGTGTGGCTTAGAAAGTAGTGTTGTCTTGGTGCTATTTCCTTGATTTTGGCAGCTGCATTGTGGTCTGCAGGTGTAGGTCTTTGCTTTGATTTAGGAAACAACTCACACCCAAATAGAAAAAATTATGTACATATACACAACGCGGTAAAAACAAAACACACAAAAACCCCCAAAAAACCACCAAAAAAGTTAACAACCGGGGAACCTGGATGAATGAAGGGATACAAGAATTTAAGATTAATTTTTAAATTTATTTTTGCAACTTCTCTGTGAGCCTAAAGTTATGCCAAAATAAACAGTGAAAATAAAAATTAAAAAACAAAAATGTCCCCTTGGCTCCCGTATGGGGAATGGACTACAAGGGGCAGAGATAGAAGCAGGGAGACCAGGAGAGAATGTCCAGGCCAAAGATATAGGTGGCTGGAGGCATCTCAAGACACCTCTCCACATCAGAAGTCCCCCTCCCAGGTTCTGTGTCCCCTTCGCCATGTCCATACCTGGGGGAGCCAAGCAGACGGAAGGTGAGGGTGGGGTCTCTCAGCTCCTGCAACAGCTGGGGAAAAGGTGTGTGTGTGTCAGTATCTAGAAGACTCTTCCCCCATCCCTTAGAATGGGGGGGGGGTGTCTCTGAACTTCTAGTCTTAGGTCTGGAAATAATCATTCTTGCTAACACCATGCACCAGCTGTGTGACCCAACCAAGTTACTTTACCTCTCTGTGCCTCAGATTGCTATACTAACCTGTGAAATCATAGGACCTTCCTGATGGGTGATCGAGGAGATTAAATAAAATACAAACACATAGGGGCAACATCTGACACAGTGTTCTATGAGCTAAGGACCATTTATCGCTCCATTTTCCAGCTGAGGAAAGTACGGCATGGGAAAGTGAAGTCATTTGCTTCAATCAGCTGGATTCCAACCCAGGCAATCTGTTCATGCTCTTAACCACCCACATATTTCTCTAGTGACCCCCATTTTATAGCTGCAGACTGAGGCTCAGAGGGAAGCAGAATCTCTTACATAAGATCGCACTGCGGCCTGGAATGAGCTCCAGACCCGAGAGACCCTGGGGTATAGAAGAGGACCTGTCTGCCCTGAGACGGGGGAAGCTTCTCGTCAGGGCTCCACACCCTGCCTCAGTCCCCCGGGTCCATCTGAGGAACCAGGGGCGGGGCTGCGGGCGTTCAGATGGAGACGCTTACCTGGTCTGAGCCTGGAGCCCACACCTGCACTCCATGCTTCCAAAAGGCCTGCAGCCGACCCCCGACCATAGCTGGGAGGAAAGCAGTGCCCGTCACCCTTGGGTATCACCGAGCCTCCGCTCCGAGCCGGGGGCCCTCCCATCCCTGCACCTACCCACGGCTTCCACCGCCTCAGTCATGGGGATCTCCAGAGTTCGAAGCCCCCGGACTGGGGCTCCCTCCGGGGTCACCAGCTTCAGGGACCCTAGAAGAGGGTAGAGAGAGGGTTTTAAGAGAGAGGCTCGGAAGGAAGGACCGCTGAGGGACTGGACAATAAATTCATTGAGAAGCAAAGCAGGAGGCAGGCAAGGCCTGTAGGGGTTCAGCATTTCCGAGAAGCACAGGGTCTGCGAGGCGGAGATGCAGGAACAGTGGAGGAGAGAGGGAGGAGGGTCCTTACCGTCCATCAACACCATCACCTTGTCTTCCTCTACTTGGGTCACCTGTACCGGTCCCCTGTGCTCTATTTGACAGGAGGAGGTTCAAAAACCAATTCGGCAGGGTTCTGCCCTCCTCCGCCGGGCACCCTCTCCATTCCCAAGCCAGCAGGCTAAGCCCCGCCCATCACCGCGGCCGGCCGGGTCCTCAGTCTCACGGGTCGAATCTATATCCATCTCTCTTCCCGTCGCCCCAGGCTCAACCCCTTTCCCAATCACACCTCAGGGCTAAAGCCCCGCCCCGCCGCCCCGCCCCTCCCAGCAGCCCCGCCCCCAGCGAGCCCGCCCCCCCTCTCACCTGTGCTCATCTCGCCCAGCCAGCAGGAGAGCGCGCCGAAGCGCACGGTGTGGAAGAGCACCGGCTTCGCCGGCTGCCCCGGGCTCACGCCGATGCAGACGGCGGGCAGCTCGGAGCCTGGCCCGGTGAGTAGCGCGAACACTGGAAGGGGCGTCGGTAGCGGGAACAGCACCTGCTGCAGGCCGCACAGGGAGGGGCGGGCTCAGAGGAGGCGTGGGGCGGGGCCTGGGAGGGGAGGGGCCTGAGAGGGGCGGGGCCTGGGAGGAGAGCACGCAGGGGGCTTCGCAAGTATCTCCTGGGCTCTCGGTTCGGAGGGATGCTGTCTAGAAACTTCAGGGGGTGAGAGCCCAGAGGAGTGAGGTGATGCCTCCTTAGAAATGGACAGATGATGTGGCCTTAGAGTTGGCGCGGCTTCTGTTCGGGTCGTGCCGCCTTCATGACAGAAAGGCAGGGCCCCCGGAGGGGCGTAACCTCACAGGCCGCCAAGTCTCCTTAGACTCAAAGGATCTGAGTGGGGTCTCCTGGAGACCCGGGGGGATGGGACATAGGGCCTGAAAAATAAGTAGGCTGGGTGAGAGGCGGAGCTTAAGGACCAGGAAGCCCTCCGGAGGGGGAGCCTCGGGCGCCTACCGCAGGTGGGCGGGGCCTCGGGTGGAAGCGGGGCTTCACCAAACTCTCGGCAGAAGCAGAACGAGGGGAAGGCCCTAGCCATTGAACCTCACAGAGTCCCCAGCCTCTGCAGGCCCCCTACCCGGACCAGCAGGAACTTGTTCATGGGCTGGTACCACTGAAGCAGGACCACGGACGTCTCCAATGCCCCGCACAGGAACGGGCCCCCCGAGCTCGCACCCTCCGCTGTGGAGGTGGGTAGGGATGGGTTAGGGCCAATCCTCTCTCCCCTTCCCCGTCCCCGACCCTCCCCCCCCCCCCCGCCGAAAGGGCACACATATTTCCCGGACTCTGGACAGCCTGCCTTAACTCTGCAACCCCCTCGGGTAGATGCAGACCAAGCCCCGCGTCTGGCCCCGCCCCACACCCCCCTCAGGTCCGCTCAGTTGGGATTCTCTCTCACCCACGCAGCAAGCTCGGCACCCTTTGGTGTCCTGGATCTTGGTGGAGACCATGTTCTTCCTGCAGAAGAAAGCAGGCGTAAACGCGGAGGGACGGCAGGAAGGGGGGATCCCAGGGGTCTGTGGCGCCACTGGGAGCTGGTACCTTGCCAGTAGCCGGTGGGGGCTAATGTGAGCGATGGGGCTTCCCGCTCTGGTCTCCTTCCGTTCCAGCAGGCCCAGGATGCTATGAGAATACAGGTGGGGGGTCTTTCCTGCAGTGTGTGTGTGTAGGGGGGAAGCAGGCAGTTATAGGACACCAGGCACTCCCACCTTTCACTGTCCCTTCACTTGGCCCCATCCCTTTGAAGCTCCCAAGGCTCCAAGTCTCAAGCACTTTTATTTATGCCTTTTTCACTCGACACATTTTAAGTGTCCACTGTGGGCCAGGCACTGTGCTGGGCTCTGGTGAACAAGGAGTAAGATAAATATGTTCCCTATCCTCCTGTACTTGCAGCCACATGAGAACCTATGGACACTGCACCACTGAGAGGAAGTTATGCACATTATTAAGTTGATCTAGAAATTCTCTGATTATTAACCGATCTAGAAATTCTCCTAAAGCGTGTCGTCACAGATGTGATTATTTTTATTTTTTTTTTAATTTTTTATTGTTATGTTAATCACCCTATATTACATCATTAGTTTCTGGTACAGATGTGATTATTAACTAACTCATGCGGCCTATTTGGCTTGGCGTTTCCCCCCCGTAGATTAGAAATTCTTTTATACAAAACGTTTATAAAACAATAACACAAAACTGTAACCTATAACTCCTCACTCACTCTATTTTAGTAAAGCATGGAATAAGTTCTAATTGGCATCTAAACATCAAGGAAATGTAAAGACTTCCTGTAGACCTCACCTCAAAACTTACTGGAGGTGAGACCTATTGTGAACCCCATTTTACAGAGAGACAAACTGAGGCTCAGGGAGCAAGTCCCCCAGTGAAAAGGTGGCTGGGATCTTAACTGCAGGCTCTGTGAAGAGGGAGCGTACGTTTGTTTGGTTTTGTTTTTTTCCAGCTGTGCCGGTCTACCTCCCAACCCCCTGACTCTCAACCCGTTAACTTCTGAACCCCCTCCTCCCACCCAACCCACAGCCAGACCTGAGAGAGACATGAGGACATTGTTGATGGAGTACACCCAGGTAGTCCGGCTGGGAAAGAGCTGCAGAGAACGGGGGAGATGGCTCCCATAAGACCCCAGCAAGCCCCAACTCCGTCCCCCTGCCCTTGGCCCCCAGGCCCTGTGCCTCACCATCTCCAGCGTGGCCTCCTGATCGTTCCGATTCAAGATGAAAATGCCTTCCTCTGCCCCCAGGAGCAGGTGCTGGTCTGTGGGGCCAGACACAAGCACGCTGGGACCCACCTCATCCTGTTGGGCCTCCCAGACCGCCAACATGTCTGACCCCAAACACTGGTAGTCTGTCCCCCAGCCCTGACTCTTCATTCTCTCTTACTCCCTTGACTCTCCCAGCCTCTGTTTCCCCAAATGTGAACTCAAACCCTAACCCAGTCCCCTGAGCTGATCTCATTCTCACCTACCCTCATGCTTGGGCCCGCAAATCCTGCAAAGCCGGACCCCACCCCCTCACTGTTGACCCCAACATTAGTCCGTGCTTCCCCACATAGCCTCCTACGTGCTGTCCTTCTGTCTTCCCAGTTCTGGTCCCCAAATGCTAATCTTGTTTCAACACTGGTCCTCAAACTCGGGCCCTCTGAAGTGTGGCTTTTTCTGTACGGTGTGTCCCCCTCAAATTCTAATGCTGTTTTTTTTTTTTAATAAGTTTTAGTAATTTTTTTAAGATTTTATTTTTGAGTAATCTCTACACCCAACATGGAGCTCGAATTTACGACCCTGAGATCAAGGGTCACACGCTCCTCCGAGGGAGCCAGCCAGGTGCCCCTAATGCTGTTTCTTTAACATTTACCCCCCCAACGACCTCGTCTCTACATCTTTCATCCCCAAACTCTTCCCCTTCTGCATTCCCATCCCCCAAACTCCCGAACCCCAAAATTCTGATCCCAGCCTACCAATAACCTCTCACTGAGGTTCATGGGGTCCAACTGTCCCCCATCTATCCCAAACTTGGACTTTTCTGTTATATCTGACATTCCTGGCCCCCAAACTTTTATTTTCCTAGTTCTTCCCCTCAAATCTATCTTCACTCTACCCATCTTTGATCCCCAAACCCCAACTGTCACCCTGGGCTCTGGTCCTGCCTCAGCTCTGCCCCTCCCGTTCCCACCTCTGTGCCTCCCTTAGGGCCCCTCCCCACCCCCCCACCCCTGCTCTCCGAGACACGCCGAGGGCTCACCCTTGGTGGAGGGGTGTGTCCAGGCAGCTGTGCTGTGGATCCGGAGGGGGCAGCCGTTGAACAACTTCACGAGAAGGGCACATCCCTGGGCAGGCCACGGGGGGCAGAGCAGCGGGTCCAGCAGAAGGAAGGAGGGGACAGGAAGGTGCAGCGGTTAAGACCCAAGAGTGCCAGCACTCTGCCTCCTCAAAGGTTTATCACCTCTCTGCCTCTGTTTCCCCATCTGCAAAGTGGGGGATAACGCCTATCTCTGGGATTTCTACCAGCATCTGTGAAGGCTGATACCACACAAAGACGTGAGCGCAGCGTCTGGCCCAGGGGCACGGGTCACCAAACGTCACCTCTCATCGCCACCACTCCGCCCACCCCACCCCCAGGCTTCCCAACCCCGTCTGGGGGGCACGGCCGGGCTCACCTTTCTTTTCATCTTGTCCTTCTTGGGGGGTAACAATGGGGGCTGATCAGGCTCCCGGGGGGTTGGGTTCCAGAGTGAGGGCTCTGAGACAGGGTGGGGGGGGGAATCAGCCCCCAAAGGCCCCCCTGCCCAACCCACGCCCCCGCCCACCTCCTGCCCCAGCCTGCCCCATTACCTGAATGGGCAGTTAGGTGCGGGCTGCGGGTGGCCAGGGGAGGCCCGAGGTGGGGGGTTCGGGGGGGAGGCCCACTAGCACACCGGACCAGCACCCCCGGGCTCAGCTGTCCGTCATCCCCAGTGCCCCCAGGCCCCTCATCTGATGGAGAGCGGAACTTGGGCTATGGAGACAGAGGAGGAGTGTGGGAAAGTACATTAGACAGTCTCAGAGAGAGGGCACCCTGCAATCCCAGCCCTGCCTCTACCAGAACTGACGTTGGTCATGGTTCTGACCCTCCTCACAGTGTCCTACCACCACCCCGGCATCAACCCTGACCTCCCACCCCCCACCCATCATCAACTAAAGGGTTAATGCCGGAGCGCTTTGTGCTGGGGGTTCCCAGGACCAGTGCCCATCTGGCTAAATACTTTGAATCCCACCCCTAGGTTCAAGGATGCTGCTTCCAGATCCCAAAGTGCTCATCATCCCATCTCCCAGACTTCAGGGGACCCGGTGTCCCACCCTCCAACCTTAGAGTGCCCGGTAACCCAGCATCTAAGGACCCTGGCCTCTTGGGCCCCGGCCCCCAGCCCCAGCGGGCCCAGGGCCTTACTTACCTTGGGAGGGAGTGGAGGAGGTGTGTCCTCTGCAGGGGTGGGGCTGGAACACACAGACGGGGTGAGTGGGCGGGGTGTCGCTAACAAGGACTCTCGGGGCAGGTGGGGTGGTTTGGGACTGGAGGTCTGAGATCAAGAGGGCCAGGGATGACTGGGTCTGGGCTGGAGCCGAGGATTAAAGCCCTCCGAGCCATGATGATCCTGGCAACAGCGATGCCGGATATCGAGTGTGGAGGATGCAACCAGCCTGAACCTTCAGTCACCTAGTGCCGCAGATCACGTGAGCTCCGGGGGCGCGGGTTCTCGCTTGGGGCTGGGCACGGCAGCCAGATGTGCAGAAGGGACGGGTGGGGGCGTGAGGCAGACGCAGGCCTGGGGGCCGGGCTGACTGTTGGGGCTGACGTGGGGTCTTGGGCCAAGGGTCTGGTGTGGGGCAAGTTCCCAGGGGGGAAGATGCAGATGAAGGCTGGGCTCTGAGGGTTTGGGCTGCAGTGGAAGACTGGGGGTCTGAGCAACATCTGGGAGCTGGGGGCAGGGACGAGGTGGGGGGTCTGGGTGGCGCTGGGGGTTGGCTTTGTGGTGGGGGAAGGAAAGTGGGGGGTGCCGGGGGAGGCGGTATTAAGGGTCTAGTCAGGGTCCGGGATGAGTGGCGGAAGGCGAGTAGGGGCTGAGGTTGGGGTCGGGATGGAAGGGAGACGGCGGTCATAGGAAGGCAGGGTGGGTGAGGGCCGGTGGGGCTGGGGGCCACGGCTCTCTTACATGTCCACGTCATCATAGTCATCGTCAGACTCCGACAGCTGCCTCCTGAGGAGTGACAGGCGTGACCCTCAGGCGGTTCCCCCACATGTCCCAGCCCCCTCCCCTCCACACTGAGGGTCCCTGACCTAGGACTGCTGCTCCTGAAGTCTCCAGGGGGCTGTAAGTGGGCCTGTGGGATGGTAAAGGGTCAGCGGTGCCAAGGGGGAGGGGAGGGCGTCCGAGGCAAAAGCAGGGGGAGGCCTCTCACCGTGTGGGGTATGGGTCTGGACTCCATCGCTCTGAGCTTCCGGAACTCCATGTGCCGCCCTGGAAGTTGGGGAGGGAAACAGTAGCACAGTGAGCTGAGAAAATGGGTCTGGGCAAAGAGGAGAATTTGAAGGGGGAGGGTTCAGGGTCAAGATCTTAGGTCCAGAGCTGTCCTGTAGCGGGAAGGGTCTTGGTTTCCAGGGTCTCACTTGGGGGGCCGGGGCCAAGGTTTGGGACCAGGGAGGTGGGGGCTCAAAGTTATAGAGCGTTTGTTTTCAGGGTTCATTTGGGTATTGGGATGTGACAGAGATTTCGGAGGTCTCTTTGGGGGTCTTGGTGTTATGGGAAGTCTCATGGGGTCTGTTCGCAGGTCAGAGAAGTGGGGGGGGGTGTCTCTGTAGTCATTTTGTAGGTCGGGCGGTGATGAGGTTTTCTGGAATCTCTCGCAGGGCCAGATAGCGACGAGGGTCTCTGAGGGTCGATCATGAGATCAGATGGTGCTGAGGGTCTCTGGCAGAATCATGGGGGTGGGGGGGGTGGAGTGGGTCTCGGATCTATTATAGGGTCAGGGATCCCCAAGCTTAAGGATTCTCTACTCACGACAGCAGTCGGCATCTGGGATCCCTAGGGAGCTGGATCGGTGGGTGGACCGGATCCGCCGGGGGACAGCAGGGGGCACCTGGGCAGAGGGGCAGCTCAGGGCCACAGCCCTCTGGCACCCCTCCCACCCTGTGGGCCCAGCTGGGAGCCTCGGGCTCTCCCCTACCCCTCTATGCCCCCAGCCCTGTGCCAAGCCCCGCCTCCCCCCTCCCCTTTTTCCTTTGAAGAGAGGCAGCAGGAAAGGGCTCCTGGCAGGGTGTACAGCCTGAGCAAAGTCTGGGAGCTTCCATCACTCTGTGGGCCAGGGCGCCCTCACCTCAGGCTCCTCATCTTCAATCTCGACCACAGGGGCCCCCTTCCCTGGATTCCTCAGTTTGTCAAGAAGATCCAGGATCAGGCCTCTATTTAGCCTGGGCTGGGACACCAGCTGATGCTAGAGAGGGGAGGAGGGGGTCAGCGGACAGACCCCTGGAGAGGTCCCTGGTGTGGGGGAGAGGCTGGGACAGGGGCCTGAGAACCCGTCTAAGGGAATCTAGTGGGGAAGGTGCCAACCTAAGGAGAAGGCACGGAACCCTGGGGAACTGAGACTGGGGGATTTTAAGGGGTTGGAAGGGATTAGAAGAATCTAGAATTCCCAGCAGGGCCAAATGGAGAATTCCAGAGGTGTCTTAGAGGGGACCGGGCTTCCCCTGGAATTCCAGAGCAAACCCAGGAATGGGACTGGAGACCCTGGGAAATTTGTGAGTTTTAAACAACTCAGGGTATCTTGGCAAAAAGTCTGGGGTACAATTTGGAGGATCTTGGGGAGGTCCTGGGGAATTCTGGGGGTGAGAGTTTGGGAAGGGCTCTTCCGGGAAGCGAGGGGACATTTACACTGAGCATCTTGGTGGCACCAGGTCGTTTCTTGGGGTTCTTAGTGAGGGTGACTTTGACAAAGTTGTGGAAGGCAGCCGACCTTGGGAGGAAGAAGCCAAGTTCTGGGGTGAGGAGACCAGAAACCCTCCTAGCAGACCCTCAGTCCCGGCTCCCCCCTCCCTCACCCTGTCCTACCATTTGCCTTTCTCCTTTAGCCTGGGGGGCTGGTAGCCACTCTTCGTCATGAGGAAGAGAACTCTAGAAGAGTAAGGGGAGAACGTGGTGTTCAGACTCCCAATGGGGGGGGTCAGACCTCATGGCTCGAGGGGTCCCCAACAGCACTGAGGTCAGCAGAGAGCAAAACAAGGGACAGAACCAGAATGGGGTTTTGGTTTTACAAGGTGCTGGGCTGCCACTTCCGGGGGACTCTGTCTGTCACGTGACAGAGCTACAGCAGCTGTGATGCGGGCCTCCAGATAGGGAGTCCCTGCGCTGGGGGGTTCCCTGCTGTGGAGGCTGAAGAAAAGGCTTTCTGGGTTGAGAGGATCCCTGGGGAGGTCTCAGAGTGAGCTCTGAGGAAGGGATGTCTCTTGTGGGTGGAGGGGGTGGCGGTGCTCAGGGTCAAGGCTGGGGGATACCGGTCAGGCCTGCCTACCTGAGAGGGTGCACGTCAAACAGCGGCGGTTGCAGCTCGGCTAGTTCGATGGCTGTGATGCCCAGGGACCAGATGTCACACAGCTCATTGTATCCCCCCTTCAGGGCCACGGCCGCCACTTCTGGAGCCATCCTGGGGGGGCGGGGCAGAGACCCTCAGAGAGCCGGGGGTGACACCAGGAGGGGAAGGGGGCGACTCCTTGGCGTGGGGGCGGGGGGCAGGAGAGAGAGAGAGAGAGAGAGAGAGGAGAATGGGGCACCGAGAGAGCCAGATGCAGAGCAACGTCAAGGTGAAGAGAGAGACCGGAATAAAGACAGACACGGGGAGGTCGAGACAGAGACAGAGACAGACCGATCAGAAGAAACATCAACAGAAAGAGACCTAGGCAAAAGGAAAACTCAAGAGAGAGCCAAACAGTAAGCAGAATGTTCAACAGGGAAAGATAGAGGCAGGGAAAGGAGCCAGGAAGGAGATTCCTAGTGATCCAGGCGGGGATGGCCACCGCCCCCCCACTGCACCCCCACCAAGGCATCCCTCACCAGTAGGGCGTCCCAATGAAAGACAGGCGTCGAGCCAGTGTGGCCCCAATCTGGGCCGAGATACCAAAGTCAGCTGGAGGCAGAGAGAGAGAGAGAGACATGGTGACCCGGGGTGCACTATTCCCTTGGCCCCCAGCCAGTCCCCTCCCCACCACCACCCCCCACACTCACCCAGCTTGACCTCCCCAGCATCATTGATGAGGATGTTGGCTCCCTGGGGAGAGAGGGGGAAATTAGAGGCTGTCATAGAGACCCCCCCCAGCCCAGTGCTGCCTCCACCCCGTGGCCCTTCCCCACCCCACTGCTCCACACCACCCTGAGTCCTCCACACACCACTTCCATCTCCTGCCCCCCCCCCCCAAGGCCACTTTTCTGCCCCTAGACCACCTTGATGTCCCGGTGTATCTTCTTCTGTGAGTGCAGATAGGCAAGTCCCTGGGAGAAGGGTGGACACAGGGGCTGTGAGTGCCCAGGGGCTGGAGCAGGGCCCTGCCCCGACCCAGGCCCACCCGGTCTCTCCTTACCTGGAGCACTTCCCTGCAGACATAGCTAATCTGGAGCTCGGACAGGGGGCCTGTCACTGCAAAGGTCACATCAGTGGCGTTGGATGGGAACCAGAAAACCTGGCCCCGGGAGACCCTGGCCCCCACCCACATGGGGAGCGGGTAACAGATGGTAGAAGTGGGAGGGAGAGATGGAGGGACAGTCAGCGACCAATGCAGGGAACCAGAGGCCGGAGGGAGACAGATTCATTCAATAGATATTTACTGTGTCCACTGGGTGCCAGGCATTGTGATGGGCACTGGGGAGACAGCTGTGGACAAAAGAGACAGAGATCCCTGCCCTTGTGGAGGGAACATTCCAGTCGGGGCAACAGACGGTAAACAAGATAACTCCAGCATAGCGCCTGAGATGCTAATAAATAAATAGCAAGAATATAGGAAATATGTGTGGGAAGGGGTATGACATTTTACAGGGTGGTCGGTGAGGTCCATCCTACTCTGAGAAGGTGTCAGGGTGAAGATGTGATCAGTCCAGCTGGGAGGGGAACAGAAGAGCTGGTGCAGAGGCCCAGCAGTGGAGAGGGCCTGGTGGGCTCAGAAAAGAGCAAAGTGGGTGGAGCAGAGTGGGGGTGGGAGAGAAAAGGGGTAGGAGGTGAAGTCTGGCCGCTTGGGTGCAGGTGGGGGTCACCCTGGGGAGCTCGGGCTTCTCTTCAGAGAGAAATGGAAGCCATGGGAGTGTTCTGAGCAGGGGGTGATGGGAGTTTGCAAAATGAGGAAAGGCAGAGGGACACGGGCACCAACGCACACACACAGATAATGAGAGACAAACAGAAAGACAGAGAAACGGGAACAGATTCAAACTGAGACCCAAAAGCACGAAGAAAGAAAAAATGAGAGCGAGAGAGACACACAGAGGTGGAGAGAGAATGACAGGGAGACAACAGACAGAGAGAAGGGGTCAGAGACCAGGGCTGGTAGACCGGCTGGGTGAGCCACTTCCTCTCTGAGGGCCTCAGTCTCCCCCCTGGTGACTTAATCTGGAATTTCTTCTTTGTCTGACATTTGAGATCTTGGGGTTCAACGGAGACAGAGAGGAGGCCGAAGACAGAGGTGACCATGAGAAATTGAGAGGTGATCAGAGGCCCACCCCATACCCATCCTCAAATTTTCCAAAAGAGCGAGAAGCAGGCTGAGAGAGAGAGAGAGAGAGAGAGAGAGAGAGAGAGAGAGAGAGAGGGAGAGACAGGAATTCATTCACTCAGTCAATGAAAACGTGGACCCGGCTATGGGCCAAAAGTGCAGAAACACTCAAACACCTGAACGGCAGAGAGATCGGGGCCGGACCGTCAAGGGCTGGAGGCAAGGGCCCAGGGCCCACTCGGTCACCACAGTATTCCCAGCACCAACCAGGCCAGGCCTGGGCCCAGAGCGGGGCTCCCTGCAGGAAATGTGGACCAGAAAGACGGTCCCAAAAGACACAACCCCAGAGAGATAGGAGGGGTGGAGGAGGGGGTGCTCCATGGATCCCCCTTGCCCTTCCTCTCACCTTGGTAGATGTCCTGGAGAGAACCAGCCCCACAGAATTCCATGCATATCCAGAACTTCTGAAGCCTACAATTCAAGGGTGGTAATAACAGCAGGAATAAATCATCACTTGTGGGACACCTCCAGGTCACTGTCTGTCTTGTTCCAGCTCAATAAGAACCTTAAGGTGATAGCTGTCATCCACCTCCCCTTGCCCACCGGAGTGAGATCATCCCACTTCCATTTTACAGGTGGGGAAGCTGAGGCTCAGAGAGCAAACCTATGTTCAGGGTCAACTGGACTCGAACCCAGGTCTTTGGACTCTTAACCCAGGAGGACTCCTAACTCTGCTAATCTACGCTAACCCAGAAGACAGGGCAGATAGCTCACAAGTTGGTCAGGTTCAGGGGGGACAAAGGGGCTCAGGGTGCCAGGTCTGGGGGGACAGATGTCATTACTGGGGCATCAGGGATTTTAATTTAGGGGTGCGGGGATTTAGGGAATGAAAGGAGCAGAGAATGGAACTGGGGGGCCTGAAGGGCAGGATGACAAACGATTAGTTTTAGGGGACTTGCTTTCAGGTTTGCTTACTACGAAAGGATTGCTTTTGGGGATCCCCGCTCAGAAATGGGAGTCCTGAACTGCAGATTACATCAGAGAACACTCTGGTCAGAAAAGTGGGACTTCAGACTGGGGATCGAGCTGGGGGGGCCCAGTTTAAAAGGGGGGTCCAGGATTGGAGGTCAGGAATGGGGGTTCTGGGCTAGGGGCTGGGCATGGTCCCAGGGCAGGTTTGAGGCTCATCACCAGAGGTAACTCCCATGGTAGGCCACGATATTGGCATGCCGGCACGTTTTCAAGATGAGGATTTCCTTCTGAAGTGTGGAAACATCATCGTCTGTGAGGAGGAACAGGAAAGAAAAGGCCGCTGAGGGGAGGGACTATGGGGGAGGCGATCCCGGTGTCCCAAGAGGAGGGGTAGGGGTGTGGGGAAGGCGCGCCTGTGTCCTCACCAGGCTCCATCTTCACCATCTTCACTGCCACCAGGTCCCCCGTCACCTTGTCGCGAGCCTTGTAAAGGGGAAGTTGGCAGTCAGGCAGGCTCCATTCGCCTGAGTTCCTCCTCAGCATCCCTGAGCCAAAGCCAAGGACTGGGATCCTCTCTCATCCCCTTCCCTTCTTGGGCCTCATCCCAAAGGCTCGCTGGTCTGAGGGTGATGGAGAAGGAGGGGTGTCCTCACCTTGAAGACTTCTCCATAGGTGCCGCCACCCAGCCGCTGCAGCAGGTCATAGTGATCCCGGGGGTCCCTATTAAAGATGTCGGGGTCCACGAGGTCCATCCCTGGGGGCTGGAGCTGGGCCTGTGCCCAGGGGCCAGCAGGGCCTCAGGGCTCGAGTGTGGCACCTCCCTCCCTCCCCACACGTCCTGCGCCCTGCACCCGCCTTGCCTTGCCTCCACCGGCTGTGGCCTCCCCCGTCCCCACTCTCGCTTCCTGCCCCAGCACAGGGCTGTGCAGCGGGCTCCGCCCCCTGTCCCCTGGGCCCTGAGAGCCTGTGAGGGGCAGCTTGCCTTGGGACCCAGGGGACCCCCCCCAGCCCCACCTCCAGGGCCTAGGGCTGAATGTAAACCAGATGCAAACTATCTTGTGATGGGGGGGTGGTGCCCTGGCACCCCCTCCCGCGTTCTGGGCGGTGGCTAAAAACCACAGTTGAAAGTCTGCTGAGTGCTTGAGGGTTTGGCCACCATCCGGAGATGGAGATGGTAGGCCAGCACAGGAGTGGTCGTGCACTGAGCAGTGCCCACCTATGTACCCACTGTGCGCAGACCAGTAGACGTACACATGCCTGGATACCCGTGTGCACGCACACACGTGGATGCGCCCAAAGCACATACCTCCACGTATATGACACATGCTTGTGCATTCACGCCTAAAGTGTGCAGAAGGGCACTCGCCTTCTGCCGCAAGACTGGAGCCTAAAGGGGCCTGAGCGCCAGCCGGCAGGGTCCAGGAGCCCCTTCGGCCCAGCCCGCCCCTGCCGAGCAGAGCACCACAGCTTTACCGGCCCCTACCGCTGGAGTTGGGGCGGAGGGTGGGGGCGAGGTTCTGGACCCCAGAGCTCAGGATCCTGCTTCAGAGGCCGAGGCCTGGGGCAAGGGGGATGTCAAAGAGCACTTCCCCAGGGAATTTGGCCAGGGCCCTAGTTAAGGGATACCGCGCGCACCCCAGCACAGTTTTGTGAGTTCACGACCGCGCGCAACACAACGCGCGTGCGCCGGTGGAGAGCCGTCGCCCGGCTCGGGAGTTCGCGCGCACGTCCCAGGGGGCTAGAACTCGGTGCCTGAGGCCCGGGAAAAGCTTCGCCCCGCCTCCTCGCCCCGAGACGGCGCCTGCGTACTGGACTAGATCAAGCCTTTTCTCACGCTGTTGGTCCAGCTCGGGGGGAGCGTATGCGCACGCGCCAACAGCGCCCGCCGGGAAGAAAGTCACGTGGCAGCCGCCGCCAGCGGCGCGGAGAAGACAACGACGTAGTTTCCGTTTCCGCCACCTCTTCCTCTTCCGGCCGTCGGGGACACCCTACCGGGTGGCTCTTGCCTACAGCCCCGGCGTGGGAGGCGACATTCGTCATGGCGATGTTTGAACAGATGAGAGCGAACGTGGGCAAGTTGCTCAAGGGTATCGACAGGTCTGAGCCCGGTCGGAGGGAGCGTTTCCGGCCAAGCGGCGTGGTGGAGGGGTTTTTCTAGAGACCGCAAGGGGTGGTCAGGGTCCTGGACTTGCCCGGGAGTAGGCTTTCCTGCTCGTCCGGGAGGAAGACGTGTTTAAGGAGACGGCACTGCAGGGGCCTGCGGGCGGGAGACAGCCCTGCCTACCTCGCAGTGCTCCCGCTTTTTAATTGCTTTAAGGTCTTCCTCCCTGCTCCTCAGCTTTCTCACAGCCCCTCAGTTTCCTGTGACTACGCTCCTCAGCCTTTCACAGTGTGTGTCAGTGCCTCTTCATCTCTGTTTTCTTTTCCTCTAATGTCGTTCATTCAATACACGTCACTGAAATCTACTCTCTCCGCTCTGGGCAGTGCTGGGGACCAGAGGTGACCAAGACAGCCCCAGGCCATGTTTCCATGGAGTTCCCAGTTCAGAGTCCAGACAAACCGGACAATAGGCACTGATAGCCAGAAGTAGTCAGGGCTGGGATGGGGGAAGCTAAGCAGGAGAGAATGGGGTAAACCAGGTTGGGGGTCTGGAGAGGGGAGGAGGGGGTGAGGGGTAACGATGTCCAGGAGGCCAGGCGTACAGGTTGCAATGACTGATTGGCTGAGAGGTGGCGGGGGGCGGGGAACACCCTAGAAAAGACCCAGGGCTCTGATGGGGTTCAGAGCTTTGGCTTAGGTCTGTAATGTGGGTAAGTGTTGTTAGAGGTTATAGAGCTGATTCAAGAGTAAGTGGCAGAGTTGGAGGAAAGGACGGAAGGGAAGGAGGAGCAGGTTACGTCGCCCTTCTCCCCCCAGCCCCACAAAGTGACTGGCCTCAGCTCCTCTTTCCTCTCTGCTCACCTGTCCTGATTCTTCTGTAGGTACAATCCTGAGAATCTGGCCACCCTGGAGCGGTATGTGGAGACGCAGGCCAAGGAGAATGCCTACGATCTGGAAGCCAACCTGGCCGTGCTGAAGCTGTGAGTGTCTGCCTCCATCCCCACCTCCGGACCAGCAGCCAGCAGGGGGCCACTCTCAACATTGGATGAGGCCGGAGTTGGGGGTGGTCTTCCGGATGTGGCTTCTCTTGGTGTGCAAGGCTAGGAAGCCAAGGGAGTTGGCGCAGGAGGAAAGATGGTTTTTAAAAATTAATCAGGGTTACACGTATAGGTTGGTACAAAACAGAAACATAGTTAAATAGGTACAAGTGAAAACCCGCATAAACACCAGGCTTATTACAAAATCGAGTGTTGTCAGGGCCCCAGGCCCTTTGCTTTGTATGCTTTGTGCTGGCCACCTCACCCCCACCCTAGTAACCGCTTTTATGCTCTCATGGTCTGGTTTTATGTGAGTTTACCACACACGCACGCAACCTGATGAGCTTGGCTCAGGTTTGCCCGTCTTGAACTTGACACAAATGTAGTCCTACAGCATGAGCTTCTCTGCATCTGGCATCTTCCACTTAGCACCGGGTTTGTGAGATCGATCCATTTCTCCTGCGGCTGCAATTTGTTGTCATTTTTGTGAAGTGCTTCCCTGTGCAAGACTGTCTTAAGTTACCCGTCCTCCTGCTGACGGACCTCTGCGTTCTATCCCCACAGTGCTGTATTAACACACTGTCGGTTGTGTAATCTTTATATGCTGTCTCAGTTTTGATGTCTGTAAAATGGAGATAACACTTGTATTTGTGGGGTTGTTTAGATTGTTAGTGGTGTAATTGCTGCTTAGTGAGTGCTCATCACGGTAGCTACTGTGCTGTAAGCTTTGTGTGTATTAACTCAGATGCTGTATTGTCTTCGTGAAGTACATAGGGTGGTTATTGTCCCTTCTTTCGAGGGAGGGGACTGCTGCACAGAGAATTTCAAAGGGGTAGTCCAAGGTCACTCATGAGGGAAGTTTGAACCCAAGCAGTCTGCCTCCAGAGCCTCGACCACTGCTCCAAACTACATTTACGTATTTATTTGTGAACCACTTTTTTTTTTTTTTAAGATTTTATTTATTTATTTGACACAGAGAGAGACACGGTGAGAGAGGGAACACAAGCAGGGGGAGTGGGAGAGGGAGAAGCAGGCTTCCCACGGAGCAGGAAGCCCAATATGGGGCTCGATCCCAGGACCCTGGGATCATGACCTGAGCCGAAGGCAGACGCCCAGCGACTGAGCCACCCCGGCGCCCGTATTTGTGAACCACTTAACAGTGTCTGGCTTATGGGGTGGTTGGGACGATTAACTGTCCCCGTCTACAGAATAGGAAAGTAGGTCAGGGAGGTTAAGGTCACAGAGCCAGAGTGCTGTGATTGGAGCCCAGGCATGTCCAACTCCTGAGCTCTGGGCCACAGCACTGGGCTTCTCAGGAGGCCCAGGGAGCTGAAGAAGCCACAGTGGCTCTGTCTCTTGTTCCCCTTCTCAGGTACCAGTTCAATCCAGCCTTCTTTCAAACCACGGTCACCGCCCAGATCCTGCTGAAGGCCCTCACCAACCTGCCCCACACAGACTTCACACTGTGCAAGTGCATGATCGATCAGGCACATGTATCCTTCCAGTTTCTGGGCAGGGTGTGCAGGGGAGGGGCTGGGGGCAAGGTAGATGAATTCCCGGGGCATTGGTCTGTGAGTTCAGCCACAAACTCCAAGCACCTGCTCCGGGTTTGTTGTGGTGCCTGGTGGGACATTTGGGTGGCTGGGACAGGCCTGGCCCCTGCCCTCCCCGAGCTCAGCATGCAGCTGGGGAGAGAGGTCCTCTGTCAGGGACCACCTGCACTCGTCCAGGCTTAGGGTTTAGAGAGGCCAGAGGAAGCACCTGACCTTGCCCGGATGTTAGGGAGGGCTTCTTGGAGGAGGGAACGTCTGAAAGATGAGCTAAATGAAGTGTTAGGGAAGGGTGATCCGGATGGAGGGAACAGTATGTAAGGAGGCCCAGAGGAAAAAGAAGAGGTCAGTGCTCTTTCAGAGGCCATAGAGGAAGTGTGGCACAGCCTCACCACAGGTTTCAAAATGCAATCTGGTCAGACTCGGAAGGGCACCAGGAAGCCATAGAAGGCTTAAACCGCAGAGTGAGTTGGGTAGATTTCAGCTTTAGAAGGATTCCCACTGAGGGTTGTAGCTGAGTGAAGGCCACCAGGCAAGAGGCAGGAGCCATGAAGAGCTGGAGCATCAGCTGAACTTCATTCTATGTGTCTTCCGTACCTGGCACCGTGCTGGCCGTCCGTGACTGAAGGTTGACTGAAAATGAACTAGCTTCCCCCCAACCCTTTGCTTTGCTCTGGCCTGCGTTTTTGTGACAGGTCCACCACATGGCCAGGGGAGGCTCCCTCTGCCCTTGAATCACTTGACAAGCTTGGCAGAGCCCCCCCATCCGTGTTTCTGGCACTCACAGTCCCGAGGGTGTCACACTTAACCTGCCCATCAGCAGCTGAGCTGAGAAATGGGGGCTTACGCATTGAACCTGCTCTGCCATGTGTGTCCATGGGAGTGCCTGCCTTCTGAGAGATTGTCCACTTTGCCCAGGGGTCTGTTCTGGTGACTTCAAAAAATAAAAGAAAAGGCATACGATACGCTGTTAAAAGTACAAAAAGCATATGGTGGAAAAAGACGGCCTCCTTCCTTCCCTGTCCCACAGGCACCCCACTCCCCTGCCAGGAGGCAAGTTGTTTGCTGTTCTCAGGTACCTTTCCAGCTATACCCTGAGTCCAGGTGTGTGTCCCCCCCCCCCCATACACATGCGTGCACACACAGCAGCCGCCCATCCAGATGGTGGCCTCTTATGCATGTTGGTCTGCATCTTGCGTTTTCACCTCCCAGTGCATCTTGTCGCATCTCCACGTCGGTTCTCTAAGAGTTGACTCAATCCCAGAGTGTGGACAGGCCAGGTTTTGGCTTCATGTCTCCATTGCTGGATCACCTGTTGCCTTAACCATGCTGCAGTGAACAGAAGGTGGGCTCAGGGCTGTTTTCCCTTAACACTTTCTCCCCTTAGCAAGAAGAACGGCCAATCCGACAGATTTTATACCTCGGAGACCTGCTGGAGACCTGCCACTTCCAGGCATTCTGGGTAACTTGGCTCCAGGGCCAGGGTGGGCGGCTGGGCTGCTGGGCCGAGCTCGGACAGGCTGCTAAAAGAAACAACCACGCACATTTGCTGTCTGCTTGCATAACCGTGGGCGATCCCGTGCTCAGGGCTTTGCGCGGGTGACCGCATGGACTCCTCATCCTCGCGCTGAGCCAGGACTCCCACACCGTCCCTTGTTTCCCCAGGCCAGGGCACGTGTGCACGCACCCACATCTGTCCTTCCTGCCAAAGTCCTCCATCCTCTGGATGCTCCTTCCCTTTCTTGCTCGAACTAGAGCCACACCCTCCACTTCTGCCAAGGGTCCTCCTCACCGTCATCCCCAGGCCCATCTCTCCCCGACAAAACCCCTCAGTCCTGAAGCCCGGGTGTTGGCACTTCCCGCCCCACTCTGTGGGTGTCAGCCCCCTGACGGCCTTGCCTCCTTTCGTGAATAACCGAGCTCCTGTTCACCCCCCACTCACTGCTACTTCTGTCATTCTCAGTTGCTTGCAAAGCCCGACCAGTGGTCTTTCCAGCACCCCGACCTTGGGGTGCCTCCATCTCTTGTCCTCCACGTGACCTCGGCCCCTCCCTCCCAGTCATGCCCTAGATCAGCTCTTAGCACACTGGACCCTCGAGGAGTTTAAAAAACAAAACAAAACTGATCCTTGACTCGGGCCATCTGAGTTGGATCTCATCGGTCTGAGTGTGGTACACGCGGTGGGATCCAAAGCAGTTATCACAGATATCCCTGCTGCCCCGGGAAACGGGGGAGCCGCCCCCCCCCCAGTCCCTACCTTCAGCAGCATTGCTCCCTTCTCTGCCGGTGTCCGACGTTTGCACCCCCCACCTCCAACCACTTCTTCCCAGCTTCCCGGCTCACCCCTGGGAGGGCACCAGCCTAGCGTGCTTAGGCCTGACCAGCAGCCCGGGCCCTCCGTTGTGCTTCCTCCGTCAGCAGGAGTGTGCACCGGACACTGCGAGAGGCCGGAGGGAGGCCCATCGGCCCCGCGGTGCACATCCCCTCCTTGCCCAGGGGCTTGCCGCCCGCTCCCAGCTCTTCACACCTTCTCGTCCCCTCTCCTTCCCTCCCTTCTCTTCTCAACTCATGCTCCTCCACCTGGTTTTGTGGGAAGACCGAGGCAGCCAAAGCAGAACTCCCACGAGTGACCGCCCTCAGCCTTGGCATCTGCTGTCAGCCGACTGAACGCTTTTCTGTTTCAGTTGGGGAGTCGTCCCTCCTCCCATCTCAGACCGCCCCCCCCCCCCCCCCCGGCTGGCGCGCTTTTCCCCTTGCCCCTCGCCCCTTCAGCGCTCCTCCCTCTTGTAGCAGCAGGGCCTGGCCTTCCCCGGTTGTTGCTGTCAGCGGAGACCACGGCCACCCCGTGGTTCGTTCTCACCTGCAGGAGAGAACTCTCCCCGACCCTCAAGCAGGGCCCTTGGTTACCCCACTCGTGGGCAGGGTTGCCTGTGCTCAGTTTCTCCTCCTCTCCCTGCTCACTTGAAGCCACTGTGTTCATTCCATTCAGGCTTTTGTGACCAGCCTTCTACCACCCCGGTCTCCCACGTGTATACGTGTGCCTGTCTGCACGCATGCACGAGGAAACCCACCTCTGATGGGGGCCGCGCACTGCTCCCTCAAATCCTTTCATCGTTTGGCTCCCAGGACAGTTACTCTCCTGTATATCCTCTGCATTGTCCTTGGGGGTTCCTCATACCCTGCACTAATGTTGGAAGGAGCCCTTGCTTGGAAGGTGACTTTTGGACAGAAGCCTGAAGGGTGTAGGGGTGCCAGCCATGGGGAAGGAGAGTTCGAGACCCAGCACCAGCCAGCTCAAAGACCTTAAGGTGGGCGGGTGCATGGTGTGTCTGAGGAGCAGCAAGGAGGCCCCTGTGGCTGGAGTGAAGGGCTGAGGGGGAGGATGTCTTGGAGGACGTCTTGGCCTTTTCTCCAATGGGTGAGTGCAGTTAGCTCATCTGTCTCTGTTCCCTCTTCGGGTCTGTGGTTTCTGCCTCCCTGGTTCAACCCCCAGCTCTGCGATTTGGGGCAAGTCACTTAGCTGCTCTGAGCCCTGCTTTTTCATCTCCAGAAATGGGCAGAAAATAGTGACTTAACGTCATAGGGTCGCACGGAGAAGAAAGTTGGCATGTGAGGTGGATGCCCAAGTCGTAGCTTCTCTTGCTAATTTCATTAACAGTAATATTCTTGAGGTTATTCACGTTATTGTGAATGTTATCATTGCTCTCACAGCAAGCCCTGGATGAAAACATGGACCTCCTGGAAGGTATAACCGGCTTTGAAGACTCTGTCCGAAAATGTAAGTCCGTCTCGGTACCTGGGTTCCCCAGGGGGAAGGGGTAGGGAGTGGCAGCAAGGTCCCGAGGGTGGCCCTTTACCCTCTTCGTTCCTCATCTCTGCAGTTATCTGCCACGTTGTGGGCATCACCTATCAGCACATTGATCGCTGGCTGCTGGCCGAGATGCTCGGGGATCTGACAGGTAAGGCCTCTCCGGGTTCCCGGTGCCAATCGAGGAGGTTGGGGTGGTCAGGGGCCGTGGGGCTCAGCCAGCTCCTCAGATGGACCCATCCCTGGTTCAGCAAGTCTTTGGAGGTCCAGCCCTGCTCATTATCGAGGGAGTAAGGAACATAAATAAAACATATCCTGCTTTAGGGGAGATGCTATGGTACTCGTTTATTGTATTCTGCCTAAGTTATTTGAATGCTTTCTCTGTACCAGACTATTCTAGGCCTGGAGGACTCAGCCGCGAAGGAAACAGAGTGGCTCAGATTTGTTCTCATGGCAGTAGTAAAACATAACAAAATGAGATGTACAAGTCTGGTGTGAACTCACACAAGACAGCTCACCGGGCTGAGGTGAATAGTGCCTCAGTGGAGACAGGCAGGCAGCCTGAAGGTCGAGGAAGCCAGAGGATGTTGAGGCAGGCAGGGGCGCGCCTGTCTTGTTCACAGAGCAGCCAGGGTACCTGGTGGAAGCAAGTGAGCGAGGGGTAGAGCCAAGGGGCAGAGAAGTGGCGGTGGGAGGGACATCTTCAGATACCATGGGGCTTCCTGAGGACATAGTCCTTTGTCCTGAGTGAGCTGGAGCCACAGGGATTTCTAAGCAGGGAGGGACATGATCAGATTTGTGTTTTTTAAAAGATCCTTCCAGGGGCACCTGGGTGGCTCAGTCAATTAAGTGTCTGCCTCTTTTTTTTTTTTTTTAGATTTTACTTATTTATTTGAGAGAGAGGCAGAGATATAATGAGAGCATGAGCAGGGAGAAGAGGGAGAAGCAGGCTTCCCGCCGAGCAGAGAGCCCGATGAGGGACTCGATCCCAAGACCCTGGGATTATGACCTGAGCCGAAGGCAGATGCTTAACGACTGAGCCACCCAGGCGCCCTAAGCATTTCACTCTTGATCTCAGCTTAGTTCTTGATATCAGGGTTATGAGTTCAGGCCCTGCATTGGGCTCCATGCTTAAAAATAAATAAGGGGCACCTGGGTGGCTCAGTCATTAAGCATCTCAGTCATTAAGCATTAACATCGGGCTCCCTGCTCAGCGGGAAACCTGCTTCTCCCTCTCCCACTCCCCCTGCTTGTGTTCCCTCTCTCACTGTCTCTCTCCGTCAAATGGATAAAAATAAATAAATAAAAGTAAAAAATTGTCCCAGAAAGAGAGAAAGAAAAGAAAAATATTTGTGTATTTGTTCCTTTTTGCAAAAAGAAACAGGAAGAAAAATAAAGCTAAGGAAAATGGTTACTCCTTGGGAGGTGGGGGGTGAGCACAGGGAGGAGAGCAGGGGGTTGGGGGTGAGATTTGTCTGAGTACCTTATTTGGGTAGTTTTGCCTTTTGATCTGGTTGTGTGTGTGTTAACAGAAGCTAACTTATTGGACACTTTGTGTCAGGCTATACCAAGTGCTTTACATCAGGTAGATGTTTTGTGTATTTAAAAGTGAGATTAAGTCAAAAAGGATCAAACAACCCTTAGAGTTGAATCCAAAGAGAAGCAAATGAATTTATCAAATCGCTAATGGTCCCACAAAAGAGTTACTTTAAGTAGCAGGACATTTTTCGGCCGTACGTCCTTACTGGCAGGTTTTTTAAGAGCCAAAACAGCCTGCCAAGAAATTCCCAGCTGAGGCTCTGGGCTTATGGTTCGTGATAGTGAGGACATAATTTTAAAACCATTTCAAAGTTCTGTGGAAAAGCAGGGAAGGAAGCACACCACTGTTGTTGGAAACTGAGATTTGCTCTGGGAGAGAAAAGAGGGGTAGAAATGAAAAGAAGGGGAGACAGAGGCCCTGTGATGTAAGGGTGGGAAAGCCGACAGGCTCCCTCTGGCTGCCGTTTGGAGAATGAGCCGTAGAAACGCAAGCAAGTGCGGCTGCAGGAGATACGGTGGCCCCTGAGGCAGTTGGGCCGGGAGGGCGCCCCGGCCTCTGGCTGCGGTCCTAGGGGAGCGGGGTAACTGAGCCCCTCCATGGCCCGTGTCACCTGCAGATAGCCAGCTAAAGGTATGGATGAGCAAGTACGGCTGGAGCGCTGATGAGTCGGGCCAGATCTTCATCTGTAGCCAGGAGGAGAGCATCAAGCCCAAGAACATCGTGGAGAAGATCGACTTTGACAGTGAGTGCTGGCCCAAGGCCGCGGACTGTGGGTCTAAGGAGCTGCGCTTCGACACACCGGGGCTGGGGCCCCAAAGGACTTGGGTAGCTGTCTGGTTCAGGGCCAGGATCTTTGCATCTGTCGGAGTCCACTGACTTCTCCCATTCTCTCATGGGGCTGCCTGCTCAGGGAGGAATGGTGGGGGGGGGGGGGCGGGGGTCCCTCCCTGGGACTCCTGGGGGCTCCGGCCTGTTGGCAGTCTGTCCTTGGGGATAGCGCCTCGGCCCTGGCATCCGCAGAAACATAGGAACACCAGAAAGTGCGGGTTCTGGAGTCGGGTAGTGGGACGGGGATCTCGGGTCTCGGTTTCTTAGTTCTGCCACTTGGGGCAAGTGATTTTACCTCTCTGCCTCAAGTTTTCTCATCCAAAAAGTGGGGATCCTGGCAGCACTCATTATGACAATTACTGTGTAGTTCCTGACGTTTAGCAAGTGGTTTGGTGCTCACATGAGCCCTGTACAGTAGGGGCCGTTACTGTAAGTGAACAGTATCCTAATACGTACGTGGAAGAGTGAGCGCAGAGTGAGACAGCCGTGTAGAGCGCGGAGCGGAGCAAAGAGCCTCGTGGGCCGTGCTTGGCACTGCTGCACGCACGCTAACCGACCGCAGCCCCTGCTAGCCCCTCGGCCGTGAAGGGAGCAGAACAGCTGTGTGGTCAGGCCCTCACTGCACTGTGCATGTGTCGGAGAGTGAGCCAGAAGCCGGGGATCGGCTGCTCCCTTGCGCCCTGGGTCTCCTCCCGCCCCCCATCCTGTCCCTTGAGTCTGATTCTGGGGTTTTAAAGGTGTGTCTTGGTACAGCGTGGCTTCTCACTACAGACTAGCTCATTTGGTGCTGAACTGAGGATCAGGACTCAGTGGGCTTTCACTCTGAGAGGTGCCCCCTTTGTTGGGGTTCGGGGTGAGAAGTCGCTGCAGGACAGGGCTCCCCGGTGAGGAGGTACAAGGCTGGTACTTAGCATGTCTTGCAGACAGCACACAGAAAATGTTGCTGTGGCAGCAGTGAGAAGAACCAGGAGCTCTTGGTGCCGAGCATTGTTCTGAGCGTGTCGGCCCAATGCTCCGTGCAGGTGGGGAAGCTGGTGTTGACGAACTTGCCTGAGGTTGCCCACCTGGTACGAGGCAGAGCTGTGATTGGACGCAGCTCTCCTTGCTCGGGGGTGGAGGTTCTTAACTACTGCCCCGTACTTCCTTTGTGGGGCGCCTGGCTGGCTCAGTCCGTAGAGTGCGACTCTTATTCTTGGGGTCGTGAGTTCAAGCCCCATGTTGGGCACAGAGATTACTTAAAAAAACAAACAAACAAAAAACCCACCAAACTGTCTTTGTGAAGGTGACCAGGGCCCAGAAGGGGTTTGTGATCTGCGCCCCCTAAAGAATTGTGGCTGCCATGGCTGGTGGCTGGAGGTTGGTCTCCCATTCTTGCCCTGTTGACCTGCTCCCGTCTTCTGTTCCCAACAGGTGTGTCCAGTATCATGGCTTCCTCCCAGTAACTCGGCAGGCGTTGAATAAAGAGTTGTTGACTTACTCCTGTTTCCCGCTCATTGGCTTCCGGCCTCTGCGCCTCGCCCACCAGAGGGAGCCCGGGAGCAGGCCTCTGCCCACTCTGTGCGGGAGCCGCCTCCCTTCTGCCTAGGGCCTCCCTCCTCCTCCTCCCTCCCCTGTCCCGCCCCAGCAACCGACCTTCCACCCCCACCTTCGTGACCTGCCAGGTCACCAGTAGGGAGCCGGCAGCCATGAGTCAGCAGCAAGGAGGGGAATGTGCATGAATAGGATGTAGAGAGTCCTGCCCTGCAGCTGGGTGTGGCCCGGGCTCTTCCGCCCTCTTGAACACCTAGGTGAACAGGAGTGGGTTCCTGGTGAAGGGAGGCACCACATTTGCCTTTTGGCCCCCCAGAGGAGGAGTGACTGAGAGAGGATTCAGTCCGCCTCCTATCCTGGCCCCTGCTCAGCCCATCGCTGTGTGTCCTCGGCGACTCTGCCTCTGTTCCTCAGTTTCCTCATCAGTGAAAGAGGGAGAATGACCCACCCTTGTCATGGAGGATTCCATGAGCTCTGGCCAGTAAAGGTCTCATCAGGGCCTAACCTGTTCCTGGCTCTTAGAAAACGGGGGTCGTTAATTTCAGACTCAAATTGTCCCCAAGGTTGTGAACTAGTCCTCACCATTCTGCTTGGAGAGACTTTACAAGAAAATTGGGATTTTTAGCTAGGCCATTCCCTCCTCCCATCCACAAGTCTCAGCCTACACTAGCCAGTGCTACTTGCTCTGTAGCTGGGTTGGTTATCCCGGTCTTACACAGGAAGGATTCTGGAGTCTGGCGGAGTGACCTTGGGCAAGTGTCTTCCCCTCTGAGCCTGGTGTGTGCAGGAAGAAGGGGTAGTGACAACAGCGACTGCCTTTGGGGGAAAGTGGAGGAAAAGAGATGCCATCGTGGATGTCCAGCCCTTAGCGTAGCCCGGCAGCTGTCCCTGAGGAAGCGTTTCATTCTCGTGAGCCATTACCCATGAGCTTGGCCTCCGGAGAGGGCAGTGGTGGTGCCTGGGCTGTCCCCCGCTTCCCGGTCCTCCCTTGTCTGCTTGCATTCACACCCATCATTCTTTTGAGGACACTGACTGGGAGCCAGGGCAGGGCGGGACACCCTTTGCCCTGGGTTCCAGACCTGAGCAGGAGCCAGGAAGCAGGATGTGCCCAAGTCCTGGGGACAAAAGGTGCCTCTGTGGCTCGCAACTTGGGAGCCAGCCCTAAGGGGTGGGAGAGGGGCGTAGGAGAGAATACTGGGGTGCTATTAGTGTAAGTCAGCAAAAGGCACCCCTCTGCGTGAGGACGACTCCCACTCACCCCGCCCCCGCTCTCGGCAGGTGCCTTCATGTAGATACAACCTGCACAGCCAACTGGCTGCTCTGCAGGGAAGAGGAAGTGACCTTGACCTCTTTGGGAAATGACATCTTTTCCTGCTTAGGCTACTGCTTTTGCTCTAGGAGGATCATTTGAGCAGCTGAGAGGCCTGGCTATAGAGAAAGACTGCCTGATTTCAAACCTCAGCCTAGCGACCTTTAGGCACATTGGTTGACCTCCCTGTGCCTCAGTTTCCCAGCTGGGGAGAGCACCCACTTAAGTGGTTGCTGTGAGTTCATGCGTTTGAAGAGTTGAACATAGTCTGGCCTATAGTAAGAGATGATACATTTGCTGTCGGTCTTGTTCTCTCGGGCTTATTTCAGTTGCTTCCATAGTCCCCTCTCGACGCCCCGGTATCTGTTCACATTCCCACCCTAGGAGGACAGAGCCCTGTTTGGTTCGTTTCACTAACTAGAATTAGCAATGGAATGCAACAGGGGTGCCTGGCTGGCTCAGCTGGTAGAGCATGTTGATCTTGGGGTCATGAGTTCAAGCCCTGCATTGGACATAGAGCTTACTTAAAAAAAAAAAAAAAGTCACACATAACATTTATAAATAAAGGGAGCCTTTAAACCTCACTGACTGGGGCCATCCACTTCATCTCTGAGCCCTTCCTCTAGAAGGCTTTTCAGTGTCCCTTGGGAGCAGGCAGGGTGGGGCCGATGGCCCATAGCCCCAGTGGCTCTCCCTGCCAACTAGGACCAGCACAAAAGTCCTGGTTTGGTTCCCCAGGTCACAGCCAACACTCCTGGATCTTTGGCCAGGTCCTGGCATCCCCTGGGAAAGTGGGCTGTGCCCAGGCCTTGTCCCCTTCCTCTGCGTGCCGTTGGATCCCTTCCAGTGCCTTTTTGAAAGAGTGGGGAGAAATCCACGAGCTCCCATACCTGGAGGAGTCGTGTCTTCTCGTCCCCGTCCCTGAAGGTTGACTGTGACACAATCCCCTCCGTTCACACTGTGGGCCAGTTCCTGCTCTAGTCTACCTCCACCCCTTACCTTCTTCCCTTTCCTGACTCCAATCAAGTTCGCACTCCCGGGTTGCTCAGGTCCAAACCTTGGGAGCCGTCTTCAGTCTGGATTCTTCCTTCCTTCTCATGGCCACCCCCTCCCCCCATCCAATTCACGACAGTCAGTCCTGTCAGCTCCATTTTTCCAAATCCTCCCACTGCCGGTCCTCCATGGCTGTCTCCTCCTCCAGACCCCACGCTCACCTGGACCATTGTGGTAGCCTCCTGACCGGTCTCCCTGCGTTCACTCCGCCTACAGTCTGTTCCCCTCCTGTGGCTGCTGGATCCTGTAAACAGCTACACTGAATCCCAGCCCTCCTCCTGCTTAGGGTCCTCCCTGAACTTCCCATTGCATTTCCAATAAAATTCAAACTCCTCATCATGGTGTTAAGTCCATCCATTCATTCATCTAAGAGATATTAAGCGGCTATCTTGTGCCAGACACTGCTTCAGAGACTAGGGAAACGGCGGTGACCAAAGATCCCCTCTCTCACAGCCTGACATTCTTGGGAAAGAGACAGATAAACCGCAAGCCAATCATGTAGTATGCTAAATGCGTGATCAGCACTCTAAAAAAAAACAAAGGAGGGAAGGTGTAGGATGCTATTTTTAACTAAGGTGGTCAGGGAAGGTCTCACTGAAGAGGGGATATTTTTGCAGACCTGCAGTGGAGGAGGCTGTTGAAGCTTTGGGGATCCAGTATGTGGGGTAAGTGTTCCAGGCAGTGATAACAAGGTATCACCCAGTGCAAAGGTCCTGAGGCTGGAAGGTGCCTGGTGCGTTTGAGGAACACTGAGGAGGAAGTCAGCCATGTGGCAGGAACTCAGAGACTGAGAGGGAGAGAGGGAGATGAACTGGGAGGGGAATGAGGAAGACCTTGGGGGTCTGGCTGAAGCTCCAGCAGTGTCTTGTTTTTGTTTTTAAAGATTTTATTTATTTGACAGACAGCGAGAGAGGGAACACAAGCAGGGGGAGTGGGAGAGGGAGAAGCAGGCTTCCCGCCGAGCAGGGAGCACGACGCAGGGCTTGCAGGGCTCGATCCCAGGACCCTGGGATCATGACCTGAGCTGAAGGCAGATGCTTAACGACTGAGCCACCCAGGCACCCACAGGAGTGTCTTGTTTCAAAAGCAGGGCTGGGCTGGGCCAGGGCAGGGAAGACTCCTTCTTTAGCCTTTCCTCCTTTCTTTGACCTTGACTCATACTCATTATTGCACCAAGGAAGGGTTCTGAGCAGAGGAGGGAGAGGCTTAGGTGAGAGATTTGACTCAGGTATTCACAGGCTCCCTTGGGCTTCTTGTGGGAAATAGAGTGGGGTGGAGGGATGGGAAGGGGAACAGGGAGATGGTAAGGAGACTGTTGCAGCAGTCTACGTGAAGACAAGGCAAGGGTGGACAGGACTAGGGTGGGGCCATGGAGGCAGGAGGAAATGGGTGGATTCTGTATATACTTTTTGTTATTTTCTTAAGATTTATTTATTTATTTGACAGAGAGAGAGAGAGAGAAAGCAAGTCTGGTGGGGAGGAGCAGAGGGAGAGGGAGAGGGTCTTAAGCAGACTCCACGTCGTCGGATGTGGAGTCCCACATGGGGGGCTTGATCTCACGACTCTGAGATCACAACACAAGCGACCTGAGTGGAAACCAAAAGTTGGTTGCCTAACTGCGCCCCCTGTATATACTTTTAAGATGGAACTGACAGAATTTCCTGAACTGGACGTGTGCAAAGACAAAGAGAAGGCAAGGACTGATTGCAAGGCTTATTGCCCACACAGCTGGAAGGATGGAGGCGCCATTAATTGAAATGGGGACGACTGTGGGGTGATCAGGTTTGGGAAGATCAGAAGCTTAGCTTTGGATATTTAAATTTGAGAGGACTATGAATGTGGCAACGTCATTTATCTGTATTAATTTGCTTACTTATTTTGCTCCCCCCCCACCATGTGAGCCACTTGAAAACCAATCATGCTTATCATGCTCAGCACTCTATGGCCAGCGCAATGCCTGGCACACCACAGGTGGCTCAGTAAATGTTTGTTGAATGAATGAAGACAGACAAGTCCCCAAACTCCTTTACCTTCCTGGTCAGCCAGTATTTATTCCAATCTACCTAACTCTTGTGTCCATTTTGTGAATCCTTCAGGTCTGTGTTCAAATGTCCTCCTTTTCTGCAAAACCTACCCTGCCTACTGTTTGGCATTCCAGCTCATGCTTAATTTTTCTCCATAACATTTATCAAACCTTGGACTATACTTCCAAAGATTTTGTTATCTTCCTTCACTAGAAGGTAGTTCCACGAGGGCAGGGATTTCTGTCTATCTTGTTTAGTGCCAATGCGTAAAACATGATCTGGCACACAGTCGGCGTTTAATAAATATTTGCTGAATTTGTGTTGCTCAATGGGAATGCACATTCCAGGCCTGGGCAGGTTAAGGCTTGATGGCGAGACCCCGCCTTATGAATCATTCATGATCTGGTCCCGCCCACACGCAGAGGACGCGCGCGCTCACGCGGGAGAGGGGACGCGGCTCGTACATGAGCTGAAGAGGTGGTAGGGGAAACGGACTCTGCGCAGGCGCCGGGTTCCCCGAGGCGGGTCCCAGCGCCTTTCTGGTTAGGAGGCGCGCGCGCGCGGGAGGGCGGCGGCGGCGGCGGCGCGGTGCGCAGGCGCGGAGAGCAGTGCGCAGGCGCTGGGGGAGGGCGGGCTACAGCAGCTGAAGCGGCGGCGGCGGCGGCGGAGGAGGCTCGGGCAGAGGGGCGGGAGCTGCGGCGGGAGCGGACGGGCTGGTGGGCTAGCGAGTGGCGGCGGAATGGTGGACTACCACGCGGCGAACCAGTCGTACCAGTACGGCCCCAACAGCGGGGGCAATGGCGCCGGCGGCGGGGGAAGCATGGGCGACTACATGGCCCAGGAGGACGACTGGGACCGGGACCTGCTGCTGGACCCGGCCTGGGAGAAGCAGCAGCGCAAGGTGCGCGGCCCGCGGGCCGGACGGGCTGAAGGGGGGCTTCCGAGGGAGGTTGGCGCCCTGGAAGAGGACTGGAGGTCTCGAGAGGGAATTGGAGGGTCTGTGATGGGAATCGGGGGTCATGAGAAGGAATTGGCGGGACTGGGAAGGGGTTTGTAGTCCTGAGAAGGAATTGTAGAACTTGGCCAAAGAATGGAGAGTCTGAAAAAATAATTGGCGGCCGTGTAGGGAATATGGTAGTCTAAAAAACAAAACAAAACAAAAAACACAAAAACCAGAGAGCCCGATGAAGGAATTGGAGGGTCTGGGCGGGGAATTGAGGAAAACCGAGATGCACGGAGACTTCTAAAATGGAATTGGGGTCTGAGGCGGAATGGAGGGCTCAGAGGGTGGTTGGAGGTGCGGAGAGAAATGGGGGATTCTGGAATTTGTGGACCAGAATGGAATTGATGGTTGGGGGAGCCTGAAGAGGAGCTCGAAGATGGAGGGGGTTATTTGGGAGTGCAGAACGGTCTGAAGAAGATTGGGGTTGGGGGAGTCCTAAAGGGGATGGAGATTCTGGAAGTCTGAAGATGGAGTAGGGGTATTGGAGTCTGAGGAGTAGTGGGGGGACCTGGGAGACTTGGAAAATGAGAGGGGCAGAGGAAAGAAATGGGTGTGAGACTGGGGCGTGGGAGTGCAAGGATGGGTAGGGGTGCGAACGGAAGAAATTAGGGAGCTGTAAGAAGTGTTGGGAGGAGTGAGATTTATTGGGGGTGCCCTGTTCTAATTGGGAGGCAGGAGGAGTAAAAGGAATTGACGAGGGATAGAGAGGCCGAAGGGGGGGGATGCAGAGGGTACCTGGAGTGTTTAGAAGAGGGGATTCTGAAGAACTGATGGAAGGCTGAAAAGCTCAGCCAAGGGTTGGAGGAGCCTAAGGAAAAGGTAGTGTGGAAAAGGTGAGCATGCTGGAGAGAATGGGAGCGGTGGAATGGCGGGTAATGGGAGGGAGATTAGGAAAACGAAAGTCTCATTAGGAAGGCAGCATGTGATGGATAGACTGAGAAAGGAATTTGGGGGGGGAGGGCTTCTAGAGGTACACAGTCTTGGGACTACAGAGTGTGTTTTGAGGCGGGGGGAGAGAGAATAAGGGAGGACGCAGTGAGCGTGCCAAGAATTGTGTCATTTTGGGGGAGGGGGTGTAGGGACCCTTAAAGCAAGGTCTGTTTTCATATGGCATGTTGGGGTGTAGAAGCTACTTAGGGGGGACCGCGGTAGTGAAAGGGAGATCAAAAGAAGTGGGAGGCCCAGCGAAGACGTTGGGGGGGTAATTCAAGGTGGTTGAGGAGGGGAGCTCTCAGCTGATAGAAGAGAGGGTTTGAGTGTGTGCAGGAAGAGCAAAAGAAAGGAGTGTGTTGAGTGGGTGTGTGTTTTGAGAGAGGTGGTTTAAAGTGTGTGTGAAGAGAGTGGCAGGTACTTGAAGTTAGAGGCTTTTAATATGTTCCGGAGACCTGAATTTTCTTCCCAGATTTGTTACTCATCAGCTTTGTGGGCCTGGGCAAGACCCTTGCTCTCTCAGTACAATTCTGTCATCTGTGAAATTAGGAAGGGTGGAAGGAGGCGTCCTGTGATGCTACAGAAATGGATGTGTACTGCGTGGGGACTTTGGGAGGGGGGGATTTGGTGGAGCTTTTCCAGGAACATGGGGCAGACTCAAGGGATTTGAGCGATGAGCTGAGGAACGAGAGCAGAGAGTGTGACTGGAAGCCTCTTGAGGGTGTGAATTGGTGCTCAGGGGCCCAGTGCAGGCCACCCAGGGTGGAGGGGAAGGGTGAAAGGAGCAGCTGTTCCTGGGGTGGGGCCTGGCATAACCTTGGGTAAATTCCCAACCTCTGCTTGAATTTCCTCATTGGGCGGTGGGGGGGGGGGGTGGCGGGTTGGTGATGGTGTTCTCCATTGCTCCACTTGTCTCCGGGTGGCTAGGTTGAGATAATCTGACATAGAAATGCTTTTTGAGGGAAGAGGGAGATCTAGCCTGCTGTTACAGCAATAATTTATTGCCCCAGGCAGTGCCGGGTTGGAAAAGGTTAAGAGTTGCCAAGAGACTTGGAAAGTTGGGAGGGGAACGGGGCCGCAGCGTTGTTGTTATTTCTGGGATCTGTCTTCTCCAGCTCCAGGTGCTTGGGAAAATGAGCCCCTGACTCTTTTCTCTCAGGTGTGAGAGTGCGGGAACCTTCCCTTTCCCTCCCTTCCTGTCTTCTACTCCTCCCCAGATGACTCCTTTTGCTAGCTCATTTCCACTCCCTTCTGGGAGTTAGGGTGTGTGCCCTTCGTGGTTATAGCCTCCCTTGCACACAGGGTGAGGCTGGGGCACCATTCAGGTCCTGGGCGGGAACCAGGACTCACGGGAACCCCAAGGCCCTGCTGCTGTGTGTTATTTTCCCTCTTTCCTCCCTCAAGGACCAGGAAAGGTTGAGGGAAAGGGTGGCTCACATTGTGTCCTCTAATACAAACTGCTTTCAATTCTCAATAAGGGTCAGATTCTAGTATATCCTGCTTTATACCCTACTGCAGCAAATATTTACACATAGCTGTTCTTTGGGGGAAAATATTGCTTCACTGCTGTGCACTTTTCCTATTATGGAATAGGGATCCTTTATGAAATGGGGGAAGGAGTAATGGAAAGGAGTATGTACACAAATTTTTACTGTGTTGCCCTGTTTCTTTCCCTTCTAAGAAGAACCCCCTCCCCCTCAACGGTCTGGGTGAGTTTTTCTACATTACAGTGTCAGTTTAGCGACTGACAGGTTGTCCTTCTTGCCTCTCCAAGGCTGAGCCACGGGCACAGGGAGAGTGGCAATCCTGTGAGTGTCTTGTGCATACTCACATACTCTAAAATAATCTGCGTCCAGGATAGCTGTAGTCCCGTGAAGTGTGTGGAATTGAATTCTTCTGGGAATTAGGCAAGGGTTGGTTCGAGTCAGGGTGTGTGTGGCTTCTGGTGGTTCTCGCTTCTGCCTGAAGCCATTTGCTCTGACTTCTAGGGACCCCAGCAGTTCTGACATGGAAGGCCCTGATTTTCTCCTGGGGGGATGGGGGAAGGACTCGTCCGGTGTTTTGAGCAAATTCTCCAGCAGTTGCAGTTCTCGGCCACAGTTCCTTCTCCCAGCTTCTGAAAGGGTTAGCCTGGCTGCCGCCCCCTGCTCTCCTGGACAGGAGAGGTCTCTTGTCACCTCCTCCAGGTGACCTCTGGCATAGCCAGAAGGAACACCTCCCTCGCTAAGCCTGCGTGTTCATTGAAACGTCACTGCTTACAGGGACTCAGTGTTTAGACCCCTGACCTCTGGCTCAGGCTGTATTAAGGGTGAGTTAATTATTTGAAAGTTCTGAGGGTGTTTTGTTTTTCTCCAAGCAGGTTTTTTTTTTTTTTTAAAGGCTGACAATAGAGGCCTCAAAGTAGCCATCTGTTTTGTTCCATCACTCTAATTGCTTCCCTCTTGGGATCTGGCTAAGACTGGCAGGTCCGTAGCGGCTTTCAAAATTAAATAACGTACCTATCCCAAAAAATTAAATAATAATAATAAAGATTTTTAAAACCGCATCGAACTTAATATCATCTAGAAATAAGACTGTAAAGATGGGAGGAGGCAACTATACTCTGTCCTCTTGGGAGAGGGGTAGGGGAAGCTACTCGGCTACTAAGCCCTCCCTTCCCTCCCCAGTCCCTGAGAACGGGTCTTGGAACATGGCTTTTCTGATGACTGCCCAAGAGGTGAGGTCTGGGAGGAGCTGTGCCCCTGGTCGCCGCTCACAGTTGCTTAGTTGAGAGTTGGTACCATGTCGTGGGAGCAGTGCCTGCTAATCCTAGGCGGTCCAGGGCGGCAACCCGGGATTGCCCTCTGCCTTTTGAAACACCCTCCCGGGTTCCGGCTTCCAAGACCAACAAGGAGGCTCGCTAGGCTACCTTGGCAGCAGGGAGCTGACTCACTCTCGGGTTGGAACTGGTGTTAAATGGTTTTATTTAAGGGCAGCCGATTGCCTGGCCTCGACTGGGTTTCCTTGTGGGACAAGCTTGGTGAACATGTTGGAGGAACACAGCGTAGGAAATGGAGGGCGGTGTTTGAGTGTCCGGGCTGTCCCCACGCTGTTGAACCCCTGAGCTGCAGGCAGGAGGTCCGTTAAGATGTAGGATGGCGCTTGCAAAAGGTCTTGTTAAGCAGATTTCAGGGGAGCAGGGACGAGTCTGGATTCTAGTCTGAAGCCTGTGGGATGGGGAGACTTCTGTCCTTGAAATGTAGACTCCAGTCATGGTGGACTTTGACCAGACAGCCCAGTTTTTCAGAGTTACCTGAGTGACTAGTCCAGGTTATCTGCCAGTGCTATCTCACAAAGGACAGAAAAGGGAATAGAACCCAGAAAGAATGGATTTGAGAAGGCTCAAGGAATTTCTGAGACTGTTGAGGGGGGGACACTTTCGGCTTTTGCTGTATTGGTTTACAGTGTGCTGGAAATTCTACAAGCCTTTGACCAGATCTTAGGGTTCTTAAAAGAAAACAAGGACTCCCTTGCTGCTTCTGTTTTGGAGGGGAGGGAAGGGGTGAGGAGAAGGGCAAAGATAATTAGCGAACAGCTGTTTGCCCTCGGATCACTTGCTCAGTCAAGTTTTCTGAATAGCCAGAATGTCGACACGTTTATCTCTTCCCTGGCGTGGAATATATTCTAGACCAGGGTCTCCGCCAGCTTTATCCCGGTTTCCTTCACTTAGTCACGTCCCCGGTCTCATCAGTCACATTCAAGTCCCTTCCCTGTGGAGTGGGTCCTGCCCACTGCCTTTATTTATGTATTTATTTTACAGAATAACAAAACACTCCTGCTCAAGCTCCTCTTCCCCCCTTTTCTTTTTTCATGGAAATAGGAGGCAAGTGGTAGCAAGTTGGTAACTCAACAAGCGGTGGTCACTGAAACACAGACCTACCTACTGAAAGGGGAAAGGGAAAGGTAGATGGAAGTTTCTAGTGGAGCGGATGCAAATTCTGTCATCCGGTGGAGGTTTGAAAGCCGTCTTTCTATCCTGAGTGGTTTGAGAGCTCAAGAGCCGTCTCCTTTAGGATGAGTTTAAAGTTGAAAACATCAAAGCACAGTTGGAAGGAAACTTAGTTTTATTTACACTGTTGGCAACGTAGGCGCCAGAATTTGTTATAGAGTGTCTGAAAGTGGCACGGTAACACTTGCTTTGCTTCCAGAAGGTTTATGAGTTACATTTTAGTCAGTATCCCAGGTATCAAGGAGTGTAAGGGTCAGTGAATCAAGAAAAACAATTATTTTAAATTCCAGACTCTGTGTAAAGAAGGATCTTACTGGGGGAGAAATTAGCCGGCTGACTGGGAGGAGAGGGATCTTGCCTCCCCGAGAAAGGGAAAGCTTTGCCTGAATTTAACTGGCTGGGGTGTCCTTGCATCAGTGCTGGGGCAGTTTTATCCAAGTAATGATCTCCCTGGGATTATAAAAATCTCTGAGACATTCGTCTTGCTGTTGTGCCTTTTTTGGTTGTGTTGTTCTTTCACGTCCCTTCCCCCCTGCCCCCTTCCTTTGTAAACAATCGATGCATTAACTTGGAATGTCCAGGGAAAGTCTTGAAAAGCTGGTTGGTGTAACTTGGTTGCCTTCTCTTGAGTCCCGAGCAGCAGTTACTCTGGGAGAAGCCAGTGGTCTTTCTCTTAGGCGTAATTTATTGAAGAGTTATTGGAAAGCCAGTGGATTGAGTTTATGGGGGATTTGCTATTTGTCACCTGTTTTCTGTGCTGGCTCCTGCCTTTCTGGGATGAGCCCTGTACCCCCAAGAGTGAGGGGCCATTGGGCCATTTCCAGAAGAGACCGTGGTTCTCCACCCAGAGTAGCAGCCACGCCCCCAATCCTTGCTCCTATGCTTATCTCCCTATTTACTAAACTTCAGTCATTTGTAATTTTTCAGTACCCACTTTTATGTGCTTAAAACTTTTCTTTAAGTCAGTTTGCCTTTCTTTGGTTTCAAAAGGAAAAGTTACATAAGTGTGCTAAATGAAAAATTCAGCCTCCCTGGCCATAAATAGAAGGAAACTGGGGAAATAAACATGCTGAAAACAAAACAATGTCGTTAAATTCTAGCTAGGTGTTATCCCTGCTGAAGGCTCTGGGCCTGAGGCCTGTTCCCTTTGTTAAAAAGAGAGATTGGCAAGTGTTAGTGAGGTGCTAAAGACCCACAGTACCAAGCAGAGACTTTCTCTTTGAAGTAATCAGAAGGTTTACAAGAGAATCAAAGGAATAACCTCACCGTGATTCACGGTTTAACGTAGAAGTGGATAACCCTTAAAATCTCCCATGTGTCAGGACACCTGGGTGGCTCAGTCAGTTAAGCACCTGCCTTCGGCTCAGGTCATGATCTCAGGGTCCTGGGATCGAGCCCTGCATTGGGCTCCTTGCTCAGCGGGGAGCCTGTTTCTCCCTCTGCCTGCCGCTCCCCCTGCTTGTGTTCTCTCTCTCTGACAAACAAATAACATCTTAAAAAAAAAAAATCTCCCATGTGTGCGTGCCACACTTGGAAAAAACCATCTCACTTGACCCTGGAAACATTCCACGAGTGTCAGGACAGCGTGACTTACCCAGGAACACACCGCCCATCCTGCTTGCCCCACGTCCCACATCTCACTCAAGATTGGATGACACTGGATTTATCTTTGCTTTCAAATGTTAGGGTTGTTTGTTTTTTAAGAACCCGGGGCCACATCATAAATATAAGAATTGTGGGCTTATCACTTGTCCCTCACATAGCTTCTTTTTAAGGCTCTGGTTTTTGTACACATACCCACTGGAAGTTTGGCTGCCGCCCCCCCCCCCCCCCCCCCATGAATACCCTGCTCTGCTGTTTGGGTATTTGAATCCTAGATTCTAAGAGGAAAGCAGTGCCCTCCTGCCGAGTTAAGAAAGGCTTATTTAAATGTTTTTCTTCCAAATATCAGAGCAGGACAGATTCTTTGTTTTCCAGTGGAACTGTCGACACAGGGCAGGAGTAGTTGAAAGTGGCACTTACTACTCGCGGAACACAATGAAGTCGTCTTGGGAAATATCGTTGACGGTGTTGAAATGATTGAATGGGATGCTAGAACACCAGCCATACAATAGCATTTGTGTCTTCAGCTTCGGGCAGGAATAAAGAAGACATTGTGGTTTGTTTAATGCTTTTTAAAGTTCCCCCCCCCCCAAAGGTGTGGGTCTGAGTGATGTCTGTCACTGGCTTTCTAGTGGGTTTTTCTTTTCATCTTCTCCCCCTCCCTGATGGCTGTTGAGAGTGGGTGAAAGCCACATTTTAGGTGGATGGGAGGCAGTGCCGAAGGCAGGCGGTAGGCCCTGCTCCTCTTTTCCACCTGTGAGGAGAACAATCTGGTTTTTTCATCTCCAAAAAGCCCAAGATAGAGTTTTCACGTTGTACCTCCTGAGCAAAAATGACTCTGATTTAAGAACGTCTTAATTAGCAGCCATCCAGGATGGAGGCACAACAGGAAGTGATCTGGATGCATTGCTTTTCTTTGATATGTATGTCATTTCAGTGCCCGAGAAGGCCAAGTTGCGGTTAGAAGAAGCATCACGGGAGGAAGCTTGAAGGTGATTGAACAGCCAGCCATGCTGGGAGGGTGTTGGAGGGGCTGTCAACTCTGGGAGGGTTGGTGGGTCTGAAATGACAGGCCCTCTTTTACCAAGCACCAAGGGCAGTGCAGGAAGCCTCCTTCCGACAGTGTCATTGCCCCAGGCCGTGCGTGTATAATAGTCAGCACATGAGTGCTCTGTGATCTGGGTGTGAGTAAAAAGTATTTAGTTGATACCACCATGGAAACTGAGTCGCTTACTAATTGTCTTGGGGAGCGCCTCCGCACCAGAGGCAGCACTGATGGTGGAATGTTGGGCTCTTGGGCAGAAATATGCGGCCAACCGGTGTCCCAGGAAAATATCCACAGGCATGGTGGCCATGCCCGGTAGGTGGGTGAGGGGCCTGTTTCCTAGTGCAGGAGTCGTGCCGCTCTGTTTTATCCGTGAGGGGTGTGTGTTTGCGCATGAGAGAGGGAGAAGGAAAGGCAGACAGCAGGAAAGCCGCTGTTGGCTCTGTGGCCAGGACGTGTGCTTTTTCTCTAGGCATTTAGAGTTGGAATCTCAGCTATGTGACTTCTTAATAGCAGGGCAAATGTGCCTGCATCTTTTGCCTGCTTTCACAAACACTGACAAATTAAAAAGGACTCTAAAGTTTCCAGCAAATCCCAAGTGCAGTTCATTCCATGATAACATTAAAAAAGAAAAAAATCCACATCCTTCCGATCCCAAGTCTGACAGTAAATAAACTTTTTTCTCCCTGTTACTTCCCCCTCATTCCTTTAAGGAATTGAATGTCTTTATATTAAACTCTTGAGTCTGATGAAAATATTAAACGCTTTTACAAGTGCTTGTTTGGCTCTTGCTGGCATGGATTGTGTTTGGAAGCGTCAGGTTTTTGTTGTTTGGGTTTTTTGTTTTTGTTTTTGTTTTTTTTAATTTTATAGGCTTGTATGATCTTCCAGTTCTGGCTTATGATATAAACTCAGTTTCAAAATTCAAAATGTCTGGAAGCAGCTGGTTTTCCAGGCTGGTTCAAGGGCAGTCTGATGAATCAACCCTTCTTACAGGCGGTCTGCTAACCAGTCCTGGAAGGTATCCAGACGGTAAACATCACTAGGATTGTGAGGCTTTTTTTTTTTTTCCTTCTTTTCTTTTTTTGGGTCATTTGAGCTATGCTGCCAAGTCTGGTAGGATTTGACTTTCTGTAAAACAGAAAGGTCTGTATCAAGATGTCTTTTTTCAGAGATGTCAGGCCTGTAGTCAACTCAGCGCTGTGTCTGCTGGTAGAGTGAGAGGAAATACCTAGACTGGTTTGGGGAGGGCCTTCTTGACCATTTTGGGAAACTAATTGTCCCTTTCCTTGTGTAACTTTCTTTAACTCACTGACACAGAGACAATCCACAGAAAAGAATTCCGTCCATTGAGAGCTGCGATCCATGTTAGGGATGGTTGGTTAAGGGACCGTGGCCCAAAGCTGCGTAATGTCCCGGGGTGGCGCTCGGCTCTTACCTCCCGCCCAGAAACACCCTAGAGATTCAGAGGGAACAAGCTTTGACCATAAAAACAGAAGACTCAAAGCGCATGGAGTTCTCTTTGCAGCTACCTTAGACTTGGGAAAGTTCTGGGCTTCTTTAATAAACAACCACAAAGCAATGCTTGCCAAATACGGCCTGCTCTAGGGCCACAGGGTTAGCTAGGAGACAACTTTCTTGCCTAAAAATAAGTGCATGTTCCTATCAAACATTCCAAGCATTGTTTAAACATGAGACTTCTGAGTAGCTGTTCAGGCCTTGTGGGTTCAGTGATGTCAGCATGTGGGAAGTTTGGGGAGCTTGCTCCCCAGTTTGGGATTGGCCAGTGGCCACCAAGGAAGTCAGGTGACCAAATGCAAACCGTCTTCCATCTCATTTCTATATGTTCTTGGTCTATTTGTAGGCTGGTGGGGGAGACAGAGAGCAAGCATGTGAATAAAACAAGGTAATTTCAGATAGGACCGTGTGGTGTGAATTAAATAATAGTAATCCCTAGCATGTTACCCCGTGCTTAATGCTAGTCTAAGTGTTTACCTGGACTGATTCGTGTCATCCTGTGAGGTAGGTGTTGTTACCTTTATGGGACAGGTGCAGAAATGGATCCATGGAAGTTTAAGTCGCTTGCGCAAGCAGCAGTGCCAGGATTTGAACGTTGAAGGTCTGGCTTTTGAGCCTGTGCTCTTAGAGCTACATATACTACAGTCTGGGGATTGGGAATGGCTTGGAGGGAGGTGAGTGAGGGGAGTAGGGTGCAGTGCAGGTAGTTTAGATCAAGAGGGAGATCTTGGAAGACAGGACATTTGAGCTATTCCCTAAGGGATGCGAAAGAGGGAGCCAAGAGGGCACTGTGGGGAGGCTGTTCCAAGCAGGGGGCAAGAACGTGCGGAGACCCATGAGGAGGAGAAAGAAGGCCAGAGTGGCCAGAGCAGGGCATGTACAAAAGACGGTCCCAGCCAGATCTCTTAGAGCTTTTTTGTGGGAAATGCTGATGAGGCCTAGAGTCTGCAAACTCAGTGCCTCTTAGACTCCATTAGGCCAGGAACCTCATGCTTCCAGAGCTCTGGCCCTGTAACCCTTGCCTCTCAGGGCCCCTGGACCGGCCAAACCAGAACTGACTTCTAAAGTGGGAACCCTGGGAGGATGGAGCATTAAATCAAACAAAAGCTTCAATTATCCCTGGGCTCATTGCTGCAGTAGGCACCTGTGTTTGATTAAAGCGTTGGTAACTTTTGAATCTGGAGTTTTACAGCACTGCGGGCTCATGGGGCTTTGTAGTGTCTCTCTTCGAGAACTTAACTCTTACCCTATGAACAAATTCCAGTCCCCTTCTGTCCCATCAAGAGGCTGCTTGATTTATAAAGCATCTTCGATAAAATGTTGTGGTTCCCTCTTTGAAGTGGGGAGCCAAGAAGCCTGATTTTTTTTTTTTTTTTAAACTGGCTCTTCTCCTAGGACCTCCCTTTCTCTGTAAAGCCCCTTTCCATTTACTCAGTATATCCCCCTGGTTTCTTCTGGTCCTGTGGAGCTGTAGCTGGCGTGGTTCTGGTTCAGAGAGACACACATGCAGGCCGATTGAGGTGTTTAGCTTTCCGTCCTCCCCCCTCCCCCCGCCCCCCGGAAGCCAGTCCAGTAACCCCATGGCCTTCATTTGGCCCGTGGCTCCCCATTTGAAGTCACACCTTGTCAGACTAGTTATGTGGCTTTTACTCAGGGAGGAACAGCAAACCTGCTCTGGGCTATCAGTAGACAGTCCTGACTCGGTGCACACAGCACTCCGCAAGAAGCTGAGTTCACAGATCATAAAGCGTCCAGTGTGAACATGGGCTGGGATTCTCTCTGCCCTGCCCTTCATATGATTCGGCTGCAAAAATCCTTCCCGTTGACAGGATCTAAAGGAGCGAATGAGTATGAAGGCGTCCTGTGGTGGCATGGGCAGCCCAGCTGCTTCGGCTGGAAAGATGGCAAGGTTTCCATTCTCCTGGCAGCATACCCATGTGAACTTGTTGAATCTTTTAAGTAGCTGTATAGAAGGGGAGATAAGTGCGTGTGTATTTATCTTTATCCCCTTACATACAAAAGCCTCCCCTTTATAAAACCGATGCAGAGTGGGAAGAAAGCGTATGGCAAATGGAAAACGTGGCTCATTACATCAAGTCCTACCCCACGTTTGGGATACAGCTGTAAGTTTCCACAGTGGGTGGCTTATTATGCATTTATGCTGAGCTGAACCTGCTCCAGGCTGTTCCTGCAGATAGAAAAGGCTTTCTTGGGGGGAAGCTGTCTCTTTCCATCACACTGTAAAGACTTGGAAGGTCTTTTGAAAGCCTTCAGCAGTTGTCACTTGGGTAGCAGAATTGGGGGCCACTGAGCAAAGGTGGGTCTGCATTTTATAGCCACCCAGCATGTTGTGTAACATGAGTTGGGGCTTCACGGGCCCTGGAGTCCGGCACTCAGGTAGAAACATGACCGCCAGGGCCAGACGACAGCCCTCGCTGGGCCCCTCTGCAGAGCGGAGCTCTGCGCTGAGCCTTTGGGGGTATGAGAGAAACCGGAGACCCAGCCCATGCTCTCCAGGGGCTCACTGGGTAGTCGGGGAGAGAACAGAGCCACATGAGACTTCAGGAGGACACTAAGCGGCACACAGAAAAGCCCACAGCATTCTAGCCGTGTCCCGGGAGAGGAAAGGGGTGAATGAGGGCAGGTGGGGTCAGTCATGGAAACATTCATAAAGGAGGTGAGTGTGTAGGAGGGGTGGGCCTTTGCCCCAGCTGCCTGCAGGTTTCTGGGAGAAGCGTTAGGGGGGTCTCTGGTGTGTGATCGGACAGTATCCCTTATATGTCTCTTAGGAGCGGTCCTGCCGGTTCCTTCCCCTGATGAGCATCGTCTTCCGGGGAGTTTCACCTTTGAGGCACCGTGTTCGGTACATCTCAGCTGTACCTTGGAACCTCTGAACAGCCAGACCCCCAGGGTCTGAATCCATAGGCATTCACGGGTCCTGTCGAGTTCATGGCCGTTGTGGGCAGGCTGCCCCCACCCCCATGTTGGAGTCTGCCCTGACTAATCCTTGAGAGGGCATTTGCTTCCAGCTTGCTGATGGCCCCTTCAGAATAAGCACAGGCTTCAGAAAAAGGAACAGAGAGACTCGCTTCTTAGGGCCAAGAGTCTCTCCAAGCCTTGTGCCTTATGTCCCCTCCGGCTGTGTGGTGCTGCCTGGTCCGGATGACCCCTCCAAGCCGGGAGAGGCAGTTCTGTATTGAGATCACCCAGATGAATGGGGTTGATTCCTGACAGCCTGGCTGGCTCCGTGGACCACCATTAACATGCTTTCCCCGGAATGAGGGTAGCCTGCAAGTATCCTGCCTTGAAAGTTTATTCCTGCCTGCCAAGCTTGGCTTACAGGTGCTATTCTTTTCCTTAAATAAATGCCTTAGAGCTGGCTTGTGGCACTTAAGAGTTCCCATCCCCGGAAATACTCCAGTATGTTTAAAAAACCAAAAAACCAACAACAGTTCATTCAAGTGCCCATGGCCAAATGTGTGACTCAAATAGTGCAGCGCCCTTGATACGCTTTTCCAAAATGGACATACTTGACTCGCACTCTAGCCCCACTGCGAGATAAGGTTCGGATAGCTGGCCCGTGCCTCTTTCTTTGCGTGGTTTCAGGTTGGGTTTTTCTCCCTTCAGATGATGCTTGAGAGCTGTGACATCGCTTAGCTAATGCAAGCAAAAGTAGTGGCTGGAATCATCCAGCAGAACCTGGTCCCCATCTTTGACACTGCCCAGGATCAGTAGGTTTGCCACGGAAGGATTGGTGGGGCTGGTGAAGGTGGCAGGTGTCCCCTGGAACGAGCCAGTCTTTGTGGCTTGGGCACCAAAGCCCTGCTTGTGCACTGAGGGGGAGAGCTGCAGAATATTAGCGCAGCCAGTTTGTTTCCTCTTCCAGCTTGTTAGGGCTTCGAGGCAGGGTCCGCCTGATCATCGTTGGGGGTGCCTTTTCACACCCACCTTCCCCCCCACTTCTGAAAGGCTGTGATGTTAGGGAGGTGGGCTTCCTTTTTTTTTTTTTTAAGATTTTATTTATTTATTTGACAGAGAGACAGCGAGAGAGGGAACACAAGCAGGGGGAGTGGGAGAGGGAGAAGCAGGCTTCCCGCTGAGCAGGGAGCCCGATGCGGGGTTCGATCCCAGGACCCTGGGATCATGACCTGAGCCGAAGGCAGACGCTTAATGACTGAGCCACCCAGGCACCCCGGGAGGTGGGCTTCCTTTGGGGAGAGAACCTGGGGCTCATTAGTTGTCACTGGAGAATGCTTTGCTCTACCCACCTTTTGGGAGAGCTTTCTCGAGAAGTTGCAGAATATACAGTGTCACAAAGTTTCTTGCACGAATCCAGGCTCTGGGAAGAGATGCCTGCTCAGCTAGTGGGTAAGCGATAGCAGCCAGCCTACCCACCAGACTAGAGGAGGCGGCTCAGATGTCACTGGGATTCAGGCAGCTGCAGCCTGGGAGGCGGTGTTGAGGGGGCTGCAGCCCCTGTGGGAGGGTGTTTCCTGCACTCCCGTCTCCAGGCTTGGTTCTGGCGACAGAACTGGGAGGCCGTGGAAGGTGTGTGGTGGGAAGAGGGTCGGAGCACAGCCTTTAGAGGGAAACAGACCTCGGTTCTGCACCCATTCCCTCTGCCTCCTGGTTGTGACTCTGGGCAAGTGATAGAGGTTAAGGCTCAGTGTCCTCCTCTGGAAAGGGTCATCATCCTGCCTTACAGGATGGTTCCAGCATTCAGTGAGATAGCGGACATAAAGCACCCCGCACACTGTGCTCGGTAGATCTGGCGTCTCAGAAGGATTTCAGCTGCTCACCAGCCTGCATCCAAGGGGCTCTTCTGCTGGCAGCTTCTCTTTAAGGGAGTTGAGGGGCCTGCTGAATTGTAACAGCTCAGTGGAAAGCCAGAACATGCACCCACTAACGTACCCCCCCCCCACCCAGGAGCTCTGAACTCTAAAACCTAGCCAGCACCCCCAAAGATGAATTCTCTGTCAAGTGGCAACCTGTACTTGAGCTGCAGGTGACAGGACCTCTCCCCAGCCTCTGAGTCCATCTGGGCCTCCTTACCCAGGAGATAGCTTCTTATTTCTGAGTTGGAGCCCTGAACAGTTTCGTGTCTGGATGAGCCATAGGCAGTGCTGGCAAGGCTTTTTCATGAGTAACACAGCTTGTTAGTAAGTTTGGGAGAAGCCCGGGGGCTCGTTCCCTGGGTCCCTTTCTTTCCCTGTCCCCTTAGCCCCCAAAGCAAAAAAAAAAAAAAAAAAAAAAAATCGATATCCACTCAAGTTAGAAACAACCCACAGCCTCAGGTCACACTGCTTTCTCTCAGCTGGTGATGATGGAGAAAGAGGAAGAGCATCTCACTGATAACCCCAAAAATAACTCTGCAGAAATGCTGTCAAACATGGTGTAGAGGTGTGCAGGCGCCCGTGCCCAGTGGCTGACCTGGGACGTGGGACCTTCCAGAGGGCTTAGTGGAGCCTTGCCCCTTCCAAGGGCTCCTTCCCCCATGCTTCTCACGCCTGCTGCTCCATCCTCTTTACTGCCTTCCTCCTGCCCCCCCTTTCCCGAGGTCACTTCCTGATGCCATTCCTCAACTTAGCCCCTATCCCCCCCAAAAGCAATCAAATCCATAACCTAATAAGGCAAAAGAATGAGGAGAATGTCCGCCTCCCAGCCTCTCCCCTAACAGGGCGCAGGCCCACAGCAAATTTGGAAATTGGAAAATGTTACAATGGAGGGACAACGGACGGGTGGGGGGTGGCGCATGCAGGACCCTGCTGGAGGGCCACCCGGTTTGCGTGCTTTCCAAATCCGGCCGTGCACACCCCTCTCACACAGAAAAGGGTATGGAAAAGAAATGGCCTGAGTTGGCTGCACCTCGTTTTGGGATTCTCAGGCCAGGAGAACCTGAAGCACAGACACCAAGAATCCTTGGTGGGAGTCCCCCTCAGAGAGGCACCCCTCCGTCACAACTGGGACTCTGCAAATCCAAACACTTTCTCCCTCTGAGATGAGCAGTTTTCTTCCCCTTGACTGCCAGGGTTGAATTAGCCCGGGCATTAATTAAAACTTGTCGACATTTAGAGTGGGGGGCCCCCCCAGAAACCTGTCACCCCTCCTACATCATTATCCCAGGCAAATCAACCCTCTCTGACGCAGTTTCCATTCTCCACTCAGGGGGAGGAACAAGCCCCTCTCGGCCTGGGGGCCCTGGGGGAGGGGGGCCAGCTGGGCCAGACCTACTTTGTTTTGGAAGGTCAAGCTTAGTAATTAACCTGAACGCTTCTAGGAGGGGGTGAAGGAGAAGGAATCGGCCCTAAAGATGTGCCAGGTCTGTCAAATTGCTAATTATCAGCAGGCATGAGGTCATCCGTAAATATATCTAATTCTTTAGCTGTAATTAAGGTGCTCATTAAAAGTGCAAGGAAGTTTTGGTTTTTTTAAAAAGGAAAAAACACAAAAAGCCTTTGTTTCAACTTGACAGGATGGTTCAAAACAGGCGGAGGACTCAAGGCACAGAACTAGTTTCCTGCCTTAAGAACCTTTACAGGAAATCCACTGCAAACAATATTGGTGACCCTGCCAAAGAGGCAGACCTGGGGTGATGTCATTGTTAGGAGCTGTCACCTCGAGCCTGGCTTTGGGGGAGGCAGGTGGGTGGAATTAAAAAAGGAGTTAGTGAATGTGTGTGTGTTTAGCTGTCTCCAGAAGAGGCAAGTCAGTTGAAAAGCAGGGCAGGAGGGAAATCACAAGTGGGGGGTCTTTGAAATATTCTTAGCTGGGTTCAACTTTTCCAAGTTTAAAAAATTCTCTCTTGCTATTTTTGCTCCTCAAAATGCTGCTGCCTTTTTCAGAGACAGCCTTTTCTGAGCCATTCCGCATTTAGTGCTTTTCTTTATAGTGGGATTTGTGGCCCACAAGGCAGGGTGCTAAGTTCAGCACTAGGTAAACGCGGCTGCTTTTCTGAGAACGAGAGGCTCCGTCGCGAAGCGTGGAAACTGAGACACAGGACTAGTTTCGTGTATCTCTTCCTTCCACAAAAACCATTTTGGAAAACTACCCAATGCCAATGAGTTGGCACCTATAAGTTGTTAATCTTCCCATGTGCCTCCAGGAACCGTCTGGAGCATCTCTGAGAAAAGGACAAGCTTAGCATCTTGTCATTTTTCTTCTGGCTGGAAGTCTAACAGAGAGGCATAAACACAGTCTTAAAATGAAAGCAACAAAAATAAACTCAAACCAGCCCTGCATGAAGACATTAATGCAAAATATGCAAGCTGGCTTGCTATTTATATGGCAGAAAGCAGTCATAAGAAGATCCAGGCCTGGTTAAGGAGAGTTACGTCTTTTGAGGTGCCTGTTTCACAGAATTCCAAATAAACCATGGGTGATTTACTGGGAGGAGGTTATAATGCGGTGTCTCGTTTCATGTTTGCACAGTCCCGTCCCTGGATGAAACCTCTGAAATGCTAATGCAGGATCAGGATTCAGTTTGGAGTGCCCCGTGCCCCTTCCTCTCCTTAAAAAACATCCTAACAGCTTTAGAAGGAAGTTTGAGGATTAAATACGAGAGCCCTGTAAGTTTCCTGCTGTTCACATCCTGTGATCAGTTAGTATTCTTTTTTTGTTCCCCCCTCCATGCAGCTGATATTTACCCAGACCGTGTGTTACGGTGGAGATACAGCAGGAAAGAAAACCAGCCTAGCTCCTGGCCTCATAGCCCTTACATTCTGGAGGGGAAGATGGTCAGTGAAATTAATGGCGAAAGTGAACTGGATGTTAGGGTGGCATGTACATGTGAATGTGGCCTTTGGTTCACTGCTGTCTTATAAATTGACCTCCGGGTGAGTCCTGAGCGTTTGGTTCTGGCTGTGTGGGTTCATAAGTTCCCCAAGGCTGAGGGGTCACCGAGGGATCCGGCTTTTCCCCTGGAACTGTCCTGGCTGGAGACATGCCCCTGGAGAGAGAATGACATGGGCAAGAGGGATGCCTCTCCTGGTCATGGAAGCCAGAGTTTGCAGGTGTCCCCCATCTGTGGCATCTAGACTTTGTGTGTGGGAGGCTCTTCAGTCTGGTTTTGAGTGGATGGGTAGAGGAAGTCTAGAACCCGTAAGCCTGCTGTTTTGTGTGTGTGTGTGTGTGTGTGTGTGTGTGTGTGTGTGTGTGTGTGTGTGTGTGTGTGTGTGTGTGTGTGTGTGTGTGTTTGGCAGCTGGGGAGGAGCTGCTGGAGATCTGGGTGGGGTGGTGCCTGGGAAGATGGTTGCCCTTGGATTTGTTCGAGCTGCTGCTTGATTCTGGAGCTGCCTTGGGCATCTGGAGCCATCCATACTTTTGTGGTAACCGCCAGGAAGCTGAGCCCCGTGTGGCCTCAGGAAGTTGGTGAGACTAGCACCACTTTCTGATGGGCTGGTAACAGTCCCGGGGCTGACACCCTCATGGTTGTGGTCCTGGGATTCTGTTCTTCGGGAACACTTTGGAAACCATCCCTCGGAATGCTATCTCACTTGCTAATTAGGTGGAAGCAAGAGTTGAGGGAAGGAGGGAGAGGCAGTTGTAGCCCAGCCAAAAATCTCAAGGCTCGATCTTCAATGTATGGAAACTTTAGTGCTTTTCTGATCTTTAGTGGAAATAGCTGTTCACTCTTAGCACCAGTTGGAAAGTGCTGGCAGCTGAAGGGGGGGGCGGTCATTCCTCCTGGGCCCCTCAGAGCCAGTATATCCTGTTTCTCACATTTTCCTGACCATACCTTTGCCCCATCTCAGTGTCCCAGCCCCACCATTTTGGCTAGAATGCCTGGAAGGAATGGTTCTGAGGTCCCCTCAGGGAATTTGATGTTTCCACTCAGGGAAGTTGGGGACCACAGAACACCTCCACTCCCACCTGGGATTTCAGGTTGTCTCTGGGTCCCTGGGAAGAGGCCAAAGGCAGCTGGAAGCTGAGGGGGGGGGGGGTGGCTTCGCCCTGGCATGTAGCTTGTCACTCCGGGTGGGTGGTCCTGTCATTTGGGCCATTGTGAGGGGAATGGATGTGAGTGCTTCTGGTTTTCTTCTGGAGCTGAGGGACTGTGGTCCTGGATTATCATAGGGCAGGTGACAAAAACCAATGAAGTAGCATGATGGGGTGGCCACTACTCAGCTTCATCTGATTATGGCCAGGTGGGAATGAGGGTCTGGGATTTCGTTTTCCAGGAATTTGGAACGGAGTTTTTATGAGACAATTAATTCAACTTAAAAAAAAAAAACCTGCAAGCCATACGAAATGGGGCCTTTTTGGCTCCAGGAGCTACCCATTTGTGACCTCTGACCTTGGACATTTGCATGCTCTTGATCCTCTCTGCCTCTCCTTCAAAAGTTCCTTCTTTTCTCTTGACTGGATTTCTACTGCTTAATCCTCTTACTGGGAAGGAGAAAATCCATTTTCTTTTGCTCCTTGTTGACAGCTCTGATAAAAGGTGGTTGAAATGAATGGCAATGCAAAGGGGTTGCCTTATCTGTGGTTTTCCATCTTTGGGACCCTTCCTTCCCCCCCCCATAGATAATTAATAGTTGGCTCCTCAAAATTCCTTTCACCATGTCCATGTTTTTAGGATCTGGCTCCATGTTTCTGTGAACAAAAATAGCAGAAAGTTTTTTGTTGTTGTTTTTGTTTAAGAAGGCCCCAAACACATACAAAGGTAGCTCTTCTGCACACACAGTAACCTGGTAAACAATGCCAACGTTCAAAATTAACTGCCAATTCAAAATTTGCACCCAAGCGGCACATGTACAGAAATACTCATTTAGGAACGATCACTTAGATTTGACTTCTGGAAGATAATGGCCATCCAGGTTTTGTGAGAGAGACCAATTCTGAGATCTTTGTAGGCAGAAAAGTCACAGCGCCGCACTCATTACTGATGAGGGTTGATGGATTGCAGAAAAATGGGATGTACTCGGTGTGCAACAGATTTGTTGACCTGAAAAATTTTTTGACACTTTTCCCTGAAAAATTTGTATAATTTTTTTTTTTCTAAGCTCTGATTGAAGCCTCTGTTAATTGTATGAATGGTCCCACAGAAAGGGATCCTTACTGAACTTGGCATTTGGACCTGTCTGGGAAAAGCCAGGAAACTCTCCATAAAGCCATCGCCCTCCACTTTAACTTTTTTAGGCTCTGTTGCCTCCACACTGGCTTGAGTATTTCCTGGCTCAATTGTTTTCTCAAGCTGGCCTTGAGTCCTTAGATGTTATTTGTGTGCCTTGAAATAGCTGGAGGAAAAATGGTTGTAATGCTTTGCATTGCTCACTACCTCTCCTTGGAGGGAAACTCTCTCTGCAAGGGAAAGCGCTTTCCACCCAGAAAAACAGCTGGGTGGAGGGGACTTCATCACCCTGGCAGGCCTGTCGCATCATTCCAGCAGGGCACGCGCACTGTCCCGCAGTGAAGAGGATGAGAACGTTTCCAGCTCCCTGCAGATTGTCAGGCCAAGGTTCATCAGGATAGAGACCAAAGCAGTAGGAGTTCTCATAAGTGGGCTCGGCTGCGGCCATATAGACCATATGGGGGTGTTTGTCTGTTTCCTATCTGTGTTCCTTTTGGTGGATTTGGGATGGATGGAGGAGGAAGGAAAAGAATTATGGAGAAGGGAGAGGTAGAGCAAGCATGGATGAAGAAGAGAAGGCAAAGCCTTCTCACCAGTTTTAAATTATGGAACCCAGCATGGTTGATGGAGGAGATGGGGTGGTTTCACCTCTCCTCTGTTTACTGAGCATTTATCCAGGATGTGCCATAAACAGGGTACTGGGTAAAATGAAATGTTCCTTCCTGTCCACACAGAGCTTACAGCCCAGTCGGGGGAGATGGGCCTTCAACAGCAACAACGACAGCAGAGATCCCAAATGTTTAGACTGTTCCAAAACGTGATCACTTTTGTGAAGAAAAAGAGCAGAGCCCTTTAAGAGGGTGCAGAGGGGAATTTGCTGTCCTTTGAGGAAGTGCCGCTAGGGGATGGTGACGGGGAAGGGAGACCTGGAGGGTGAGCAGGAACCAGCCGGGGTTCAGCAGCCCAGGCGGGAGGACCCGAGGGGTGTAGGAAGAGAGAGAGAATGAGACCGGGGTGGCTGGGGCCCTGTGGGGCGAGGAGTGTGAGTTGAGGTCAGAAAGGTGACAACAGCCAGGACATGCCTCCCATCAGGACCCTGGCTTTGATTCTCAGTGCAGTCAGAAAGCCTTGATTCCATAAATACGTATTTCATGCCAGTCACTCTTGTGGTCTCTGAGTACACAACTGTGAAAAAACCCGACAAAACCCGCCCTGCCCTCGTAGGGCTCCCAGTCAAGTGCAACATCGTGGAAGCATGTCCTTTTTTGATGCTGGGACAGATCCCATGACGGCTCATAAGGCATACGGCACTTTTCCACCTGTTCCTTAGCTTATTGTCACGTCAGCCTTGTGTGTTTATTGTTTGTGTGGTTTTTTTTTTAAGATTTTATTTTTAAGTAATCACTACACCTAACATGGGGCTCAAACTCACAACTTCGAGATCGAGTTGCATGTTCTTCCCGCTGAGCCAGCCAGACACCCCTTTGTGTTTTGCTTTGTTTTATTGAGATTTTAGTTATTTATTTGAGAGAGAGAAAGTGCACACACGCACACACAGGCAGAGGGGGAGGGGCAGAGCAGGGAGAGAGGGACAAGCAGACTCCCCGCTGAGCGTGGAGCCTGATGATGCCGGACTCCAGGGGCTTGATCTCACCACCCTGAGATCATGACCTGAGCCGAAACCCAGAGTCAGGTGCTCAGCCAGCTGAGCCACCCACGTGCCCCTTGTTTGTGTTTTTTAATTGTCGTATAGTTGATGCGTGATATTACATCAGTTTCAGGTGTACGTAGTAGTGATTGACAAGTCTATATTATGCTGTGCTCACTGCAAGTGTAGCTGCCGTCTGTCCCCATACAGCACTATTACAGTACCAGTGACTGTGTTCCCTGTGCTCTACCTTTTATTCCTGTGACTCATTCATTCCCTGACTGGAAGCCTGTATCTCCCACTCCCCTTCGCCCATTTTGCCCATCCTCCTACCCCTCCCCTCTGGCAACCATCAGTTCTCTATTTGTGGGTCAGTTTCTGCTGTTTATTCATTTGTTTTGTTTTTTAGATTCCATGTATATAAATAGGTATTTGTCTTTCTCAGTTTGAGTTATTTCACTTAGCATTAGCCCTTCTTGGTCCATCCATGTTACCACAAATGACAAGATCTCATTCTTTTTCATGGCTGAGTAATATTCCATTGTCTGTGTCTGTGTGTGTAAATATACCATATCTTCTTTATTCATTCATCTATTGATGAACACTTGGGTTGTTTCCGTATCTTGGCAATTATGGATAATGCTGCAATAAACAGGGTTTCAGCCTTGTGTTTTTGTTTCCACCTTACAGATGAGGAAACTGAGATTCAGAGAGGTTATATGACTTGCCCAAGTGTACTCAGCCAATAAACAGAACCAAGAATCAAACCGTACTCTTTTTTAAGATTTTATTTATTTATTTGACAGCACACAAGCGGAGGGTGGGGAGGACAGAGGGAGAGGGAGAAGCAGGCTCCCCGCGGAGCAGAGAGCCCCATGCAGGGCTGGACCCCAGGACTCTGGGATCATGACCTGAGCCAAAGGCAGACACTTAACCGCTTGAGCCACCCAGGCGCCCCTAAACTGTACTCTTCTCTTTCTGCTTATTTCTCCCATGTCAGGGCTGAGCGATTGGTTCTCTTCTCTGTGACTTCATATGCCTGGTAATAAGACTTAAGGGCTCATGGTGATCCTTCACAGACTTCCGGCATGTGATGGCATCAGGGCCCCTAAGATCTGAGTCCTGGGGAATAGGGTATGGCGAGAGGACAGGGTTGGTGACGCCCCTGCTTCAGTAACCTAGAGTTCTGCCAGTGTGTGGGCATGTCCCCTTCACCTCAGCGTCTGAGATTGGAGACAAGCATTTGACTGAGCAGCACATCTGGGGGACCCTGTTGAAAACAGTGGCATGGTGTTGGAGAGTTGACTTAGCTCTCTGGCCAAACCAGGTGATGGCAGGAGGAGTTGTTTTCTGTATTGCTGGTGGGAGGTGCCCAGCTACATTCCTTTGCAGACAAGCACAAACTAGATATTTTTGAAATTGAAGGTCTAAAACCAGCCAAAGAATTAATCCTGGTCTGAAAAGCATATGGTGAGACTATAGCCAACCTGGCTTGGGTGTTGCCTTCTCAACTTTGTTGCTTTTTAATAAGCCTGGGAATATGTCTCAAGAGAAAGGATTTTTGTGAACATCTTAGGCCATGTTCCTTATGCCTGACAGTGGCTAACGGTGAGGCCTCCTGCCATCTAGGGCTCAAGTCCATCTTGCAGTCGTATGCACTTTGGCTGATGAGGTGCCGAGCACAGGTTTCAGCTGCTCCCATGGGGTTTCCTGATGAGAGGTCAGCTGGATGGGCCCGACTCTTCATCACCCAGCCAAGAGGCCTTGTAGCAGAACGAGAGCAGGGCCTTGGACACGGGGGCTCCCGAGGTACACAGTGGGGCCAAGCGGAGGCAGAAGCTGGACCCGGTGTGTTCTCAGGCTGTCTCTTGCCTTGGAGACTGTAGGCATGAACGAACATAGGCCATGAAGCCAGGGAGGCTCCAGTGCTGATTCTCGCCCTATACTTACTGCCCAGGGCACCCTGGGGAAGGAAGCGGCGGCTTCCTTGTCTACAGAATGAGGGGCCAATAATGTGTCTACCTCCGGGTTGTCAGGGTCCAGTGAGGTGATGGTGTGGGGCTTGTCTGGCATGTTGTAGAGATCAGTACATGGCTGTTTTAATTACTACTCTGTCCACCACGGGGTGGGCTGGGACAGAGTCTTCTGAGGTCTCATTCCGTGGGTATGGAGTCCCAGTAAGAGCAGTCGTTGCGGGGGTGGCATCAGGGACTATTCTTCAACTAGGAAACTGCAGGCAAGAGCACTGTCTTAGGTCTAAATTTGAAGCCGGCTGCTCTTTGAAGATTGACCTTGAGTTCTAGCAAGTTCAGCGGCTAGATAGATCAGCAGTAAGCATTGGAGGGGTCTTGGAAGTGAGATTCCTCGAAAGAGGCAGCAATCTATTACTCATCCTGATTATCTCAGACCCAGGGCGGCGGATGGAGCCCCTGTGGTTCAGAGACAGACTCAATATTGCTGGGTGAGAAAGTCAAGCCAGGGGAGGACGAGCACTTTATACAGCAGTGCCCTGCAAGGGGGCTGCAGACTTTGCTGCAGGAGGCCGGTGGGCCCCCCACAGGGCCTCTGAAGAAGCTAGATGAGGTATTCTGTGTCCGGCAGGACGCCACATGGGTCCTTCCCTCTGGGAAGCCTTCCCCCTGGGCAGGGCATCTGCGGCCGGATGTGGAAGGGTAAACAGGCAGCCCTTCTGCTCTTTTACTACGGATGGGCCCGGGGCCCGGAAAGGCCCAAGCTGTAGCTTTTCATCTCAGGAAGCCCTGGGGTCCGCCTGGCTCTCCTGAAGCAGCCTCATTGTCCCTTTGCAGGAGTACAGCCAGGTGCCCCAGCTCCTGTGGCGCCAGTGTGGCCAGGTGCCCGTGCTGAAGTTGGAGCAACAACCCAGGACCCTCTCCCATCCATTCTCTGCTTGGGAGCCAGAGAATACCCTGCTTGAAATCTTGATTGGTATCCCTTGCCTTTGGGGTCAAATCCGGAAGTCCCCTGGGCCCTGCAGGATCTCCCCTCCCCTTCCCGTCCTGTCACTGTGCTCCAGGCACACCAGCTGCCTCTCTGCTCCACACGAGTTCCTACTTGTGGATCCCTCTTTCCCCCTCCAAATCCCTGACAACCCCGGCTCCTGCTCATTCTTTAGTTTATACTCCTGTTTGTAGGGAAGTCGTGCCTGACTCCTGCAGCCTGACGTTCAGTCCTTCTCTTAGGGGCATGTCTGTCACCTCTACTTCTCCTTTTAACTGGAACTACCCTTTGCTCTCTCTGCTCGCCACGGCACGGTGAAGGCCAGAGGACAGAAACTGAATCTCTTCTGCCCACAACTTTGTCCTTAGCATGTGGGACAGTGTCTAGCAGATACGGGTGCTCAGTAAGTAAGCATTTATTGAATGAAGGCAGAACTAGCCAATCAGGCAGGTAGAATGGACCTGCCACCTCCCCATCCATCCCTCGTTTGAGTGTCTCCCAAGGGACACTGTCTCCGCTCTGGTGTGAGGGATAGAGACTGAGCACCCACAGGCCCTCCTTTGAGGGCCTGGCACTGTCACTCCCCAGGCCATCTCTGCAGGTCAGTTGAATCCCCTCTAAAAGCTGGCCCTGTGCTAAGCTGTGTGCTCTGGAACGTCCTTAGAAGGCCTTCCCTGGGTCGCGTCCAGCCCCAGGAGGGTAGCCAGCTGTCCTCACAGAACTGTGCATCAATGCTTGTAGTGATGAGGCACAAACAGGATGCTTCTTCGAGTGGGGAAAGGAGGGAAATCATTGTTAGAACAGAATCCTCTTCTGTGCAGATATTTAGCAAGCTAGATGTCTACACGTTGTGTGCCAGGCACGGGTCTAGGCAGCAGGGACACAGCGGCGACTATGGCAGGAGGAAGGCCCCTGCCCTTAAAATGACCCAGGTGGCTAAATGCAGGGAGACCTGTCCTTTCCCCCCCTCTTTTTAAAAATTTTTCCTTTTATACAGAAATTGCTACCTATAAGTCAAATTAACTCATATGGTAAGAAACAGTGAAGTGTTTTATTTCTAGGGATAGTTGAAAACATCAAAACACAGCCCCGTGGTTTAGCAGTCTGGCCACCTTCCTGAAACCCAGCTCACTGTTGTACTGTGGTCTGGGGCAGCCCACTTGTCTCCACGTCCCAAGCCGAGCCTGGAGGCGTGCAGGACCAGGAGAGGAAGCGCTGTCCGGGCTATCTTTGGTGGCCATTGTTGTTTATGGGGCATTGGCAGAGAAGCCTGAACCACGGAAAATCTAGAGAAAGATAGGCTACACGGTGTGGTTGAGCAGAATTCGATAGCTCCTCGTCACTCTCCAGGCCACGGACGGGCCCCCGGAACGACAGGCCGCCCTGAGTCTGCTGTCAGGCCTGGCCTTGGGCTTTGTCTGCCTCATCCCTCCACACCTCCTTCACTGTCCACAAGAGCAATGCTGGGGGATCGGCCACTCTGTGTTCCGAGTCTGCGCCCCTGGGACCTTCTCTCTCTTCGGGACACAAAACCTGAGACTTTTTCCTTCTAAATGCAACTTTGTTCTGCAGGAGAGGGAAAGAGTGAGAAAGAGATTGTTCGTTTGACGATAGTGAGGTGTTCTCGGATATGCCTCTGAAAAGGGCCCATCTGCCCCAGCGGCCTTTGCTGGGCCCAGGAGGGGAGCCCAGGGAACTTAGTGGGAAACCGAAGCTGCAGCAGTGGGCTCTGTGTGTCCCTCTCGTAGGAGAACAGAGTGGTGCCGGATGGCCCACGAGCCAGGTTCCATCCTGGGAAAAAGAAACCGGCATAGATATTGGCCATGGTGATTTTTTAAAAAATGTGTGAGCCTTTGCTCGCTGATTCTGTGTTCTCACTTCCCATATACTTCTGGGCCCCCACAGCACCCCGAGTCTGCTCTCTCAGCCATCTCTAGAGACTGGCTCTTTTCCACCCCCGAGGGGCACATGCAGCACTGCCTGACTGAGCAGGACGGATCTGGCACCTCCCGTGCACCAGGCACTGTGTGTTAAGGGCTAGGGAATTCGAGTGCTGGTGCCTCCTTTCTCAGTGTCTGTCCAGTGCATGATTCTTTCAGAACGCACACACACAGGAACATTTGCAGACAGAATCCGAGTGTACCCATCACCCCGTAGGAGCAATTATCCCTTTGCCAAACTTGTTTTCAGCGTCTCCCAGCACCCCACCCGCCTTTAGAGTATTTTAAAGGCAACCCCAGACATCACCCATAAATGAGCCCGTATGTTTATCTGATGTGGATATATGTTTTCTGTATAACCACACCCTGTTACACTTGATGCTTCTGACCCTGTCTTAAGAAGACCGTGTCTTCCCCTTCTCTACTTCTCTGGCTCTTTCCTCTCATGCCCTGTATCTGGCTCCCTTCCCTCTACCCGCCTCTTAAATGTGGGCATTTCAGAGTGTCCTTTCCCCTGGAGGATTTTATCCACGCTGCTCCCCGGCCTCTAGTCTCAGCTCTCTGTGCAGGACTCCCGTGTCTCAGGTCCCACCACACTTGTCGCTCTCCCGTGTGATCATTTGCTCACCTGTCACTGTCCCTTGTGAGACTCGGAGCTCTTCTGTGGAGGAACCTGGCCTTACCTCTCCCCGAACGCCCGGCACCAGCACCACGCCTGGCCACGGGAGAAGCTTGGGAGATGTTTGAATGAGTGACCGAGGGAACAGGTGACCCTTTTGCCCAGTTGTAGACTCAGTTTCTGCATGCCGGTGGGTTGTGCGGCACATAACGTCACTTTCGGCATATCCCGAACCATGCTGGGTCCTGGCTGCCCGGCTTGAACATTGCCCTGTCCGTGGGTCGTCCCGTTCAGAAGCCTGGGAGCCCTCTTTTGATGTCTCACCCTGTGGCGGCAGCCCAGTTTTACTGATCTGTTTCTCTCACAGATCTCTCTGAACCCTCACCTTCCTCCTTTCCTTTGCTCTTGCTACTGTCCTAGCTCAGGGCCACACACGGGGTGCTTCCAGGCGCAGCTTCTAGTCAGACTGTCTGGGTGCGGCCTCAGTGCCCCGTTTGCTGTGTGACTTGGGGGAAATGGCTTAACCACTCTGTGAGGGGAGCGCCTGCGTCCCGGGACTGTGGTGAGACTCAGTGAGTTCACACTCGTGTGCCCTTTACACCATGCCCGGCACCTGGGAAGCACTCTGACATCGGCCCCCCCTCATTGTCCCTGGGGTACCACCTGTGCCCGGGTCTCTGGTGGCTGCCTCCCAGCTGGCTTCACCCCAGGCCCCTGCTTCATCTTGTTAGCCCCGTGAACGGTATCTTTCTGAGACTCACATCTAATCAGGTCATGAAGAAACCTGCCCCTCACGGCCCGAAGAACACCTTTGGAGTTCTTCAGCCTCCCTCTGCCTTCGGACCCCATCTCCTGCCGCCTCTTAGGGGTCCCCAGACATCTGCACGTTGGTGTTTTTTTGCTCTCGATGTTCGCACTATGTGGAGTAACCGTCTTCCCAGGTCATCACCTATCAGAATCGTGCTCCTCTTTCACAGCCTAGATCGGGTGTCACCTGACCTCTGCTGTCCTCGGATCACACCGTCTGCCCCGCCGTGTCCCTCTCCAGCCGGACCCTGCCCTCCTCCGGGGTAGAACTGGCAGCTTCTGCAGGTCTCCCCAGACCCTTGCTTCTGACTCTTTACTTGTCGTGAATCTCAGCACAACCCCCCGCCCCCCGGAGGTGGGAAAGCTACCTGAAGGCCACTTTCACCTTAGTAGATGCTTAGTGACATAAACTGAGCATTTTTCATTCTCTCTGCCTGTAGTTCTTCCTTTTCCGTTTTCTCGTCCGAGAGGAGAGGATGCTGTGGAAGGTGGAACTCATGGCAAGGGTTCGCTCCCACCAGGCAGAACGGCTGCCTACTTTGGCCCCTCTGCTGCCTTTCTCGCGTGCTCCCCGTCGAATTCTCTCAGTGGGCACCGGGCCAGACATGGGCGGGGGGAGACGGGGACGACGTCGGGATACAGGCCTTCTTATCTTCCCTTTGTTGCTCCACCGTACAGAAGGGAGCGGGCCTCCCCCGCCTCAGACTGGAATGGCCGCACATGTGGTGTCTGCCTTCCTCCCGCCGCCCGCCACCCACGGAGCAGAGAGGATCAAAGGCTTCAGCAGGGGAGGGGAGGGGTGGGGGTTCACGCCAGTGGCACCAGAAACTCCCCTTTCCCCTTCCAGAGCCCCGTCTTCCCCTCCATCCGGTGGGACACAGGGGCCACCGTGGAAGGGCCACGGCCCTTTGGAACGGATTTCGCATGGAGGATTTGAGATTTAACGCAGCAGTATTTCTCAGCAGCACAACTGTTCCAAGTTGAGTCTCATGCGTGTCTGCCATTTTATAAAACAAACAAAAAGCTCTGCTGAGGGCAAATTTGAGTAGGTGGCACCTTCCCTCAAGGCAAGGCTCTTTTGGGAATGCTGTTTGGAAATCACTCCTTGGTATGACTTCCCATTCTCTACTCTTGTTGGCCTTGGAGTGTCCCTTTGGTGGAGTCCACTGTGGTTCACCCTCGGGCCTGTGTGTCTCTGAAGAAGGTGGTCGAAGGTGGGTCCTGAGTGCACACGTTGGAGGCAGCTGCGTGCCGAGCAGGATCATGGTCCCCTCGTGGCCCTGGCTTCCTGGTTGTGTTAGAGAGCTAGGCTCTGCCTTCAGGGTCCTCTCCATCTTCACTGCTGTAACCCAGCCATCCACACAGCCGCCGGGGAGGCCTTCCTGCACCATAAATCTGGTCATGCTGCTGCTCCCGTGAAACCCCCCTGAGACTTCCTGTTGGTCTTAGAATGAGCCCCAAACCATGGCCTGTAAGGCGCCCCGTGGACTAGCCTTCCTCCCCTCTGCTCCAGCCTTGCCCCTGCTCAGATGTCGGTGGCTCTTTATCTGTTCACGCTCTTTTTGCCACCTCCACAGAGGTCTTCCTGGACTGGCTGAACTTGATCCCCGCCTCAGCTGCCCCTTCCACCAGTTAACTCTTGCCACATTGCCCTGTTGTATTGTACCACATTGTCTCCTATTTTCTTTTCTACTTCTCATCTCCTCCGCTAGAACAGAAGCTTCATGAGCCCAGGGATGTTTGTCTGTTTAATCCCAGTGCTCAGAATAATAGGTGGCATATAGTAGACACCCAATACGTTTGAAAATTAGAATGGATGATTGAGGTTTGGGAGGGGCTCAGAGCAGTGTCTCCTTCTGGGGGGCTGGGGGCTGCCCGGGAGGGGGGTGTCTGATGCAGCATTTTGGGCCCAGGCTGGGATGATTCTGGAATCCTGGGAGGCCCTGTCACCTCCTTTGGTTCTCACGCAGTGTCAAGGCACAGAGACCTCACCATTTTGTTCCCCACGGACCTGAATGGCTGTGCCTCCCAGCGCAGCTCCTGTCTCTCCTCTTTGGACTCCTCTGGGAGAAAGCAGGTGGTTGGGGCTCTCTGAACCCATGGAGGACTGGCTGTTCTGCTCCAGCCTGAAATTGATTTCCTCCAGGCCCTGCCTTGAACCAGGCCCTGCCCTGAACCAGTTCCTGTGAACAGAGGGAGGGGTCTAAGCCTGGCCTCCCCTGCCACGTGGGAGGAGGAGAGGGCTAGAGCCGCTGGGCCTAGGAGCCACCAGCCCCCCCCCCCCATATCGCTAAAAGGCACACAATGGCAGTTGGGCTGCACCTTTGTTTTCTGAGTCACCAGTGTGATAGCCTGTCATAAATTGTTATTTCCTATACTTTCGGAGCTTTATCAGGCCTCTCCTATGCAATCCGGGAACAGATTTGATGCAGGGTCAGTTAACACGTTGTGTTGAAATCTGTCATTGTGCCCATATAAGGCAAACTCCTCGGGTTACTTTTTACCTTGGCAGAATCACAGGAATGTCGAGGTAGCCAGGCCACCTCAGCGTAGCTCCGATTCTCATTGGGTCACCTGACCTGTCCTCCCTCTCCCATGACTCATCCTGCGGCCCATTGCAGGGCCTGCGGTGCTTACAGCGGATGGAATTGGCCAAGGGCCTCTGGGGCTTCACTTGGTTCCTGTCTTCCTTAGAGTGGATCAAAGGAGAGAAACTACGTAAGGGGTCTCACGTGGGGCCCGACAGAGTGGGAACCAGAACCGGAAAGCAGTCTTGGCCAGACTTGGGTTGGTCGGAAGACGTGTGATCCCAGTTCTGACACCCCCCAGCTGTGGGACCACGGGCAGATTGCTTCAGCTTTGGGAGCCTTATCTGTAAAATGTAGGGCACTCAGAACAAATTCTGGTAAGCAGTAAATGTTCAATAAATGTGAGTCATTTGTACAGTTACATTAAGGGACGCCTCCTACCCCACCCAATCATAAAAACACCTCTCGCTATCTTCTTTGAAAAAGCTCAGCTCCATAGCAGTGCTGATGGTGCAGACAGAGCTGGGACGCCGCGTCCTCCCTGGAAGACTGACCCCACACCTTCACGATGGCACGCCATTACCCGCGCTCTTCCCGACATACGTGCACATACAAAGCCACTCCTCTGTTGTGACAGGGCCAGGAGTCGGATCTGCCCCTGAGAGCGGTGGGGGGGCCTCCTCCTCCTCTGACATCACACTGCTCCTGGAGACAGTTGCCCCTTATGACTGCTCTGTGGTTTGGCCAGGCCTCAGTACCAGCCCCAGGAAGGCTTGTAGGTGGGGCAGGCCAGAGTGAGAGTCTAGCCCTGTCACTCTGCCAGGGCAAACGGTTTCACCATTTTTAATGGAGCAATTATGAGTCAGAGGTTTCAGTCTCTCTTGACTGGTTCCTCCCAATCCTGTAATTACCCTTTGGCTATAGAACCTTATTTTGGTTTTTCTTTTTTAAAAAAAAATCCTTTCAAGACACTGTTGTTATTGTCCATCTTGTGTGTTCAAGGGGTCTAAGATGGAGTGAATATGGTAAAGGAAAAAAGACCCCCAAATCGAGAATGATTTATTTACCCGCAGAAATTGTGCCCCCCACCCCCACCATCGTAGTGACAGGAGTAGAACCAGAGCCTGCTTACATGAGGCTAAGGGCAAGAGTGGGTAACTCTGAACACCACCAATTACCTCTTGGCAAACTCCAAACTCTAAGCCAGGAATTTCTGGTCTGAGGCACCTCCCAGATTGACGATGGATTCATTCACTCCCTCATCCAGTATTCACGAAGCCCCTACTTGGTGCCAGCCCCTGAGAGGAGTTGCCCTGAGCCTCGGCAGAGGGTAGGCAGGCTGACAAGTACCCAGCACCTCCGTGGGCCCCCTGCCAGCGCTGGTCCACTCAGAGATGAGAGGAGTTGATCATGCAGATAAATGCCCTGTATTCTCTTGGCCTCCAGACTCACCCTGCTTCTCGAAGGGATTGTCTTACTCCCCGGCCCTGTGAGTGGGAAGCCAGTGTGGGACAGAGTAACGTATGAAACAAGTGTATGTGAGCGCTGCTCTGGGCTCCAGTTTCCCCCACTGTGTCAAGAGCACGGATTTCCAGGCCAACACAGTTCTGCCCTAGCCATGTCACCCACCCCCGGACACCCCTCCCTGCTTTCACTGGAGTAGGAGAAGGCTTCTGGCCTGATCAGTGGACCATTAAATCAGAACGTCCCAAAACAAGAAAATGGAAAAGGATCACCGAGGAGGAGTTTCAGTTGTCAAAAGCAGAACATGCACCGTTAGAAATCACTTGTAGGCCTAGCATAAGTACCCTTCTGCCACCGTAGCCTAGTTTGTGGATCATGTCAGTTCCAGCAGGAAGCAGGCTGTCCCTGCTGGATGGTGAACAGAGGGAGAAATGTTGGTGTTTGCCCTGCTTCCAGATACGTATCCCTGCCATTTCCCTTCTCAGTTCTGCTCGGGTGTTTCTGGGGTGGGCTTGCTGGCTCCAAGCAGCAGTAGCCTGAACGACACTGGAGTCTGCTTAGTGCCCCCTCTGCATCTGTCTCCCCAAATACCGGATGCCTGTTATCTAGAAAGCAAGTCCATGGCGGATTTGTCCATGCTAAAACGTCTGTTAAATCTACAGACTGGTTTTCTTAGGTACCTGTTCGGATTCCAAGCCACACAGTCTCAGGGCCAGAATTGGCTCACTTGGCTATCTTTTTGAAGGATCAGAGTTTAAACCAGACGATCTTTAATCTCCTTCCCTACCCTGAAACCTGAGCTCAGCTGTAAGCCATTGAAAGTAAATGGGGTTTTTGTAGTTCAGACTCCCTGTTCTCCAGGTGAAGGGCCCCTGTGCCTGATCGTTTCACAGCAAAATGCCAGATTGGTCCAGAGGAGGTGGAGGGCATGTCCCCAGTCTCTGCTGCTGCCCTAATTTAAAAACTGCCTTTTGGGAGTGGAAGTTTCCTCTTTTCAAGGTAGCCATTTCAGGTAGGCCTCACCCATCTCTTCTTCCTGCTAAAAAGCTTTCTTTTGAGAGCTGAGTGCTGCCTTCTGCCTCAACCCTATGGGCCCCATCTGCCTTTAGTTCAGACTTTTATCTCCCTGTGTACTCTGTGGGGAGGGCAGCCTTTTCGCCCTTGGGGAAGACCCATTTCTTTGGTGTAATCTGAGTAGCTTTGGGTTGGTTGGTTGGTTGGTTGGTTGGTTTGCCATGTGTGAAATAGCTTCGGAAAAGGGCCATTTAAGAACAGAAGCAAGCTCAGACTGGGTGACCTCCCTACCCTGGGCTGCCTCCCCTCAGCTTCTCTGGGGAGTTTCTTTTAGCCCCAGGGTCCAGTTCAGTCTGACAAATCCAGGGGCTCCCTAGTTCTCCCTGGGCCTCAGATTCCTCACTTATGGAATGAAGGAGTTAAATTAGAGTGGTGGTTCTCAACCTGGCAACATGTTAGACTCACTTGGTAAGCTTCCTGAGTTCCATTATTCAGGACCCATCTCCAGGGAATCTGATTCATTTTACCTGGGGTGAAGTTCAGGCATTTTTATGAAGCTCCCAGGTCCCATATATTTATTGTCAATTGATATCCAGCAAAGGCGGAAGACATACTCCATGGGTTAAGAGTCGTCTTTTCAATAAATAGTGCTTGAGACAGTTGGATATCCATATGCAAATGATGGAGTTAGCCCCTACCTCGCACCATATCCAAAATAACTCTAACTGGATCAAAGACCTAGAAAGAGGAAAACATAGGCGTAAGTCTTTGTGACCTTGGATTAGGCAATGGTTTATTAGGTAGGATACCAAAAACACACACAACCAAAGAAAAATAATTATCTTAGACTTTGTGAAAATTAACTTTTTTTGTTTTGCTTCAAAGGACACTCAAAGTGAAAGTAAAAAGACAGCCCTCAGAATGGGAGAGAATATTTGCAAATCATATATCTGATAAGGGTCTAGTGTCCAGAATATATAAAGAACTCCTACAACACAACAATGAAAAGACAAATAACCAATTAAAAAATGGGTGAAGGACTAGAAATATTTTCCAAAAAGGTTAATACAAAATCAATAAGTACATGAAGAGATGCCCAGTATCATTAGTCATTAGGGAAATGCAGATCAAAACCACAGTGAGACACCACCTCACAACCCCCAGGATGACTATAATCAAAAAGTCCAATAATAAGCGTTGGCAAGGATGTGGAGAAATTGGAACCCTCCTACGTTGCTTATGGGAACGTAAAATGGTGAAGCCTCTTTGGAAAACAGTCTGGTAGTTCCTCAAATGATTGAACAGAGAGTTGCCGTATGCCCCAGCAGTTACACTCCTAGGTATATACCTAGAGGAAATGGAAACACACATCCACACAAAAACCTACACGTGAATGTTCATAGCAGTCTTATTCACCATAGCATAGGTGGGAATGACGCAAATGTCCATCAGTTTGTGGATGAATGGATAAACAAAACATGATACATTCATACAATAGAATAGTGCTCAGACAAAAAGTAACAAAGTGCACCTGCTACAACTGGATGAACCTTAAGAACAGGCTGAATACCGTGTGATTCCATTTATATGAAATGTCCATAAAAGGCAAATGCATGGAGACAAAGTAGACTAGCAGTTGCCAGGAGCCGGGGACGGGGTGGAGGGTAGGGTTGGGGAGTGCTCACAGTGATGAAAATGTTCTGGGATTAGGTAGTGGTGTTAACTGTACAGCCTCATGAATAAACGAAAACTCACTGATTTTTTATATTTTAAAAGGGTGAGTTCTATGGTATGTGGATCAACTAAAAAAAAAAAAAAATTTGGTTCTCCAAACTGTACACCTGATTAAAAAGAATACATGGCACACCTATGATCCAGCAACTCTGCCTCTGTGTTGCATTAGTCCTCTACTGCTGGGTAACAAATTGCCTCAGAGTTTAGTGGCTTGGGGCACCTGGTGGCTCAGTCGGTTAAGTGTCTGCCTTTGGCTCAGGTCATGATCCCGGGGTCCTGGGATTGAGCCCTGTGTCGGGCTTCCTGCTCAGTGGGAGCACAGCTCCCCCTGCTTGTGCTCTCTCTCTCTGTCAAATAAATCTTTTTTTAATTTTTTTTGAAAGATTTTATTTGGGAGAGAGCATGAGCGGGGGAAGGGAGAGGCAGAGGGAGAAGCAGCAGACTCCCCACTGAGCAGGGAGCCCGATGCGGGGCTCGATCCCAGGACCCTGAGATCACGACCCGAGCCGAAGGCAGACGCTTAACCGACTGAGCCACTGAGGCGTCCCATAAATAAAATCTTAAAAAAAAACCCAAAAAACTTAGTGGCTTAAAACAGTATTTATTATCTTAAAAAATGAGGGGGTGGGGAGAGAGAGAGAGAGAGAGAACCAGAAGAGCTCAAGGGTAATCCTAGTGTACAGCCACGGTCGAGAACCTCTGGACTTAAAGGGTCTCTGGCAGCATGAAGAACCAGGTCTGGTCCTTATGTTCCTTTACTCGTCTGGTGGTCAGGCTAAGGGAAGGGAGGTTCGGGGAAGATGGCATTGTTTTAGCCACCAGAGTACAGCCCACAACGTGGCAAATCCTGGGGGCGGTGGGGGGGTCTGGCTTCACCTGACGCTGCAGGTGGCACCTTTGGGAACGGGAAGGATCCAGTAATGAATAGAACATCTCCTGATCCCTCATTCCCTGTGGGCTGTGTGTGCATCGCCCTGTCGAACGCTCACATCAAGCCTGTTACCCTCATTTTACAAAGAGGGAGACAGAAGCTGAGAGTGGTGACATTTGTTTTCTAAGGCCACACACTCAGCAAGTGTTGAGGATTTGAAGCCATGTGTGAGACTCGAGAGACCCCGTTCCCCACTGTGTCACTTTGTCTTCTCCTCAGTGTGCCTCCTAGCCCGCCCGCTGCCCCCCACTGCCCAGGCCCCGCCTCTGCGCCAGGGTCTCAGCGAGCCCCGCAGCCCTGATGCCTGAGCAAATGAGGCTCCCGAGGGCTCCCATCCTCTTGCATCGGAGTAGTAAGCCAAGAGCAGGGTCTTCCCTGGCTGGCTTTTGGAATGTCTACAGCTCTGGGATTTCTTTTTGTGAACTGTTGAAAGCAAGCAGTTTCATCCCTATCTCAGGACTCTCACCAGTATAAAATGGGATTAGAAACTATGAAGTCATCAGTGACTGGACATGAGAAGCCCCCAGACCATCCTGCTTGTTCTAGGGTTTACTGAGCAGCGGCTGCGCAAGGCCATGGGGTCATGCAGCGGACCGGACTCGGCTCTCGTGGAGATTATGGTACACTCTGGTGGGAGACTGGTTACGGACGGAGGACATAATTTCTGAGAGTAACATATACAGCAGATACGACATAACAGAGTAAAATGATTGCAGGGTGCAGACGTCAGGGTCAGGGAAGACCTTCTGGGATGTCATCTGAGGGAAGTCCTGAATGATGAGAAATAGCCGGCCCCGTGAGGAGCGACAAGAAAGTTACAGACCAGTGCTTCTCATGAGGTGGGGACGGCACTGCAGAATCAGTCTGTTGCTTCCTGGTGCTTCCCAGGGTGATTGGCCGAGGCGGAAGGGTGGCTGCGGTGGGGGGGGGGGGGGTGTGGCAGGGGGGAGAGCTGGTTTCTGGGTGGACACGCAGGACCTCTGGAATGCTCACAACTCCACTGTTTTGGAACTCTGGAATGCTCACAACTCCATTTATACCTCTCCTCCGACTGGGAAGTCAGAGCTTTTTCATGTAGGCTGAGAAAACTCCGAATAAGGCAACGTCAGGCCAGGACATAAGAAGCATTCCATATTTCCCTGTAATTGCTTTCAAATTAGGTTATGTTGTCATGGGGCAGGCACACGCAACAGGCCTGCTCTGCCCTTGACTAGCTGTGGAGTTGGGTTCTGAGGGGGGCAGCTCATTGTGTCCCCCGTGCTGCAAAACCACCAGCCTCAGTTTCTGGTGGGGCTGCATCCATCTACCTGGCAGCCAGTTCATTTTCTGTTCTCGGCCTGCTCCCTGGTTTCTCTCCCCTTCGGCTCTGGTAAAGGCAGTGGGTCTTCAACAAAACAGTACTCATGTGTACCATCTCAGAACTGTTCCAGAGCCTCACAGACTCCCTGGATGGTCCATGCCGCTGTTACCAGGGCGATCGCCTTTTCGCCTGGGCCGCTGGCAACCCAGATTCCAGTAGGCTGAGCCGTCAGGCCCTGAAAGGGCCTTTATAGTTGGTGATGGATCTCGGGGGTCAGGGGAGCAGTTTCTGCTTTCAGGACCTGAGAAGATGCCCCACTGGGGCCAGGCCTCGTCTGAAGTGTGGCAGTGGCCAGGCGGAGGGGTGATAAGGCTGGATGCCTATCCTTGGGATAAATAGCTGTCCCTCCCTCGTGTCCAAGCCCTAGACACCCTTCCTGAGGACCCACGGAAGCAGGAACCGTGGGCGGCGTCAGAGGCCACAGCAGGCAAGCTGGGAGTTCAGGAGGTGGGACGGCGCCCCCCCCCCCCCTCAAGGCAGCGGGCGCCCCGGTGGAGCGGCAAACCCAGCGCGGTATTGCAGAGACGAGGTTTGAAAACTCCCGGCACCGTAGGGAGCCCTGTCTTGCTTCCTTGTGCCCTGGGGGAGTTTGCTGTGACCAGTTCCAGTCAGTCCTGGGCCGGGGGAAAGATGCAGCCGGTCCTCGTGGGTCAGGCTCTTGGCCTGTGAGGTCCTGCTAAGGGGGTGGGCAGCATACTGGCGGAAGGCGGGGGATGCAGTGTTCGGCAGCAAAGAGTCGGTCCTAAAATTCTGTGAGCATGGAGTCAGTGGAATCCACACGTGAGCATCTGTCGTGTGAGTAGGACTAGTGCAGCCTTCGACCCTGGTCCAGGAGCCCCTGCTTGCCAGGGCCCATAATCAAAGCCAGTATGTTCACCCCAGCCAAGGGACTTGGCTGAGTCTGTTTCTCGGCCCAGACTGACTTTTCTAGAGACTTCCCCTTATTCTGGGTTTAGTGGAATTCCAGCTTCCAACAGACATTTCCCTCCACAACACCCCCTTCAGTACCACGGCCATGTTTTGTAACAGGAAGTCTTTGAGAAAAAGAGGGAAGGGAAGTTGTTCCAGCTGGGGCGGCCGCATCCCACCGGGACCCTTTCTTGGACTCACCACTCACCATCACTCTGCCCACTGGAGCGCCACTCGGTTGCCCTGTGTCTTCAAATGTTTGGTTCTTATTCAGTGACTGCCCCAGAGTAGAGAGGGTTTACCTCTTTGGGTTGGGGGAGGGAGTCATCAATGAATGGCTCATTAAAGCCCCCTGCTGCCACATTCCTGGCTGCTTAGGTCACCTCCCGAACAATATCCATCATTCATTCACCCAGCCGCCCCACATCCTGGCCACTGGGAGGGGTCCTTGTGACACAGGAAGGACTTTGTGGCCAGCAATGTTAGCCCTCCCCTCCCTCCCCCCACACACAGAGTGACAAAGCAGAAACGGCCCAGGGGCCCCTCCAAAGCTTGCCTGCCTTCCCCGGTGCACCAACAGCATTGGGAGTGGTGACTGGATCCCAGAGGAACCAAAAAGCCCGTCTTTCTCTCTTCTTCCACCCCTTCCTCTCCCCCACTCACACCCAGTGCTATTTTAACAACCAGAAAAGAATCTTGAACAGGCTGCCAGTGTGCAGAGGCAAGTTCTAAAGGCTCTTCTCTGTGGTTTTTTTCACGTGGGTTCTCAAAGACAGACAAGTCCACATCCTTCCTCCCTCCCTCCCTAGATAGGTCAAGGGCCGGGTGCAGGCCCCCTTCTCAGAATGGCAAGGACAGGCTAGGAGCAACAGGGCCACCCCGGCGTTGTTTTGCCACCTTGTGCTGGGTCCGGGCCACCCTTTAGGAAGCAGGCGAGCTCTTGGAGGCAGAGCTCTGCCTGCCTGCCTCACCCTGTGAGCTCCCCTCCAGCTTGGGGGCGGGCTGCGGCCGGGCCCCTTCTTGACCCCATCCTGCTGGCTCTGCTTTGCCGGGCCAGTACCGAGCATCCCACTCAGACATTGTGGACAAGGAGCCGCCCTGGGCTTGTGTTGACAAGCTCTGTGACCTCAGGCAGGTCAGTTCACCTCTCCCTGCCTCAGTTTCCTTATCTGTAAACTGGAGATGATAATTTATGTAATCGTGAGGTTGGAGGTTTTAAAGAGTTACTACGTATAAATAGTGAGAACTAGTAATTAGCAGTTGTTGCATAATTACCTTTGACATGCCCCCCCCCGCCCCCCACCTTCACCAGAATGTAAATTCTCTGCTTGCTTTGCTTCTCCCCATGCCCGGTACCCAGTAGGGGTTCCAAGGTGGGATTTGTCGGCCAGGTGAATGCACTGAGTGCCCGGGGTCACAGACACTGCTCAGAGTCCGTGCTTACCCTGAAAATGACCTTAATAGTAAAGCCCAGCTGAGCTCGATGCCTTTTGCCTTTTCCTCCTCCCACAGAGTACCTGCCAGGATCTCTGGACAGTTCCCCTCCCCGCCCCCAGCGAGACAGAAACCTTGAGCTTGCCTTTCTCAGTCACTCGGTATCTCCATCGGGGCTCCTCCGCCTTCCTCCTGCAGGTCTCTCTCAGAGGCTTTTTACTCTCTCTTCTTCCTGGTCCTTGTGCATCGACCCTTGCCCCCTTCAGTTCTGCCCTCACATGGCAGCCGCCAGTGACCTTCCCCAGCCCCGTGAGGTAGGCCCCGCCGGCCTCCTGCTACAGCTCACTCTGCCTCACTCCGTTCCTTCCCTCCGACCTGCTGGAGGGCCTTTGCACATGCTGTTCCTGTTATCTGGAAAATATCCCTTATTTTTGTCTTCACTCTTTCTCTGTCGTATCAGAGTCTGAGAATCGCCTCCTTAGGGAAACTTCCCCATGTCTGCGCCTGCCATGAGATCAGGAGCTAGCATGTTGAACACTCTTCAGGTCCCTTTCCGGGGGGCAGCGGGGAGGAGGGCACATGCCTGACCCCTCAGAGTGGGGCCTCTGGAGCTCCGAGCACCAGAGTCCAGCTCTGTAACTTTCCAGGCGCGTGACTACCTGTGGTCAAGTCACGACACCTCAGACCCTCGGTTTCCTCATCTGTAAAATGGGGCAACGGTGGCAGCTACCCCACGAGATAGTTGTGAAGATACGAGAAGTTAGTACGTGACATGGCGCTCAGCACACAGTGAGCTCCATGGAGGTGTCCGCTCCCTTTGTAACTCTTACCACTTCCCCTGCGCGTGTTGCTTCTATAGTTGAGTTGCTTTGAGACCCTCTCCCTGTTCAGACCAGGCGCCCCATGACTGTGCAGGCTGTGTCCACGGTTGCTCACGCCTGGGTACTCGGCCCAGGACCTGGCCCGGGGTTGACACCCAGCAAATGCTTGTCTAGGGAATGGACGTATTCCAACCCCATGGGCCCGGGGCATCGCGGAGCGTTGGGACATGCCGGTGGTTGGGCTCTGCAACTCATGCTCTGAGAATTGTGCAGAGCAGAGAGTGGTGTGGTGGGCGCACAAGGCCTCTATCTATTGAAAGCACCCCTCCGCACTCTCCACCTCACACATCCTCGTCTAAACTGGGTAGGGAGAAGAAGTGTCTTAAGTAGAGAGTTATTCTCGTAACCAGCTAGAAAAAACTGAATTTTTAATGTCCCTTTCAAATTCCAGCTCCACCTCACCAGTCACTGCTTGAAGAAGTGGCTATCTGTGGTGGCCTTGTTCCCTGAGGATGGCCTTATGAGGTCCTGCTCTCCCTGTCCATGAGCCTCTGGTTGTCAGTACGTGCCCCTCATCTTCCAGAAGGAGGAAACAGAGTCAAGCAGGGCATGGAGTGGGAGGGTGGGCAGCCTGTCAGCGGGGTTTCTGTTCTGTCTGTGGCAGATTCAGGAGCCTTCTCAGCTCCTAGGCGGGCAGGTGGATATTCTCCCCAGCACCTGCTCTGTGTTCTGCTTAGGACTCTGCCTGCTTGCAGCTGGGGAGACAGAAGTACACAATACGTAGTTACCATTTATTTGAAAATAGATTTTTCTTTGACATATGTATAACGCTGCGTGCTTACTTCATCTGTGCCAGGCACAGTCCTAAGTGATTTACTTGAATTATTTTGTTTAATCTTCACTTAAGAGGAGAGATTGCTGTCCCTGTTTCATCGTTGAAGAATCTGAGGCTCATTGCTTGCCCAGGGTTCTCCTGCTGGCGGGTTGCCTTCCTGGCGGCGGCAAGATTTTGCCCCGGGTCTGTGTGCTCCCCACAGAAGATGAGCAAAGGATGGGGTGCACGTTTGGAGGGCAGATAGCGCAGTGACCTTGTGAAGACGGATAGCCTGAACCCGATGAGGCGAGATTTGTTCACAGCCTCCACAGGAAGAGGGTCTCCTGCAGTTTCATTTCCGCTGCAAACTATGGGGCTGGGGTGAGGGTGAGGGCCTTTGCAGAGAGGGAGGCAGCCAGTTCATCCGGCATTTACTTTATGCCAGGCACCGCGTCGGGTGCTTTAAAGCATCTCCCCCACTTAATCCTTACAGCAACTTACAGGAGGTAGGTTCTGCTAAGTCCATCCTACAAAGAAGGAAACTGAAACGGAAGGAGGTCAAGGAGCTGGCATTGGAACCCGGACCTATGCCCTTTGAGAGCTCGTGGGCATAACCCAGGCAGGCCAAGGTGATGAGAGCTGCCATTTAGACACGTTCCTGGCCCTGCCTTGCAGACCAGGGGCCTAGACGTTGGCCCTGACAGCACCAGAACCCTGAGGGGCTTGGCCTCTGGGAATCACCCTCTTAGGTCCTCAGCCTCGGCAAGTGATTGGTCGCTTTGCTGCTCGCCAGCATCTTGCAGGTACAAGCATGAGCAGAGGCCCGGCGTTCCCGGCCGCCTCCTGCCCACATCTCTGTGCAGCCCGCTGCTGCCCGCCACTTTGGAGGACAGTTGAGTCGCACACCTGCCCACTGCCCACCGCTGCGGCCGGCTGCGGCTTAGGCATTCTAATGGCACGTGGGATGTGAGATAGAACCCCTACACCCCTGGAGCTTGCACACGTGCAGGCGACGTCCAGTAAGACACAGAATGACCGGACAATACTGCTGAGAGCTGCCGAGGGCTGCGTGGTGGCCAGGGTAGGCAGGGGACGGTGAAGGCACTCTGGAGGAGGCAGCAGGATTTCAGGAGAGGAGGAGATCTGGGGACGGCCCAGCGATGAGCGGGGCCTGCTGTTTATTGAGCACCTGCCGTGTGCTCTGTGGGCATCGCCATCGTGAACCCTCACACTGACCATCACTCGGGTGCCGTCCTACTCACCATGTTACGGATGGGGAGGCGGTGTTCAGAAGGTCGGATGGTGTGTCCGCACGGGTGGCGGAAGCAGCAGCCTAGCCCTCATTTGTCCGACTTGAGAGTTGCATAGGGGGAGCTGGGAAATGGGGTGGGAAGGCCCGTTCCCGTGTTCCTCAGTGAGCTTGGTGGCCGGAGCTCATGCATGTGGGGAGGCGGAGGACAACGCCCAAGTGTGAGAGCCCGGAGAGAAAGGTTCCGTGAGGAGATCTGCACAGAGGACGGGACATCCAGGTCAGAATCGGGGTGGGCCAAGCAAGCCAGTGTGGGTGTCCCCAAGGAGCAGCACTTCAGGCTGATTTGAGGGGATCGGTAGGTGCCAGCTCAGGAGAGGCAGCAGCAGGGCCCAGGCACCCTTAGCTGAGGGGACAGCCTCACACAGGATGGGGTCTGTGTCCCCCATGCAGAGGGACTCTTCGAGTTGGCGACGTGGGGTGGGGGGCCCTGGGCCACCCACAGTTATCCACCATTCGGGTGTGGGTTTGGAAGGAAACCTCGTGCCCGTCCTCATTGTGGTGCAGCGTATTAATTAGGCGGCTTCTTTGTCTGGGAGGGGCCTTGTGTTGAGTCTCTGAGTGAGCAGGAGTGGTGACAGTTGTCAAAACACATGGTGCTCTGCCAGAGGCTCCCTGGCAGCCCCTCGCCCCCCACATGGCCTCTGCCTGCGCCTGGGCCTGGAGTGTGCTCTTGTGCGCCCCTGGCCCTCTGCCCACATCCATGCTGGCCCCTGCGGGGGGCGGGGGTGGGCAAGGGCGGGGCGGGGCATGGGGGCTCCGTGAGAAACAGAAGCGTGGCATTTTTCCCAGACCCTGCTGTGGGAGGCTGAGTTGCCCCAGAAGGTGTCTGGACACGTCCATCTTTAACTGATGTGACGTGCGTCCTGGGGGTTGATGTCTGCTGACATGCCGAGCCGGCGGCCGGCTGAGTGACTGGGGTTGTGCTGCATATTCTGTGTATGGGATTTGGGCTTCTTGTTTGTGGCCCTCTCTGCCTGAAAGCATCCTGTCCCCTCCCAGCATCTGCATGTCCTGTGTTTCACAGAAACTTCCTCAGAGATGGCTGCCTAACCCAGGTGGGAGGTGGGTGGCTGCCTCCCACTTGCCTTCCAGCCCCCTCAAGCTCCCTTAAGATTTGGAAGGGTGGGACGTGGAATGTTCTCCGGGGAATAGAGGGTGTCTGGCCTGCAGGGAAACAAACGAGGCTTGCACAGGGCTCCGAGGAGCTGTGCTCCTGGCCTTTAAGGGGAGGTGCTCGCTGCCAGGCCACCCAAAGCTCGGAGAGAGACCCATGTGAGGAACCCTTGAATTTACAGAAGGCTTTTATTTTCCAGCTGCTTTCCTGCCCCAGGTCATCTCTGTGCTGCCCGAGCTCCTACCTGAAGGGCAAGGAAGCTGGTGCTGGCTGGGGCTGGGACCCGTGGTCTTGTCCGCCGGCCGGGGGGTGGGGGAGCTGGATGTGTCTGTTCAGGAGAACATAAGGTCCCCGAGAGCAGAGACCCTGTGTCTCGCTTCCATACTCAGGGCCTCACGCTCAGTCACATTTGCATGACTGGGTTCTCGTCTACCCTCTGCCACTTACCCCCTGGCTGATGGTGCAGTGGGTCTGTTAACTACCCTAAGCCTCAGTTTTCTCAGGTCGACTTGCCCGGGTCGCTTAAAGAGCAGAAATAGTGCGTACAAGGGCTGCGTGGTGACCACTGTTGTCCCAGGGTCAGGACTGTGTGTCTGGCCCTTTTGCTAGAAAGCCCCAACAGCCGCACTAACCCTCCAGGCCTCTCTGTCACGTTCCCCAGACGTTCACAGCCTGGTGCAACTCCCACCTTCGGAAGGCCGGCACACAGATCGAGAACATCGACGAGGACTTTCGAGACGGGCTCAAGCTCATGCTCCTTCTGGAGGTCATCTCAGGTGAGGCCCCTTTCCATCACAGGACAGCCCACACCTGGAACAGGTGGGCTGTCGCAGGTCGCGGGGACATGGCCCACCCCAGCAGTCCCGTGCCTGCTAGGGGGAGCGTGAGGCTTGAGTCATGGCAGTGTGTCTGGGTGCTGGCCTGGGGGTGGCTTGGGGGGCAGAGCACTGTGGCGGCCGGTTCTGCAGAGCAGTGGGGTCACTAAAGCTTCTCTTTCTCGGTGTGTGACTCTCAGGAGAGCGGTTACCTAAGCCGGAGCGGGGCAAGATGAGAGTACACAAAATCAACAATGTGAACAAAGCTCTGGACTTCATCGCCAGCAAAGGAGTCAAGCTGGTCTCCATCGGGGCGGAAGGTGAGCTCGGATGGGGCGGCTCGGTTCCTGACCTGTAGGCTCTGAGCCCCGAGCTCTGTGTTCTGAACAGAACTTGCGTGGGTGGCAGAAAGAGCACTTGGGGTGTGTAAAGCTCCAATATATATCTGCAGTGACCACAGTGACTGTCTTCTCGATGTGATCATTGAACCCACAACTTCCCCCACCCCCCACCTGCAGAGTAATCCATCCAGGACTCGGGAATCCATGACCCCTGTCATGTAGGGCAGGCCTCTTCTGCACGGCAGGAATGGCTTTGACTTGGACTTTGGATGCCCTCACTCGCCCTCCTTGTGCTGGGCCCCAGAGACACCCAACAGACACGTGGCCAGGCATCTCTCTGTGCCTGGAGCACCTTGGCCCTTTGGTCCTGCCTGGTATCTGTGGGCAGGAAGGGTGCAGAGAAGAGAAGGACACTCGAGGCCTAGTGTCAGGGCTCTGGGCCGGGGGGTGCAAGTGCAAAGGTCAGCGATGAGACCTTGCTGGCCACACGGCCCAAGGGAGTGTGGCCTCTGACTGGATACCCAGGACCCTCTGCGCCCCGTGGGGATGCCCAGGACTGTGACCCTTCATTCCAGATCCTCCCCCTAGAGCAACAACATGCTATCCCTCCAGCAGCCAGCTCCTCTTGAGCTCACGGAGCTTTTGGAGATGAGGCGAGGCCTGATGGAGCCCAGAAGCTCCCCCATCAGCTCGTGCTCACAGTTCAGCTCATTAGAGCAGGATTTCCGACACCCTGACATCCATGTTGTCCCAGCTTTTAGAAAAACGAAAACAACTAATTGCTGTTAATGACAGGACTCTGAGAGTTTGGCCAAGACTCTAGGCCAGAGTGTGTGTGCTGAGTTCCAAGGCTCTGCCCCCACCCGGGACCTCTCCGGGAGGGGTGCCAAGTGTCACATGCCCTGGTTGAGGTGGTAGGTGTTTGTTTAAAAAAAAAATCAAAACCCTCAAAATCAGTTGGGCCCTCACATTTTCTGTCCTTACGTGCATCTTTCATCCTGGCTCTGCGCCATCTTTCTGCCTTTCACAGCTGCATTTATTTTGCTCAAATGCTAGCCTGTAAAGACAGAAGGGGTTAGAGGAGAGACCCGGTGGCACTCATCAGTTTTCATTTGAAGAAAAACTCCCATCTAGAAATGTTCTCTCTTAATGCCCAACTTGGTTCACTCCCAGTCCCTGTGACCGCTGGGCCCTGGGACAAAGCTGGAAGGCAGCCCACTGGAGGCGCCCCCAGGGGCTCCAGAATACCTGAAAGCCTAGCCCCCTGCCCCGCCCCCGTCGCCCTACCCTCCACGTGGGTCTGGACCGTAGCTGAAACCTGGCTTCCTCGTAGGGGCACAGCTGTGGGTCCGAGATGCAGCTGGTGCAAGTGTCACAAGAGAAGCTGTCTCCCCCCAACTCCCCTCATAGGAACTCCCTAAGCCCCCCGTGACCAGCTTCCTTGTGCAGCTGGCCGGGTAAAGGAGCCGCGGCCTCCTCCCCAGACCATATCCATGCCCCTGCTCTGGAGTGCCCGCCGCTTGGGAGGAACGTAGATTTCCTGATTGGATGGCTGCCCTTGCCCTGGGCTGGGAAGACTCGGCCTGGTTTCTGGGTCTGGGCTTCTTAACCCTGGGAAAGGGCCTGACAGACATTGTGTCCTTCCCCCTGCCTCCAGCCAGCCGGCTACGCACGTTTCCTTATCCTGACACTCTAAGCTGAAAGCTGCCCTCTCCATCAGCCTGCGTGGCTTGGCTGTGAGGAGCGTCTCCATGGTGGCTCACAAGCGCCCACCTTTCCCTCCCGAGTGTGCCCTTGGGGAAGGTTCGGCCCCCTCCTTTGGGTGACTGCTCTACCTCCTGTCCAAATCAAGCCCATTCTAGAGTGTCCTGTTCTCGAGGGTCAGTGGGCAGGGTCTCTCCCCGCACCTGCTGCGCTGAGATCTTGGGGGGCGGCGGGGAGCAGAAGGGTTTCAGAGGACTGCCGTGGCCCATCTGGCCGATGGACTCAGGGATGAGGCCACTTGCCCTCACTTCTCTTACCCAGCACGAGACACGTGGTGCCCTGAGTGTTGCAGAGAGGACTTCTCTGTAAGCGCCCAAAGCTGAAGAATGTGTGGTGCAGACCCTTCTGTCTCACTCCCAGAAGTTGGAGACTGTAGCGGGTTTTTGGTTAGTTAAGGAAGTGTGTGCCTTACCAGCTGGGCCTGCGTCCCTGCTGTCCCTGTCCTGCAGCCTCGTAGCTTCCAAAAGGGCGGGGACTGGGGACACAGCGGTGCTCACGAAGGCAGGCCTCGAGCAAGTGAACTAGCAAATGCGTGGTTACAAATGATGGTCAGCGTGCGAGGGGGAGAACAGGCTGCTGGGGAGAGGCACCGGGCAGCGCCTGCAGACGGGCGGTTGGGGAAGCCATCCCGGGAGATGTGATGGCAGAGGCTTCTAGGATGGGAAGGACGGCCGTCTGAGGGAAGGGCCGAGGGGTGCACTTCGTGGGCGGATGGAAGGTATGAGGTCCTTCCAGCAAGGAGGAACCTGGCTTGCCGAAAGGACCCAGCCAGAGTGTGCTGGGGAGCGAGGGGCTGGGTCCCCCAGGGCAGGGCTCGTAAGTGGGATTGGGGAGTGCAGGTTTCGTCTTAGATGTGGTAGGGCTTTAAGCAGGCAAGCGGCACACATCCAATGCATCTTTTAAAGTGAGCGCCCTGGCAGCTGTGTGGAGGTGCAGCGCACGGGGCACGGAGGCGGCGGTGTGTCCAGCTCTGGGGGAGACCACGGTGGCCCGGACAAGGGTGGAAGGAGGTGGACAGATTGTCAACAGACAGTAGTACAGGACGCACGTGCCGGCGGGGAGACGCACCCGTAACGGCGTGAGGGAGGCGCAGACGGATGGCTGGGAGTGCCGGCCCTGCGCCGGGGACAAGCCTCAGGGAGGCGCAGGCTCGAGCTGGCCAGGCGGGAAGAGGCCCGCGGGTGCCAGGCAGCAGAACGCTTTGGGGACGGTGCATCCCAGCATTCAGGTGACATCTCCCAGCGAGGGTGGCCGACAGGCCTGGGTAGCTCCCGTCGGATGATCAGAGCTCATCTCTACGCAGAGCCAGCGGGAGTTCCCTCTGGTTTTAACAACCTTCTCATCCTCTGCCCCCTTCTCTGCATGCAGAGATTGTGGACGGCAATGCAAAGATGACCCTGGGAATGATCTGGACCATCATCCTCAGGTTCGCCATCCAGGACATCTCTGTGGAAGGTGAGAGCCTGCGGACTGGCAGAGGACAGCCTTTCTTCCCCACCCTGCTTCCACCCAGGTTGGAGCGAGTTAGATTACAATGTTGGGGTTTTGTCTTCCTGCTTGAGGCTCTGCCCTGTTCCCCAGCATCCCTCCCAGGGCCCAGCCCTGTGCAAGAGTGGTTAGTGAGATGCTGGCCCAGGCTGCAGGTGAGGGGGGCCCTAGCAGCTGCCCAGCTCTGGTATCCACCCAGAACCCTTCAGCTCCCGTGGTCTCCATCTCCGTGGACCCTCACCCGATGCTCGTCAAATGGGCACGATTGGCCCCATTTTACAGTCGAGGAATCTGAGTCACAGAGCAAAGTAGTGACGGAGTGAGGCCTGGCCTGGTTCTCCCGCGGATCAGTACCTACCAGTGTTTCCGCTTGACACCCCCACCCTCCGACCTTCGCCTCCATGACCCGAGGGCCAGTCCGGGCCAGCCAGGAGTGAGCTGCTTCACTTCCCCTCCAAACAGTTGGGTGTGCCAGCACGTGAAGGGGATTCCTGCAGTAGGCCATAGCAGTGACCGGCACAGACGTGTCCCCTGCCCCCAGCACCCCCAGACTGTCCCTGGGGAACAGACAGACAACCTGGGCCCCTCCCACTCCACTTTGCTGAGGCCGCCACCAAGCGGGCCGGGCCCAGCACTCCAGACCCTCTGCTGATTCTTCACTGTTCAGAAGAGGCCGAGGCCAGCATCAGGGGCTTGTTTGGCAGCGTGATCTGGCAGATAAAGGCATAGGCTTTGTGGTCAGAAGCATGGCATGGTCTTAGGTCCTGGTGTGGCCCTGGCACTGCCACTTCCTGGGAGGACCCTGGGCAGGTGGTGTCTCGGTGCTGTGCGTGTGTGCGGGCCGGTGGTTAGGACCAGCAGAGGCCTGCGGCATCTGGAACAGGAGCACCTCTTACTCCCGGCTGTGCTGCTCTCAGTCCGACTCCTGTGCTCGAGCCCAGAGTATCATGGCATGGGGCTGGGTGCTCAGCGTTGGGCTTTGAGCCCGTGCTCACCGCCCTCGTGTGTTCCTCAGAGACCTCTGCCAAGGAAGGGCTACTTCTGTGGTGTCAGAGGAAGACTGCCCCGTATAAGAACGTCAACGTGCAGAACTTCCACATCAGGTGAGCGCCCAGCCAGAGCTCTGCAGCCCGTCCCCTTCCCTCGCTGCCCCGAGGCGGGAGTCCTGCAGTGGGCCGTCTCCCTCCGCCGCCGGCTGTCCCATTCAGGGGGGTCACTCTGTCCCAGAGGTGAGCCCTCGCTCATAAAGGACTTGTCACGTGTCGGGCTGGTCGAAGTGATGACACGTGTTCCCTCCTTTCATCCTCACAACCCCCCAGCAGGGCGTAGGTACTGTTACTACCCCATTTTACAGACACGGAAACTGAGCAAGAGGTGATGAGACTTGCCCAAGGTCGCGCTGACAGCAAGTCAGAGCTGGGATTGCACCGCAGGCCGTCCACCTCCGGCCACTCCACCCTGCTGTCTGCGTGCAGTGCCCGGCACATCCCCTACCCTGATAAATGGGAATTAGTCCTTCCCGTGGGCGTCCGGGCCACCAGCGCTTGCGGGATGGTGCGAGGGCCCTCCCGTTCACCTTCGCCTTTCCATCCCCAGCTGGAAGGATGGTCTTGCCTTCAATGCACTGATCCACCGGCACCGACCAGAGCTGATCGAGTATGACAAGCTGAGAAAGGTTTGCCTCTTGCTTTGCCCTCAGTGGCCCAGAGATCCACAGAGTCTGACCCTGACCCTGATGCTGGGTCACCTCCCCCAAGCCTGTCCACAGCTGGTGTCCTCAGCTGGATTCTGCACTCAGATGGGCAGGCTGGGAGAGCCTTGTACCAGCTGTCACCAGACCCTAGGCTCCGTGGCTGGGTCTGACCTCCCTTGCTCCCCTTGGGGACTGTCCCCTTCTCCCTTTATGGGCATTGCAACTGCCCATGGTTATTTTAGGGCCTGGCCAGCCGTGCCTTCCAGCTCCCCTACCTTAACCTTTTAGCTTCTGGAAGCATTTTCTCTCCACCTAACGGAGAAGAGGGGTAAGGAATTCCAGACCATCACCGCTGGCAGGTGTTTCCCGTGTAGGGGCCTGTTCTGATTTGCCTGTACAAAGTTTACAATCCCGTAAGACCAAGGCCCTGCCCTCTAGGAGCTCCCAACCAGTGGAGAAGGCAGGATAATGTGTCCGGAGGAAACCTGCCCCACAAGGCCATGCACGTGTGCTCAGGCTGAATGGGGGTGGGAAGGGGGTAGGGCCAGACAAGTCGGAGGATGGATGCACCTGAGCTGGCACGGTTGGGGAAGGGCCCCGGGGGGGGGGGGGGTGCATCCCAGTGGGGGGGTAGGGCACGAGCCTGCATTTGGCCTGTTTAAGCCCCGCTGAGCAATTGGATTGGGCTCTAGCTGGACATGGACTAAGGCACATGAGGGAGGGTCTTGAATTCTGTGGACAGTGGGGAGACAAGTGTGAAGGGATGCTTCGGGAAGGCTGGACCTCGGAAGCTCTCGGTTTACCCCCTCCCCGTCACCGCCCCCCCCCCCCCGCCCCCAGTGCCTGGTCTGGACCCCACTTGCCAGGTTTCAAGACGGAGGTCTTAATCTGGGGTCTGGAGGGCTGGAAAGTGTAAGAAAAGAGCCCAGCTACATTTTTTCAGGAGAAAAAGTCGACAGTTTGCCCCACGAAGATTTCCAGAGGCCTTCCTTTGGGTGGGAATAGACTGAGTGCCCCCCCTCCAGTCCCCACCGCAGCACACAGGGCTGAGAACTGCCTGAAGAGCGCTTTCCGGTCCTGCCCCTGCCAGTTCTTCCTCTTTCCCCCAGGACGACCCTGTCACCAACCTGAACAATGCCTTCGAAGTGGCCGAGAAATACCTAGACATCCCCAAGATGTTGGATGCAGAGGGTAAGTACATCCCTTTTGTTCCGTCACCGCCCTGTTCTGTGGGCATGTCTTGCGGTAACTTGAGGGAGCTGGCCGTGCCAGTGAGAAGGCTGAATGAAGCTGGTCGAACCAGGGACAGCAGTCCTGGCCCCGAGCCGGAGCGGGAGCAGTCTGAGCAGACGAGGCAGGCTCAGGGAGGGATGGGCAAGCCGGGAAAGGAGGGGCTTGAAGAGGATAGGTTCTGGGGGCCGCATAAGTGTCCTGCCGGAGCCCTGCCCGAGTCCTGCCCGAGTCCTGCCCCTCTCTCGGGGTGAGCAGGCCAGGTGGCCAGGGAGGGCTGGTTCCTGCAGACAGCCAAGGCGGCTGCCTTCCCTGCTTGCCCCAGGCTCAGAGTTTGGAGCCCATAAAAGGGAGTGTTTGTTTTTTCCTTTTCCGGCTTTTCTCCATTTCCCAGCCGTGCACCGCCCCCAACCAGGACCCATGGCTCTGGCCTCTGGTGGCCGCTGGGGCTGACGGTCTAGCAGCCCCTTGAGGCCATTCTCAGAAAGAGGAAGTGGCCTCATTCTAATCCAGTTCCCACAGCCTTGGCCTTTCTAGAGACCACAGGGGATGGAGGGGCCAAGGGTGTGGACAAGCCCACTGGAGTCACCAGGGGTCACTGAATCCATTCTGAGGGTCCTTCTCCTGGGATGTCTGTGGCCTTGGGAGACTTTGGATCCCAGTGAGCGACCCCCCCCCCCCCGCCCCGCCCGCCCCTACTTGGGCGGTTTAACCCTTGTCGTTCACTTACAGACATCGTGAACACGGCCCGGCCCGACGAGAAGGCCATAATGACCTATGTGTCCAGCTTCTACCATGCCTTTTCGGGAGCGCAGAAGGTACCGGGCAGGGCCAGGCAGGCCCACCTCGCCGCCACTGCCCAATGCCGCTGCTGCCTCTCGCCTCCCACGCTCACCTCATTTCTCTTGCAGACGGCAGTGGCCTCTCTCCGACTGGAAGCCGCCCCCCCGACTCCAGGCGGCCCTGCCCATGTTGTAGTCTTTGCTCACGGTGTCTGTTGAGTGCCCAACCTGGGCCAGACTCTGTTCTAGGCATGGGGCATACAGTAGGGACTAAGGCAGGATCCCTGATCTCATGGAGCTGACATGCCAGTGGGCGAGACAGGCGACAGGCGTGGCCACAGATCAAGTCATTTCACGTGGTGATGAGCACAGTAGAGAGCATGGGGCAGGATGGTGGGGGACAGATGCCGGGGGGCTGTTTCAGGGGGGGCCGCAGTGGGAGACTTCTGCAGGCTGACCTGCGCAGGCACCTGCCGTGATGAGCAGGAGCTGCTGGATGAAGATCAGTAGGAACAGCATCCCAGGCAGATGGTAGAGCAAGGTGCAAAGGTCTGGTGGCAGAAATGAGCTTGGCTTATTCCAGGAATAGCCGAGAAGAGAAAAATGAGGTTGGAGATGGTAACAGGGCCAAGATGTGTAGAATCACAGTAGTGAGGGATCAGGAGTTTTATTCTCAGGGCCCCTGGAGACCATTTGGCGGTCTGTCCTAGGGTGGTAGCTGGTTACATAAGACATGATCTCACTGATGTTTTCAGAAAGATTGGTTAGCCTTTACCCTTCTGGCCCTACACAAGGCTTCCTCTCCAAAGCCAGTAGCCAGTGTCAGAGACCCAGCTCTGGTTAGAAGAGGGATCCATCGATTTGGACTTGCCCCTTTGCCCCTACAAAACCCCCGCGAAATGTGCCCACACCGCCGGAGCCGGGGTTTGGCTTCCAGTCCAGAGCAAGCGCTATTCCTCCCGCATGAGCCTCGGGCCCGGCCCCGGCCGCCCTCCCTGCAGCTGTCACTCTCTCCTGCCTCTCTCTCTCTCTTTCTCTCTCTCTCTGCGCAGATATTGTAGGCACTCTGAGGCCAGATGAGAAGGCCATCATGACTTACGTGTCCTGCTTCTACCACGCTTTCTCGGGGGCTCAAAAGGTGAGCTGGGGCGGGAGCGCCCCTCACTGCTGTGGCTGGAGCCTTGCCCTTGCTGTCCCCCTCATGTCCCCGCCACCCATTTTGTGTTTGGAGCCCTGCCCAGGCCACCTCACAGGCCACCCCAGCGTGAGGACGGATGGTTCTCATGACCGTGGCCTCTGGTGCCGACACATCACGGTTATTCTCTGTGAACAGAGCCCACCCTGTGAGGATGGTGGTGGTGTCCCGGTGTCTCAGAGCTGCGGTGGGCACTCGTGCTCCTGGCCGCTGGTCGCCCTGCCCTTCTTTCTGTGACCCGCGCCTGGCCGCTTGCCCATTGTCCTGGCTGCACGCTCTCACTGGGGAGCACTGGCCTTTCCTGCCCTCTTCACGGCTCCTTCCCCTCCCGGACACCGCAGGAAAGGCTTGGCCTGAGCAGGTTCAATCCTCTCTGGGCCTGCACCCGCCGACCTAGCCCACCCAGCCCACCGGGCCCCCATCCCCAGCAGGGCCACGGACACAGCGCACTCAGGGGTGTCTGTGCCCAGTGGCAGTGGTCCACTTCCACGAGAAGGCGCCCAGCTGGCCCTGTGGAGAGAGACCCTGCCTGGAGCCCTGGGCACCTTTGTCCCCTCCACCTGCCTCCCGGTCTCTTGGGCAGCAGTGTAACTCGCGGTGACTTGATTTCATGTCACCAGTTAGAAGTGGGCAGGGCAGGGGAGGAGAAACCAGCTCTTGTTCATTGAGGACTTACTACATGCTGGGCAGTCCTCCAACAACTCTGCGAGTACAGGTTCCAGGAGAGTCCCAGACACACCCCAAGAGGGTGGGTGCCGTTACCTTCTTGTAACAGAGGAGGAAACCAGAGTTCAGAGAGCTGGGGAGCTGTTCCCAGAGTCACAGGACCGGGACTGCGCCTGCTGTCTCCTGTGGAGCACTTTCCTCGGGGCCAGCAGGGGCCCTCTGTTGGCCATCTGCCCTGGTCCCTGCTCTGTCACCTCTCAGCAGTGTGACCTCAGATGAGTCCCTTCCCCTCAGTCTCCCCATCTGTAAAACGGGGATCCTACCCGTTCCTTTCTCAGGATTGTCCCAAGGATGAAATGAACTCAAGTAGGTGAAGGGTTTCGTTTAGAATAGCGCCGAGCCCTGTAAGTGCTCAGTCAGAGATCGGGTGGTTGGAGCAGCCTGCGGGGCGTGCCCCTGTCCACCGTGGTCCTTCAAGCCCTGTGGCCTCTCCCCACCCATTCAGCACGTGGCTGGGGCTTATGTTTGCAGAGTTCTGCTTGGGGGGGGGGGGGCCACAGGCAGGGAGAGCAGGGGTGTGGGGTGGGCAGCGGTGGAAGATTCCTGGACTCAGACCCAACCTGACTTGCAGCACATTTGCCACTGGACTCACCGCTCCGCAGGCCCAAGCCAGCCTCACTGCCCACCACGTCACCCTCTCCTGCCCAAACTGCCCTCCTGGGCATAGCGCTGGCCTCCTCTGTGGTGGAGGCTGGGAGGCCTGGAGGGATTTGTGGGAGCAGATAGCAGCAGGAGAGCTCAGGCCAGAGCATTTGGGGGTTTGAGTCAGCTGGGTCACTCTTGTGAGAGAGGAAGGAAAGGCCAGGCTACTGGGAGCTGCCCGTTCACCAGGGATGGGCTGCGCTCAGGGTTCTCCAGCTGTGGGTCCAGCTTCCCCCAGCCCGTGTTTACTTCTCAAGACAGCCCTGCAATGCTTTTATTAGTGCTGCTCTTTGTCCTCAGAGACTCAGTCCAGTCTCTTGGAGGAGTGCTCTCTGGCATTTGTTTTATTTTACAAGCGCAGGGCGAACTCCAGACCTCGCAGGAAGTATGCCCGTTCTCTCCTGATCGTTTATTTCCGGTCACTAAGCATTTGCTCCTTATTCCTTTGTTCGCTCCTTCATTCGTCAACTCTGAGTACCTAAAACCTACCGAGCCCTGAGTGGGGTGCCAGGAATTCAGCGGTGAAGCAGAGCACCTCTGACTAGCAGCTCCCGCCTTCACGGGTGGATCTGAGCACGGGGTGCCTGTTGTCTCTCCAAGTCAGGGGTCAGGGACTGACCTCCGCGACACCCCCGCCCCCCAAGCTGGGAACCTTAGTTCTGCTTCCGGCACTCACTTGGCCGAGGCCCTCATGAGCCTCATCTCCGAGGAGCAGTGCCTGGAGCCGTTGGTGCGTGCCCTGCAGTGTGATGCGCGGTGTGTGCATGTGTGTCCACGTGTGTGCGCACACCAATCCCAGCTGGCCCCCCCTCACCTCCCCGCCTGTCCCAGAAGCAGCGTGTGGATGGGAGCGGCTGGGCGTCGGTGCCTGTGGCTAGCGGGTCTGGAGCCATCCCCAAGCCTCTCTGTTTTCCTTCCCCACCACTCCATAGACCCTCCTCACTCTTTCTGTTCCTGTTCTGTTGCCGTTTCAACTTCTCCTCTTGGACCCTTTCTGTGCTTCCTGAAAGGTACCTGGCTTCTCCTCTCCCCGTGTGGCACCCCCTCGCTCTCCTTCTCCACTCCTTGCATTTCCGCCCCAGCAGGACAAGGCAAGCACATTGTCCCATAAGTTCTGAGCAGAGACTGGTCACATTCTCCACTGCTGCCTTCTGCCCCGTGGATTGTGACTTCTGCCCAATGAACCATCCACACCCACCTCTGAAGGGGACACGTGTGCTTTGCGGCTGTGCGCAGACTTCTCTGGGGGCACCTGCACCTCCACCTTCCACCACAGCCCTTTGGCGCTTGGTCTCTCCACAGCAGACCTTCCTGCCTCGAGGGAGATTCCTTCAGGGATTGTCCTAGTGGAGGACCCCACCCAGCCTCACTCCTCGGCCTTCCTCTCCATGGGCCTGTTAATCCATTTCCTCCATAGTGGCAGGGCTCCCTGACCCCTTCAGCACCTCTGGGGTCCAGGCCAAGGGGCCCAACCTTCTGGCAGGGGCGGTGGGGGTACCTTAGCAGTAAGCTGTGGGGATGCCGGCAAACCCATCAGGACACAGCTACTCTGGGTGCCATCTTGCTGGAGCTGTGCTTCTCTCCTTCCTTCTTCGGGGCGTGCTGTGTGGGCTGTGGATGGGCCAGCTTTCAGGGGACGAGCCTGTCAGGAGGGAGGGTCACCAGCCCCCAGGGGCCCCTGACCGGGACGCTTCCCCTGCCCCAGGCTGAGACCGCTGCCAACCGGATCTGCAAGGTGCTGGCCGTCAACCAGGAGAATGAGCACCTCATGGAAGATTATGAGAGGCTGGCCAGTGACGTAAGTCTGCCACTCACCCCAGCCCTGGTGGCCTCACCGGAGCGGGAGGATTGGGTTGCCTCTGGTTACCCTTGGCCAAAGGTCGTGTGTCACTTGCAGAGGGGCGGGCAGGTACAGTGGGGACCCTTCCTAGATAAGGGCATAAGGTTGCAGACTGGAGTGTGGCCAAGCCAGCATGTGGCCTTTCCAGGCTAGTTTCACAAGGCTAAGGGTCAGACCCACGGTGTCACCATGCTCCCTGGCCCCTGCGGTCTTGAGCTCGGGTTCCTACAGAGGTACTCAAGGACAGTTTCCCGAACACCCCACCCCTTCAGACCTAACGGGGGAGGTTTTTGAAAACCTGCCATGCCCTCCGCGCGGGCTGCCTGGCTCTGTGGGATCGAGGGAGACCCCGGAACTGAGCTGGTGACAGGACTGTGGTTCGTCATCGCGGGCCCTGCGCCTGCATTTCCTGAGCAGGATCTGCTGTCTCGACAGCAGCCCTGGGCAGAGGGAACGCGCATCGCCCCTTTTCCGAGTGGGGAAACAGACCCAGAGGGTCGGGCACCAGGAGCGCGAGTAGACCAGAGAGTTGGGCTTCAAACCCAGGCAGTCCCACTCCAGAGCGTGAACCTGGAAAGTCCTTTGGGATTGTGGGTGTTTAGTACATCTCTTCCGGATTCCCGCCTTTAATTAAAAAACTTCTATTTGGGGAAAAAAAAAAAAACCCACAAAAACGTTGAAGCTCCTGGAGAGCAGTAGTTTGACCGCTCTTCGAGACTAGTGGTTCCCAGACTTCGGAATGTCATGAACCAGGAATATTTGGGAAAGTAGTTGACAGCCAACCTGTAGTGAGAAGTTAAAAAAAATTTTTTTTTTAAGTTAAGGATATTTTTTAAAAGAAAAAGCTTGCGGGGCACCTGGTTGGCTCAGTCATTGAGGTGTGCGACTCCTGATCTTGGGGTTGTGAGTTCGAGTCCCACGTTGGGGGTAGAGACTACTTAAAAATTGTCAAAACTTAAAAAGCTTCCATCAGTTACCACCATCCACCATCCACCATCCTTTCTAACACCGAGAAAAAGTTAAAAAGGTTCTCTCTTGGAACCCCATTGCTTCCTAGGAAAGGGCCACTGGCACCATGCATCAAGATGTAAAGGCACATAGATACCTTTTTACTTGGTTTTCCCATTTTGCCAGAGTTTGGCATTTGGGAACCACTTTTTCAAGCATATCTGTGCTGGACAAGAACTGATTTTCCTTTGCAAGGATTGTCCTAGAATGTCCAGTTTGTTTGCTTGTTTGCACCTGTCCTCTATCACAGATATGAGTGGCTCATAAAAATGTCACCTTTATCCCTCCCCCCCAATTTTACTGTCAAACTGTTTCCATCCCAAGCCCTGTGCCTGGCGTGCTGGCTGCCTTAGAATGAGCCCGGCGTGCTGTGGGCTCTGCCCTAGAGGCACTTACAACCCTTGAACAAGGAAGCAGCGAGATGTCTCTCTCAGTGCCAAGCTCAGTGAACATGGCAGTGGAGGGGGCGGTGCTCGTGTGGTGGGATATGATGGGAGCGGTGCCTGAGTCGAGGCCGCCTCGCTTCGATAAGAGTAAAGGAGGCCCAGGAGCAAAGGCATGAACAGGAAATAACCAGAGAACACAGTGGTTCAGAGGGGTGCACACATCCCCGTAGTTCCCAGCCATAGGATCCCAGTGGGCATCCTGGAGAAGTCAGGCTGGGGAGCAGGGCTGATCCCTGGGGACGGGGGCTGGAAAACCCGTATTCCTCGTGCCCATGAGCGGGGCCAGGCCCCCCCAGCGCCCTGAGGCTTCTGCTGGGCCTGCAGCTCCTGGAGTGGATCCGGCGCACCATCCCCTGGCTGGAGGATCGGGTGCCGCAGAAGACCATCCAGGAGATGCAGCAGAAGCTGGAGGACTTCCGGGACTACCGGCGCGTCCACAAGCCACCCAAGGTGCAGGAGAAGTGCCAGCTGGAGATCAACTTCAACACGCTGCAGACGAAGCTGCGCCTCAGCAACCGGCCCGCCTTCATGCCCTCTGAGGGCAAGATGGTCTCGGTGAGTGCCCGGGGCCAGCCAGCCGGGGCCCAGGACGGGTGGCCTGACTCCCCAGCCAGCCTGTGGGGGGAGGGGTGGTAGGGGGTACGCTTGACTCACCACGTTCCTCCTCCCGCCATCACGCCCTAGAATTTTACACCCATCCGCAAACCACACCTTATTTTGTGTGACGTTTGATTGTGGATCCTTGGATCTCCGCGATTCCATGACCTACCCTCCAAGTGCTCAAGGCCTCTTCTCAGGAGAGGGATGGTCTTCACAGTCACCTGGCTCCCGTAGCGCTGTTGATGGCACTCCTTCATCGTCACTTACTCATTTACAGAACAGATTGCACCCGCCATGTGCTGGGCCCCGTCCAGGCACATGGATCTAGCAAAGAAGGGGCTGGACATGACCCCAGCCGTTTCCACCGCCTGCCTTCCCATCAGTGACCCTCAGGGAGGCATCGCCCTGCCAGCGGGCCCAGCTCCCCTTTGTGAGCCGGTCGTCTCTGTCCCCACAGGACATCAACAACGGCTGGCAGCACCTGGAGCAGGCCGAGAAGGGCTATGAGGAGTGGCTGCTGAACGAGATCCGCAGGCTGGAGCGGCTCGACCACCTGGCAGAGAAGTTCCGGCAGAAGGCCTCCATCCACGAGGCCTGGACCGACGGTACGGTCCTCCGGCCCCCTCGGTCTGCTTCTCTCTCGCACGCCCGAGCACATGCGTGCCTACACAGCCCCTCCTGTGTCGTTGCGTCTGTTTGTCAGACCCCCTTTCCTGCTGCTTGGGAACATGTCTGTCAGAAACGTGTCTCTGGGTCCCCCCAGCCCCAGGCAGAAGGAACACTTGGGAGCTGAGCTACCCCGTCTGCTCTAGTCTCCGAGACTACTCACAGTCAGGCCCCTGCCTGGTGGCCGAGGCTGTCCTCCAGGAACGCAGCCGAGCCTTGTCCCGGTTCCAGCCAGAAGGAGACCCTTGTCCCTCTCCACTCTGCCGAGGTTTCCCCGAGGATGGTGCCCCTGCACCCCCTCAAGGCGGCGGGGGTGGTGGGGGGTGCAGGGCTCCCGTCCTGGGGAACACAGGCTCTCCCATCCCCGCAAGCCTGTGTTCAGATATGCCACCTGCCTTCCTACTCCCGTACCCTTGGTGACCGTGGACTTGGCACAGGAGAGCCCGTGCTGGCTGGGCCTGTGTGCCTGGGCACGGTCCTTATTAGGCAAGGCTGGGCAGCCGCCTCCTGGTTCAGCTGCCTGGTCTGCAGATGGTGCTCGCTGACCGCCGGCGCCTGCCGCGGGAGCGCTTTCTCCCCTTCAGGGGCCCGGGCCCCCAGAAGGTTGGCTTCTCCCAGGAGGGCAACCAGTGGTGCCTCCTGGTTCTCAGCAGCCCTGTAGCCGCCTACTCCCTTCCCATCACATCCCTGGCCCTCGGTCAGGACCCACACCGTGCCTGAGATTCCACTTCCCGGGAGTGCTGAAAGCCTTCAGAAGTGGGCCGGTGCCTGGGAAAGCCACGAGCCCACCCACCTGTGGCCGCCTCCTTCCCGACGGTGCCCGGCTGAGTTCAGCCTTCCTTGTGGGGCTCAGGGTGGTGGTGTCCTTCCACCCCACAGTCCCCCACCAGGTCCTCACCGAGCTCCTGGGGGCCCCTCTCGCTGCTGGACGGGCAGCCCCGGCCCAGGCCAGATGCCGAGATCTGCCGAGAGGCCCCAGCCCTGGCGGCCTGCCAACACGCCACGTGCGGGATCCGCAGCCCCCGGGCTCACATCCCCCGTGTCACTGGCGGCAGTGCCGCTCACACCCGCCCTCGTCACGTTAGTGCAGGCCGCTGTTTTCCGGCACCCAGAGTGACACCTAGTCCCTCCTCTGCTGGGGAGAGCATGTGGACGAGGCGGTGAAGTCGGCTCAGCAGTGTGCTGGGGCCGGGCGGTGCGCCTCCACCTTGGCGGCAGGGTGTCCTTGCTGGAGGCCGGGGGAAGGGGGAAGCTGCCCTTCAGTTCATTCGCTCATTCATTCGTTCATTCGGCTCTTCCCTGAGCCCAGTAGTTTCTGGGGGTGGGGGGCTGGCCCTGACCCAGGGAGCCTCGTCAGAGCGTTCGTCCCGTCAGAGGGCCCTTGGGCGTGTAAGTGCATTTCACCGCGTCCGTACCCCGCGCCTGGACTCAGCAGTCTCCTCCTGTCCTTACCTGTGCCCGTCCTTCCACAGACCCTGGGCCTCATCCCCGGGCGCTTCCCTCGTCGGGCTCTTGGCCCATGTCGTCAGCTTTTCGGTCCATCACCTGGAGCGGCAGGGGGCCCCAGGGGATGGTGTCCTGAGGCTGAGGGGCGTGGGTGTGATGGCCCCCGAGTTCTTCCCCTGGGAATGACTGGCACTGGCCTTCCCCCCACAGGCGTTCAGGGGAAGTTGGCTCAGTGTGTAGCCAGGGCCCAACTGGTTCAGTGGCCTCCACACGCCCCTGTCTCACCCCTGCTGTGCCTGCAGGCACTTTGGCATCTGGCCTTGCCCTTCACGTCAGCCTGGAGCCCCCAGGCAGGCTTGCCCACTCTCGTTCCCAAGACCTGAAGCTTCTGTCCTCTGAACCACCCAGTTATGCAACACAGGAGGACAGACTGACCTCCTGGCCCCCTCTACACTCCTGGGATCCCATGCTAGCAGCGTCCTTTCTCTGGAGGGGTGGGCCCAGAGAGAGGGCTGAGCCACCATATTCCAAGCCTCCCTCACCATCCCCCACAGCTCGCAGGGGCGAGGGTCCATGTGGATGCTGTGCGGAGGGTTTTGGATTGTCAGGGAGGAAAAATGAAAACGAGCCTCTGCATCCCCACTGTGGCTGCCCCTTGGCCTGAATCCAAGGCATCTGTGGCCACGGGCCACTCCTCCTGACTCTCCCCAGGGCCCCCCCCTTGCCAGCTCCCTTGCTGAAACCCTGCTGAGGCAGAGAAGTGGTAACCTACTATTTCGGGTTCCCACCCTTGGGAGAAAGCAATTTGGTGAAGGGAATTGCAAGCTTGCCTTTGTGGTTAAGCCTTCTGCCCCAGGGCTGGGGCGGCGGGCCCGTGGAGCCTCTCTCCCAGGCTGCTGCCTCCTGCCCACCCGTGCCAGGCCCTGTCCTCAGGGCGGATGAGATTCTCATGGTACTAGCTCCGTGTCCACCCTGCCTGGGACTTGAGACCAGGAGCTGGCCTGGGCCCCGCTTTACAGATGAGGCAACAGCTGGGGAAAGGCCGCATGCCTCCCCAGGCAGGCAGCTGTTGGTCACATGCTCTGGTGCCAAGCTGAGGAGTGGGTCTCTGAGCTGCCACCCCAAGGGTAGCCCCCAAGGTGGCTTACCTGAAGCAGAGCACCTTTAGGAGCCAGGGGTCCCAGCCACCTTCGCAGACTGGCCTTTCCCCGCCCTGTTCTCTGCAGTACCTCCCCATGGTTACAGGGCTTCTTGGAGCTTCTGGCCTGGGGTATATAATTAGCCAGGCTCCAGAACGAATAATAGTGTGCCTCTCCTCCTTCAAAGGACCTGACAATGGGCCCCACCTCAGTGCACATAGTAGGCCCGTAGGATGGCCTAGGACCCGGAGGTGGGTGACAGGACCCCACCCCGAGGGAGCCTGGCCCCCCAGTGCCAGGGAGGCAGGCACGAGGGGTTGGGCCCGTGGAAAACTCTGACTGGAACTCTCCCCCTGCGCCCACCCTGCCGAGGCATGGGCTGCAACCCCAGATGCTGGCCCTCCAGGGATGGGTGTCCACCTTTCCAGCGGTGGCACATTCCAGTCCTTACTGTCCACTGATAGAGGGCTCTAAGTTTAGAACACACAGGTTGAATTGGGTATCGGTCTCAGGCCCCCTAGTCCCACAGTGTCTCCTAGCTCCATCCAGGGTATAGTTGGGCTTAGAGATCCCTTGAAAAGGCAAGGAGAAAGGCTCTGGAAACTTCTAGTCTCCATGGCACCATCCTCGGTGAGGCAGGATGTGGGGTCTGAATCCCATTTTCTAGGGTTGGACAGCCCCCTGGACTCCCGTTGCGCTGTTGTCTAAACACCTCCTGCCCTCTGCCCACCGCCAGGGAAGGAGGCCATGCTGAAGCAGCGGGACTATGAGACGGCCACCCTGTCGGATATCAAAGCCCTCATTCGCAAGCACGAGGCCTTTGAGAGCGACCTGGCTGCACACCAGGACCGCGTGGAGCAGATCGCAGCGATTGCTCAGGAGCTCAAGTACGTGAGGGGTCGTGGTGCCCCTGCCCAGGGGTGGGGGGCGTCCCGGCCCTCTCCGTCCCCCAACCCCCGTCTCCTTTCAGATGCCAGGGAGGGGCCTTACGGGATGATCCCTTTTGCCCCCCCAGATGAGAAACGGAGTGGGATCTCTCTTCTCAGGCAGAAGGGAGGTCTCTGACCCCTTTCCTGATACCTTAGGCTGTAGGGGTCCCTGGGGCTCTACCTTCTGCCTGCTACACCAAGGAGAGACCCCTTGGCCCCCTGATGGAGGGGGGCGGCCTAGCCCCTGCTGCTCCCACCCGCTCCTCCCTGAGGGGATTGGGCTGCACAGAGAGCCCATTGTTCTGCCCGGCCCCTTCCCTCGCTTGCTCAGAATACACTTATTGTGTGAGCTTCCAGGCAGCCGGCCTCTTCGCCCTCCCTTTCCCACCCCAGTCAGATAAACTTGCGCACACAGTTAGTACACCGAACCTCCAGAGCCAGTGAATGGGGCCTTATTCCGCCGGCACAGTGGCCAGCAGCAGGGAGGGCCCAGGGTGTGGGAGGCCTAGGCCATTACTTCATGGAAAATCCACAGGGCCTGGAGGGACGGCATGGCTCCCAACATAGCCGTCTGCTCAAAAATAGGATACTCGGCTGGAGCTGCCCTTTCCACAGACACCCCCCACCCTGCCAGTCATCCCTAAAGTTCTGCTTGTTTCTACAAGGCTGGGGCCCAGCTGCAGTGCCTGGTGGAGCCCCACGCCAGGCGGGGCCGTTTCTCCTCCCTGACTCACTCCCTCTGCACTGCCCAGTCGCTTTGGGGGTTCCCGTTTGCTCAGCCAGAGGCAGAAGTGCTCAGCTGCTTACCTGGGGGGCCCTCACGGTCATGGGAAACAGTGTCCCCTGGGGTTTCGCAGCCTCTTGTAGGCTTGAGCCTCAGGGCCTGGCACGCCCAGGAGGAGGAGAGTGAGGTCACACGCGCAGATGTCCCTAGCAGTTGTGGGAGGTGGGATGGGGGCATGTTCATGTTCCGCCACTGACAGGCAAGCCCCTGGACGCTGATAGGAAACAGGCTTGGAGTAGGTCCTTGGCCAGCCTGCCTCCCAGGCACCGGGAACAGAGGTGGGGCACCTGCTGTCTGGAGTGAGAGCAGGTGGCTGCTCAGGCAGCTTTCTGGACAGTGGTGCTGCAGGAGGAAGGAAGGGTGGTTTGCGGGTGCGTTCTGTTCCCCCAAAGATGAGTTAGAGGGCCAGGTGCTGGCCAGGATGAGCCTGAGTAGAGAGCCGCTGAGTGTCGGTGAAGAGCAACAACAAAAGCTCAGAGCAGTCAGTGCTCCACACGTACTGGCTCCTTTAATCGCCCAGCAACCCCATGTTACGGAAGGGGAACTGAGGCTCAGGGTGGCCAAGAGGCTTGCCCACAGTCACATTGCTGGGGGGTAGCTGAGCCAGGAATGGAGCTCAGGCTGCGTGGCCCGTCTGTGGAGCCCAGCCATGGTCCCCGGCCCCATCCCCCATGTCCTGTCCCTCCCAGAATTGTTCCCTGCTTCCCATCCCTCCCCAGGCCCCCAAGGTTCTGCTTGTACCTCGACTCCCTGGAAACCTCCTGCTAAGAGAATCCAGTGCCTGGAGCCCAGGAGGAAGGAATCCTGGGCCAGATGGGAGGAAAGTAGGGGCGGGAGGGGCCAGGAACTACTGCATCAGCCCATTTCTGTCTTAGACATAGTATTAATTGCTTAGAATGACATTGCAGGTTTGCTACTCATTTTTCCTTTGGGTTCATTAAAATAAATCCTTTTAATCACTGTTGGTGCATCTACGCACTGAGGCCCAAGGACTGCTCTCAGCACTTCACGTGCACTCAGTAACTGGAGCTCCACCATGATCCCATGCCTGTGTCACAGAGGGGAAAACCGAGGTCTCCAGAATAGGGAATTCATGCACCGGGGGTCACATGAGCACAGAATCACAGTCAGGATTCAGGCCGAGGGAACTTGGCCCGGGAGCCCATTGTTTAGCCAGTGTGCTGTGCTGGACCTTTGGGTGACAGAAGCGGTCCAGACACAGGCATGGTTGGGGGCTGCACTGTGGGGGTCCCTGCGTTCGCATGTTGTGACAGCGATTCTCAAAGGTAGTCAGCAGGGACCGCCCCGCCCCTCTGTGACCCCTCCGTCTGCATTCCTCCTGCCTTGGAGAGGGTGCGGGCTTGGGGGGCGAGGTGATGGAGGACTGGTGCCCTGGCACCAGGGGCACCCAGCGCAGCCTTGCCCCCCGCCCCCCGCCGGGTCTCATGGCCACACGCCCCGCCCGCAGTGAGCTGGACTACTACGACTCACACAACGTCAACACCCGCTGCCAGAAGATCTGCGACCAGTGGGACGCCCTTGGCTCTCTGACCCAGAGTCGCAGGGAAGCTCTGGAGGTGAGGGCGGGGTGACGTCACCCGTGGAGCCCTGTGCCCCTGGGGGCCGGTGGGGGGCGGGCGACACCGGGAGCCCCCGGCTTTCCCCGACCCAGCCCCGGACCGCCAACCACCTGCTCGCCGACTGACCTCCCCGCTCGGTCCCATCCCTGCCCACACGCACCAGAAAACGGAGAAGCAGCTGGAGACCATCGACCAGCTGCACCTGGAGTACGCCAAGCGGGCAGCACCCTTCAACAACTGGATGGAGAGCGCCATGGAGGACCTCCAGGACATGTTCATCGTCCACACCATCGAGGAGATCGAGGTCCGCTCCCACCCGCACTGCCTGTGGGACCTCTGTGGGCCTGGGCTGCCCTTCACGCCGCCTCCTCCTTCCAGGGCCTGATTTCAGCCCACGACCAGTTCAAGTCGACGCTGCCGGATGCCGACAGGGAGCGCGAGGCCATCCTGGCCATCCACAAGGAGGCCCAGAGGATCGCCGAGAGCAACCACATCAAACTGTCGGGCAGCAACCCCTACACCACGGTCACCCCGCAGATCATCAACTCCAAGTGGGAGAAGGTGGGTAGGCTCGGCGGCGGGGCCGGGGCCGGGACCGGGCTGGCCGGGCGAGGGGCCATCACCTGACCACCGTTGTTCACCACCACCCCCGGCCCCCCCCAGGTGCAGCAGCTGGTGCCCAAGCGGGACCACGCCCTCCTGGAGGAGCAGAGCAAGCAGCAGTCCAACGAGCACCTCCGCCGCCAGTTCGCCAGCCAGGCCAACATCGTGGGGCCCTGGATCCAGACGAAGATGGAGGTGAGGGCCCGTTGCCCGAGCCTGGCGGAGCCCAGGAGAGGGTCTTGGGGCAGAGTGGAGAAGGAGCTGCCGTGAGTGGGAGGCCAGCCGCCTCCTGGGAGTGGGAGGGTCTGTGACTGTGTTGATGGAAGTGGCAGCACCCTCCAGAGGGAAACAGGGTGGAGGAGTCAGGTAGGAGAGGGTTCGAGTCTCGGCTCTGCCCTGCCCGCTGACCAGGAGGTCAGGTACGGTTTAGCTTCTGTTCCTGGGTTTTCTCATCCCTAGAAAGGGATGGAAACAGTCTTTTCATTGCCCTGGCAAATGCTTTGGGCACTGCTCTGTGGCAGCCCCATGGCAAGCCCTGGTGTTGCTGGGACCAGGGTGGCCCAAGTGCAGACCCTTCCAGCAGGCTCACCAGTGAGCCTGGGGACCCAGCCCTGGAAAGTTTGCAGGAATGCTGATTGCAGCCCTGGGCGCACCTCCCAGAGTGCTCACTACGTGCCAGGCACCAGGCCGGGGTGGGGCTCTGGGCTGGCTGAGCTGCACGGCCACCCTGGGAACCCACGCGTGGGGTACTCGTGCTCAGGAGCATAGATTCTGAAGCCAGCCAGGCCTGGGTCTGGAGCCTGACCCTGCCTCCCGCTGTGAGGAGTTGTTGCGTTTGGGCCTCATTTTCCAGGCCTGTGGCCGTCCTGGGCCTCACAGGGAGTCTGGGGTGTGCACTGAGGTTAGGCCTCACCGGCCTCAGCCTAGACGCTACCCCCCTTCCCCCTCCCCACCCGGCAGCTTGTATAGTGGAGGGGGGCCTGGAGGGGACAGTCCGCGAACAGCAGGCTTCCAGGCAGGCGAGGGGGGGGCCGGAGGTGGGGGGATGGCAGCAAGGGGCCTTCCCCAGCCGGCGGCCCATGCCTTCCATGCAGGAGATCGGGCGCATCTCCATCGAGATGAACGGGACCCTGGAGGACCAGCTGAGCCACCTCAAGCGCTACGAGCGCAGCATCGTGGACTATAAGCCGAACCTCGACCTGCTCGAGCAGCAGCACCAGCTCATCCAGGAGGCCCTCATCTTCGACAACAAGCACACCAACTACACCATGGAGGTAGGCCCACCTGGGCGCCCCCAGCCTCCCCTCCTGCCCGCACCGGAGGGTCCCTGTGGCAGCACAGGCCCGGCCTCTCTAGGCCAGACAGGTTTTGCCTGGTAGAAAAGGTGTCTGCCACTTTCTCTCCCCTCTGTGTCCCTCTGACCAAAAAGACTAGATGAAACGTATACACATTTTTTAAAAAGTACGGTTTTCCCACCGTTTCTTCCCTCACCAACACAGCCCAGGGTCGGGACACACTCCTGGGAGAGCTGGGAGGGAGGGCGGCCCCTGCCCACTGTGGGCTCAGTGGCGACGGCCTGGCTGGAGGACACAAATCAGCGCAGGCACCCGCTTGCCATGGCCGGGTTGATGTGTCGGGGCTGGTTGTCACCCTTTGGGCAGCCTGACCTCGTCCACGGTGACGCTTGACGCCCTGCAAGTGCGCTGCTACCACAGACAAACCCGGGTTGTTTCCCCCCCGCCCCCCGCCAAGAGCTGGTTAAACATTGCCCCCTGTATTTCTGCGGTTCCCGCGTGGGTGCGGCGCATGGACTGGGCCGGCCCTCAGCTGCTTCCGTCAGCAGACACAGACTTGACATCACCCCGCTGCTGGGCAGAGGCAGTGGGGAGGGGCCATGCCGCTGTCCCCGTGTGGGGCTGAGGCGCACAGGAGAGCATGGGGCTGGGTTGGCGTTTGGGAGAGTCAGGGCTAGCCCACCTCCAGGCCATATGCCCACCCCGGGCAAAGAGAGCCGGGCTCCAAGTCCCTGGTTGGTGGCGGCAGCGGGGGTCCCCGCACCGGCCCGGCCCATGCCCATGCCCTTGCTCCGCCCCCAGCACATCCGCGTGGGCTGGGAGCAGCTGCTCACCACCATCGCCCGCACCATCAATGAGGTCGAGAACCAGATCCTCACCCGCGATGCCAAGGGCATCAGCCAGGAGCAGATGCAGGAGTTCCGGGCGTCCTTCAACCACTTTGACAAGGTGAGCAGCTCCCTCTGCCCCTGGCGTCTTCCCTCCCCACTGTCACCATCCCATCCTGCCCCCTCCGTCCTTGCATCTGTCCGTCCACCTCACAGTGCTGAGTATTGGCCACCACTCCCCGGGCTGGCAAGGCCCCAGCCACTGAAGCGGGTGCAGAGGTGCATCCCTCGACCCACAGCCTGGGCACTTTCCCTCAGGAGGAGAAAGGGGGGTGGGGTCCAAGTCCTGCCTCTGGGGCCACGTGTCCTCGCCAGCCTGCTGATGAGACTCTGGGACAGCCTAAGTCCCAGCATACCCGAGATGTGCGGCCTGACCGTGCATCTGGTCCATGCGTACGTGGAGCGTTGTAAAGATTCAGAACGCCGGATCTGGTCTGGCAGGCCCCCTAGGAAGGCCCTGAGCACCTGAGTTTGCTGCGGTCCCCACCCGCCCTGCTGGGCCTGGCGCGCCATCTGCCTGCCTTCTGTGGGTGGGAGGGTGCACGCTCAGCTCCACACTGTCACGTAGGGACCCTACTGTCCCAGATAGGACGGAGTGTAACCTCCTCTCACCCCAAATCCTGGAGGCAAGGAGAGCTCCCTGCCCTGCTCTGGCCGAGGCGTTGGGCAGGCCTCTGACCACCCTTCTTCAGGCCGCCATGCCCCTTGCCCTGCTCACCGTCCCTAGCCATCACCTCGTCCGTGTCACCTCTAACTCTGTGTTTCCCCCCCGATGTGTTCCCCACCCCCTGCCCTCTGCATGTGACCCCGGCCCCTCTCCCCACGTCTCCGCGCCGGCCTGGTCTCCATGCCGCCCCTCGCACACACCTGCCTTCGGACGCCCGGCAGGACCACGGCGGGGCGCTGGGGCCGGAGGAGTTCAAGGCCTGCCTCATCAGCCTGGGCTACGACGTGGAGAATGACCGGCAGGTATGCGCCCCCCTGGGCCCCAGCGGACTGTGGCATTAACTGCTCTTCTCTCTCTCTCTCCTTCTCTCTGTCTCCCCTCCCTCTCGCCATCCCACCCCTTGCCATGTGTGTGCCATTTCACTGGCTCTCTTGCCTCCTCCCTGCCCTGTGTCTCTCTGGACACCTTCCCCCTTACCCGGTCTCCCGGGGCCGCCTGTCTCCCCGGCTCCCGCCACTGTCCTGTCTCCCTGCTGTGCACATGGGGCGGCCCCTCTTGCCTTCTCTGGGCCTGGTCTCCTCTGCTGTCCCTGCGTCCTCGAGCAGAAGCAGACAGGCAGCATGGACTCCGATGACTTCAGGGCTCTGCTTATCTCCACAGGATACAGCCTGGTATGCGGCCTCTGCCTCCCCCTCGCTGCTGGGCCTCTCCTCCCCCCACCCCTCGCGCAGCCTCCCCCCTCCTCCTCACCCGCCTCCTCGGGGATACTCCCCCAGCAGAGCAGCGCAGCCGTGCCCCCTCCTCCTCCACCTGTGCTGCTTCTGCTGGGCAGGGGTCTCTCCGATGACCCCCCCCCCCCACCACCACCCACCTCCTTTCCTGGAAGTCTCCTGAGAGAGGAGGTCAGGCCTCTGGCTCCCTACCCTTTCTCTTTCTCTTTCTCTCTTTCTTTCTTCCCCACCCTCCAGAGCTAAGTCGTGAGCCTAGGGCTGAGGAGCGGTAGACCTGTCTTATCCATTCCCCAGCTCCCCACTTCCCAGAAACGGGGGCGGGGAGGAGCAGAGGGAGCACATCCCCAGTCGGGGCAAGTGGGGCCCTGGGCCTGGGGAAGCCTAAAGCCCTGGAGGCGTGTGCCCCCCGGGGCCGGGCCCTGCTCTCCTGGCTCCGTTCCGCGGGCCAGGCCCGGCCGGCCATCCTGCCCTGCTCAAATGCCGCCTGTCCCCCGCCCCACCCCCCGCCTCCTCGCAGGGTGATGCCGAGTTCAACCGCATCATGAGCGTGGTTGACCCCAACCACAGCGGCCTCGTGACCTTCCAAGCCTTCATTGACTTCATGTCCAGGGAGACCACCGACACAGACACGGCCGACCAGGTCATCGCCTCCTTCAAGGTCCTGGCAGGGGACAAGGTAAGCAGGGTACCTCAGAGGCATCCCGGGGTGGGGCAACAGGGAGGAGCCCTTGCAGCCAGGACTGGGCGGGTGGGGGTGGGGGTGGCCCAAAGTCCCACCCTGCCGCCCCCAGAACTTCATCACGGCCGAGGAGCTGCGGAGAGAGCTGCCCCCGGACCAGGCCGAGTACTGCATCGCTCGCATGGCGCCCTACCAGGGCCCTGACGCCGTGCCCGGTGCCCTCGACTACAAGTCCTTCTCGACAGCCCTGTACGGCGAGAGTGACCTGTGAGGCCCAACCCCCCCGCCCCACCCCCGGAGAAAGCCTGACCGCACGCCCCCTCCTCACAGCCTCCAGGAGGGGCTGGGGGAGCCCTCTGCCCTTCTCCCCGCCACGGGGGCCTCCCAGGTCTTGTTCCCCTGACTCTGTATCTATGCAAAGCACTCTGTCAGTCTTTTCTGGGGGGGTGGGGTGGGCAGGGAGGGGCTGGGGCAGGCTCTCTCCTCTCTCTTCGTCAGTCGGCCCCCTCCCCCTGGATAGGGGTGAGGGAGACGCTCGGGGTCAGCGCTTCTGGTCTGGTAAATATGTATGATGTGTTGTTTTGTTTTTTAACTCTGTGGAGGGGACAGTGGATTCCCACAGCGAAACAGGTCACCTCTAGGTCCTAGGAATGCCCTCCCCACCTCATCCCTCCTTTGCCCGCCCCCCACCCCCGCCCCCCACGAGGTCCCTTCAAGGCCTCTCACATCCAGGCCAAAGCCCTATGTGCCTTGTCCAGGAACCGCCCGGGCCTGCCATGGGCCCAGCAGAGGGTGACACAGTGCCCGACAGGGAAGAGGACCCCGCCCCTTCCCTTCTTCCCTCCCCCCCAACTTGCGATTGCCAGGAGATGGGGGCATGCAACTCGGCACCCCCCCCTTTTCTGCATCAGAGGAGTAGGGTTGGGCAGACCAGCCTCTCATCCCCAGCCAGCCCCCCCCATCTTGCTTTATCCGGACATGTGTATCTCTCAGCTTTTCTAAGGACCAAAAAACAAAAACACCACAAAACAAAAACAAAAAACCCACAAAAAAAAAAAAACCTATAAAAAGAAAGGAATTAAAAACTTTCAGAGAATTACTATTTACTTTATTAACTTACGGATTTATTATATAAATATATATTCAGCTAGCGACATACCCTCGCTGCCTCTTGCTCTCGTAACGCAGACATAGCTGATTTGCTGCCCTCCCCCCAGCCCCCTGCTGATCTTTCTCTGTTGTCTGTCGTTGGGCCTGGGTCTCTGGGGACCCTCCTGAGGTGGAGGGTGGGCTGCTGGCCTGGCTGCCTGTTAGTTGATGGGTTTTGCTCCCTTCCCCTCCCCCCCCCCTTTTTGAGTTTATTCTGATTTATTTTTTTTCTCGGTTTCTGGATAAACCACCCTTCTGGGGACAGGATAATAAAACATGTAATATTTTTAAGAAGGATTCCTGCCGTGTTCTCTCTTTCTCTTTCCTGTCTGTTCTCCGCATCTTAGGAGCGCCACGGGAGAACGTCTTGCCAGAGCAAGGCTGGGCGTGGGAGACCCCTGCCCCCGTGAGTGTGTAAACATGGGTGCCGCTGGGGACCCGCTCTGGGCCCGGCCCTGCCCCCGGCGCTGACGCGGGGGGCCTGCGCGAGAACACTGCTGTGACCGCCCCTGCTTACAGATGAGCAGGGCAAAGCGGGGAGGCGTGCGGGGACCTGCCTGGCCTCACCCCGCTGCTGAGGGCGCGGGCCAGACAGCGCCCCACGTGCCAGGCAGAGAGGCGGAGGGTGTGCTGGTGCTCAGACCCCCCCTCCCTGTGGAATAAACCCCAGTCCCGGCTGGGAGAGGAGAAAGGCGGTCCTCCTGGCATGCGTCTGCCTCCGGCCACAGGTGTTCCAGGCAGAGAGATTCTAGACGAAGGTGGCCAGCTCCACCCACTGGGGGAAAGAAGACAGCCGGCTTGAGGCAGGGGTCTCCTGGGACTCCTGCTTGGCCGCCTGAGCCGCCCCCTAGCCCCCAGCCCAGGCTCACCTGTCTGCGGGTCAGGCAGACGACCCCCTCCCCTCCTTCCAGGTGCCGGCTGCAGTGGCCTGCGCAGAGCAGGCAGGTTGAGCACGCCCTGTGGCTCGTGGGAGGGAGACACCCCCCCCCCCCCACTGGGGTCCCCGTGCCGGGGCATCGCTCACGGAAGATGCAGGTGAGCTGGGCTGCACAGGACACGAAGCACTCGAAGTCCACCCGCAGGCGGCTGTCCCGGTAGCGGCTCGTGAGGGCCTGGGTCAGCTGGTTGTTCAGGTGGAAACCTAGGGCAGGGTGCCTGTGAGCCCCAGCCCGGCTCCCCGGGGCAGGGGGAGACACACAGCTACCCCGGGGAGGGGGCTGGTCCCACCCCTCGGACCCCAGCCGTGTGGCCCGGGGCAGCTCCCTTCACTCCTCTGTGCTCCTTTTCTCACGTGACAGCCCTGACCCCACAATGTTGTGGGAAGCCGTTAGGGAACTTAGAATGGCATCTGTCACATAATGACTATATGGCCACTTTATTAGGACTTTAATCTCTGGCCGGTTTCTGCGAATGGACACTGGAGGAATTTCTGTGCAGCCAAACATTTTTGCCAGTCCCACATGGAGTCCGCTTCTTCACATCACAGACGATTTCTAAACTTTAGAAATCGCCTCTGATGAGAAATCTCAATAGGTTTTACAAAAGCCAAAAACAACAGGTCCTCCTTCGAGGTCCAGTAATCCTCCGAGACTTAAGGTTGCAGGCTGGCTCCTCCTTCCCCCACGTGTCCAGATAAACAGTTCTGCCGACGGCGTCACGGGCTTACACCGCCTCCTTAAACCCATCTGTGCCCCGGTTCTGATCTTTGTCGAGTCTGTGCCAGGGGACCCTGGCCAGAGAAGGGGCAGGAAGCCCTCAGCTGCCCCCTCAAATTCAGCTTCCTCTGACCACTCTCTGCACCGCCTGCTGCGGGGTCCTGCCTGGGATCCCCTGGGTCTTCGAGAAATCCCTCACCTGGTTTAGTAGGTCCTGGTTCCTGGCTACCCCTGCCCAGGGCCCCCACTGTCCTTAGCCGCCTGATGGCCTGCGCCGACCACACCTCGTCTACCCCCTTCCCCCTCCGGCACTTGGACCTTGGGCTCTGTCTTGCCTCCCTTGCACGTGATATTCCTTCGGCCGAGAACACTCCTACTCCTCTCACCCTGCCCCCTTCAGGAAGCCCTCTCCGAGCCCCCTGCTCTTCCCCCCCTGCAGCCTGGAGCGCCTCCTGTGTCTCCCTGTGCCTACCCCGTTCCCCACCCTGACCCCTCTGAGCTGTCACTGTCTTTGGAGGCTCTGGCCGCCTCTGGCCCGGAAGCTGTGGGAGGGGAGGGGAGGGGAGGGGAGGGAAGGGTTTCTGGCCACCGCCTAGTCCCCAGCATCAGCTGGCACAGCCAGGAGCAGAGCGGTGTTTGGGGAACGCGGGTGCCTCAGAGCGTGGCTGAGTGGCAGCAGGTCATTTTTCTTGCCGATTCCCCCACCCTGATCCTGCCCACCCTTGCCAGGGCTCTCTGGAGCCTGCTTCCTGCCTCTCCGCTCCCCAGTACTCCCTCAGTACACAGCGTGACCTCTCCTGTGCTGTCGGCTCCAGCCTCCCCACGCACCCTGACGCTGGACCTCATGGGGCTTTACTGCCTCCCTCCCCGGATCTTTCATCTCTGACCACCACCCTCCCACCTCCTCACCCCCTGCCCACCCCCCACCCCCGCCAACCCCGGCCTCTAGCCACACTGGCCCCACCCTCATTTCCAGGACCGGGCCCCTTGAAGCTGTTCCAGCAGGGCCCATGCTGCATCTCACCTCAGGGCCTTTGCACTGGCTGTTTCTTCTGTCTAGACTGCACCTGCCCCTGTGTCTCCAAGGCTCAGTCCCCTTCCTTCAGGTCTGCTCAAACGGCACCTGGATCCTACCCTGACCCCTGTGCCTCCAGCCACACATCCCCGCTCCACCATGTACACACCTGCTTTCTCTTCCCACCATAGCGTGTGTCACCATCTGACATCTGACCCAGATGTTCTACTTGTCTGTCTGCACCACCAGTGTGACACCCCCGCCCAAGAGCACTTCCTCAGTCTTGTGACTAGAATAATGCCAAGAACGTGCACCAGGTGCCCAGTAACCCCGACAAGTGGTGCCAACCTTCCATCCGCCCTCGCGCTCTCAACCTCTGCTTCTGTCCACCTGGGACTCCACTTCTGTCCCTGTGCCACACCTCCCAGCACTCTGACTCCATCTCTTCCCCCTCTGGCTTGGCCTCTTTGCTTGCACGTCTCTGGACGCTGGAGCTTCTCCCTCAGGGCCTCCCTGCCTCTCAAACTGGGTCACAGCCTGGCACACCCTCCCACCTCCCCTTGTCCGCTCCCCCCCGCTTGGCTGGGGCAGAGAAGCCCTGGGGTTGGGGCTGGGGATCTAGGAGCCCCCTCCGGTCCCAGCCCCTCGGTGCATGAACTTACTTCACTTGCTTCGATCAGGGCCCAGGAAAAGCTTTGCTCCCTGGCTCCGTCCCCTGGGTAGGATTTTGTGCTACACAGATGGGTGGGGCTGTTCTACCTCTTTCTGGAAGAACCCAGGTTTCCGAAACCTTTGCCCGGGCCCTCCGCATGCAGTCACCAGAAGCTGCGTGCCCCCCAGCGCTGAGCCCCATGGGCTGCATTCCGAAGGCTCCTCCCAGCCACCCTGGGTAGTAGCCATTTTACACTGAGGCTCACGGAGGTGGACACACCTGCCCAGGATCCCCCAGGGAGGAAGTCAGTAGAGGCAGGATTCTAACCCAAGCTCATGGGAACCCAGGCCACTTTACCACACTGCCCTGGGGGCCGGGGCCTCTCAGATACCAGCTCCCAGGCTCTCCCCATCCTCCCCCTCCAGGAGCCCCACTCCCTCTCCCAAGGGCATCCAGTAACTAACTGTGGTGCGGGCTTTGTGGATGGCGGCGGGTGAACAGCCAGCCAGGCCTGCGAGAGTTCAGAGGCTAGCAGGGGGAGCAGATCCCGTCCCCGGGACCACTCCCCAACAGACCTGCCGCATTCAGCGCCAGCCTCAGCTCGTAGGAGTTCATGGTTCCGGAGGCGTCCTCGTCAAACTTGTCGAATGTGGCCTGGGCCAGGAGGTATAGGTCAGTCCTACCCCCCCCCCCGGGGTCCCCCACGCACCCTGAAGAGGGCCAGTCAGCCTGGGTTTCCACCCCTGCTCCCTTTCTTCATGGCTTGGTGCCCTAGGCAATAGCTTTACCTCTCTCGCTCTGTAAAATGGGAATAATAGTAACAGCTAGAATAGGGTTATGAGAACAAGATGCTACCCACAAGGGAGGGCTCAGCCAACAGTGAGTATAGGGAGGCTTTGGACCATTGCCTCCTCCCAGGGATCCAGAGCAGTGGGATTTAACGCCTCCCGCTAGCAAAGGCCCCTCGGAGCGGAGGTGACTTGCCCGAGGTCACACAGCCAGAAAGGGGCTGAACCAGGAGCTGGGACTTCAAGCCAGGACCAGACCCCGTGCTTTCCGTCCCTGAGCTATTTAGTGCCCCTAGAGGGCTCACGGGGCCAGATGGGGCAAGGACATCCCAGCCAGATCCCTCCAAGGTATGATGTGGCCCACGTTCTCCTTCTCCCCTGGGGCCCTGCTAGCCCGCAGAGCACCTCTGTCCTGATCAGTAAGAGTGCCTCACCCTCCGGGAAGACGTGGCCCCACCAAACCCCCAACCTTACCTGCCACTCCAGGAGATGGCCCCAGAGCTCCTGGAAGTGGTGCAGGGTGAAGCTCTGTCCGTTCTGGGGATGGGGCATCTGGTTAAAATCCGTATCCCCAGAAGGGGGCCAGAGGCCCCGACATCCCCACCCTCCCTACCCGGGCACTGCCCCCCTCACATACCCCAAAACAGCGCAGCAGCTGCTCACAGGTCCTGAGCCCGATCTCTCCAGGGGTCTGGGCATGGGCCCTGGCTACAGGAAACAACAAAACCCTGGTACCTCCTGCGTACTAGGGAGTCCGGCTATCCCCACTGCGGGAACTGAGGCATGGGACTGCTGGTAACTAGCAGAGCAGGGATCTGAACCCAGGCAGGGGGTTTCCAAAGTCCCCTCAGGGCAGCTACACTCCCTGCCTCCCTTAGGGGAAGGGGGGGCCTTATGGGTGGCTGTGGCCTTGGCCACGAGTCCTGCCACAGGACCCACAGGTGGGAAGACAGTCAGGCTGAGTCCAGGGCTCCCGTGGCCTGACTCCTGGAAGCATCATGGATTAACACACCTAGGAGGCTCTGTGGGGTCCACCCCAGTCCCCAACTCACCAGGCTCCAGGGCAATGCTTAATAGGGTCTGGAGCTGAGAAGCGCTGAGTGCTTCCTCCTGGTCAAGGAGAGAGCCAGTGGTGAGGCCATTCACTCAGGCAGCCATTCAACACAGCTCGGGGCTGGCCCCAGTAGCATGCTGGGCAGTGCTGGGGACACAGCAGAGACCGAGAGCTCGTGGTCCAGGGGGAGAGGGAGACCTGCCCCCAGAGCGAACAGGGCTTGGGGGAGGGGGGGCGGGAAGCACTGGGCTGTGGGAGGCCACAGCCGGCCTGCAGCTGACCAGCCTGGGGGAGAATCCCGGAGGGCTTCCAGCGAAGGGCACAGGAGAAAGACAAGACCTTAGCCAGGACAGCGGAGGAGAAGGGAGAGAAGGCGGTCCAGGCGGAAGTACAGACAGGGCAAAGGCCCTGAGGCAGGAACGAGCTGTGAGCATTTTGAGAGTAGAGAGTCAGGAGGTTCAAGCACAGGGAGAAACTAAAGCAAAATGAGACCCCGAGGATGAGGAAGGGGTCCGAGGGGAGGAGGGGAGGAGGGGAGGAGGGGAGGAGGGGAGGAGGGGAAGAGGGGTGGATCCCCTCACCTCTCCTGCCAGCTCCTGAAACAGCTGCTCTAACCCCAGCTCCAGGGGAACGTAGGGGACCTGTGGGGCGGAGGGAGCTTAGTGCCGGCCCAGGGGACCCCCACCCCGCTGCGCCCCGCCCCCCCCCTCCGGAGGCCCCGCACCATGAGGGCATGCAGGTCGGCGCTGATGACGTCATCGATCTCCCTGCCAATGACAAGGGAAGCGGGGGAGTCGGGGGTGGGGCCCTGGGCCGATCCCCGCGGGCGGTCCCGGGGGGCGGGGTCCCGGGGCTCTGGCCGGCCGGGGCGGGACCCCGAGGGGCGGGCGCGGGGGACCCCGGCTCACACGGCCGTGTGGCGGCGCTCCGAGAAGACGCGCAGCGTGAAGTCGGCCTCGTCGCCGGCCCGGGCGGCGCTGGGCACCACCAGGTAGTGGCCGGGGCGCAGGCGGCAGCGGCGGCTCACGTCGCGGCGGGCGCAGAAGGGCGAGCGGTCGGCACGCAGCAGGCCCGGCAGGAGCTCGCGGCTGCGCGGGGAGTCCCACAGGCCCAGCAGCTGCGGGCCAGGGCGGCTGAGCGGCGCCGCTCGGCGCCCGGCCTCGCCCCCGCCCGCCTCCCTCCCTCCCTCCCTCCCTCCCGCCGCAGCCTGTCCGAGCCCCTGGGGGGGGGGGGCGGCCCGAGTGACCCTGCGATCCGGGGTCCCAGCTGAGACCCACCTCCTCTGGGATCTGTAAGAAGGAAGAGCAAAGCGAGTTGGGGACCGCGGTGGTGGCGGCCACCCTTCAGAGCCCCGTCCGCACCTCCTTCGCTTTTCTTCCCATCCCCCCCACCAGTACCCCTCGTTAAGCCCCTGCCCCTCTGGCCCTGGCCGGGCCCCATCTCTGACCCCTGCTGGACCCCCTCCGGTCTGTGCCCTCAAGGACCTTCTCTGTCTCTGACGCCCACCCCCTGGGCCTTCCCAGCCCCTCCGTGGCTCCCTGTTCCCCGCTGCTCCAGCTAGGCCCCCCGGGGGTCCCACCTGGAACACGTGGAAGCCCACGGTGAGGTAAGTGAGGCCCTGGGCCCTCAGTCGCCGCCGGTTGCGCTGGATGAGTGACAGAAGCACAGTGCACTTGGGGATGCGCCCCCCCCTCGCGGGGCCCCACGCTCCTGCTGCCCCCCAGCCCCCCCAGGGCCCCTCCTCATCATCCTCCTCCTCCTCATCAGGCTCCAGCAGTGTCAGTCGGAACTGGGGGTTGGTCCAGAAGGTTTCTAGCAGAGAAGAAATGGGGTTACCCCACCCGCCACAGCGCCCCCCCCCCTCCACTTGCTTGCCCCTCGGGGCACCCTCCAGGCCTCACCGGCGCCAGGCTGGCTCCCGCCTGAGTTGAAGCCACGCACCCAGCGGCCTTGGAAGGTGTGGATGTGCCAGCCGCCTCCTGCCGGGCTGGGGCCCAGCACCTCAGGGCTCAGCGAGCAGATCTGCACGGTGTTGAAGTGGCAGAGGAAGTCCTTCAGTTCCATCCTGCGCAAGGGCCAGTGGTCAGACCCTCCCCAGGGCCCCGGTCTCCCAAAGATCTCAGGACCCCCGATGGCCTCCAGATCACAACCCCCGCCAAATTCCTTAAACATCGCCAAGTGCCCCTCAGTCCACCAAACAGTACTGCGTCTCCAGAAATGACCCCCAGATCGTGGAGCCCTCCAGTCCACCCCCGCCAGATTTCTCCAAGGCCCCAGAAACGCCCAAGTAGCCAGGATCCATGCGCTTCCCCCGACCCGTCAAATTGCCTTCAGCCCCCAAATATCAAGACCCTCAGACTCTCAGTTGCCAACAAGTATCCTTCAGGCCCTCAGTGTTACCAAATCTGCAGGAAATGCCCCAGATGTCACCAAGCCTCCCACAATCGTCCTAAATATTACCCATTACCCAACCCCTTCAACCCGCCGAAGAGTACTGTGCCTCCCAGTTCCCCTGATATTGCTAATTCTTCCTTGACTCCCCCAAATAGAAGGCAACCCCAGAGTTACCACCCCAGGGACAGTTTCTTGCTCTGAACTTGTCCCCTGTCCCTTCAGGCAAGCCTCACCCCCTCCCTGCGCCCCTTTGGCCTGGCACCAGCTCAGAGGCAGGGCTGGGACCCTGGGCTACTCACCAGAACTCGCCATCCTCCTTTTTCACCAGCAGGGCATCGCGCCACTCTGCAGGGAGCGCATCCCAGCGCGGGCAGCTAGGGAGACTGGGGTGTGAGGGCTGGGCAGGGGGGTCCAAGCCCCCCACCCCACCCCCCCGATCCATCCCACCTGTCGCTCCAGGCCCCGGTCCACTCCACACGGCCCCATGGGTTCCGAAGCCTCAGCAGCCGCACCTTGGTGAAGCCCAGGGTCACCTGAGGGCGGCATGGTCAGTGCGGGGGGCGGGGTGGCACCATGACACCCCTGCAGCCCAGTCATGGGGGATACCCACCTTGTACGTGCCCGTGACTGAGTACGCATGTCCCTTCACCAGCCCGTCTTCCGTGCGGTACTCCGCCCCGATCACTCCTGGGCAGAGGACAGGGGACGGTGAGGCCGTGGTGGGGTTCAAGAGGGTGGCTGCTCTCTCTGCCCCTCACACCCCACCCCAGCCTCGTGCCACCAAAGCGCCCCAGTGAATGACACAGGCATAGGATTGGCGAGAGAGGGAAGTCGGAAACAAGACAAAAATACGTGGAGAGGACAGATACAGAGCAGGCCGACCGAAGCGAAAAGAGGCAGAGAAACCCGAAGGACAGGGAGTCACCGCCGTGAGCACAGGATTAAGTGAAGGAATTAGACCAACTCAGTGAATGACTGAGTATGTGACTGGGTCACAGATGAACGCATGACTCAAGCTGAGCCCGTGAAAAATCAATCCTAGGCCTTTTGCGGGAATTCTAAGCAGCTTTGCCTTTGCTTTTTTGTTTTTTTGTTGTTGTTTTTAAACCACTGGGGGTGGCAGGAGGGATGTGCAGCTGTGGGGGCCCCTTTTGTGCCCATGAAGGGAATGCCTGCCCAGGAGTGAAGCTAACCCAGAACCAGGAATAGGAAACCACAATCTCGGGGCGCCTGGGTGGCTCAGTCGTTAGGCGTCTGCCTTCGGCTCAGGTCATGGTCCCAGGGTCCTGGGATGGAGCCCCGCATCGGGCTCCCTGCTCCCTGCTCCGCGGGAAGCCTGCCTCTCCCTCTCCCACTCCCCCTGCTTGTGTTCCCTGTCTCGCTGTGTCTCTGTCAAATAAATAAAATCCTTAAAAAAAAAAAAGAAAAGAAAAAGAAAACCACATTCTCCACATCCACTAAGCACCTGGATTCAGTTGTGCCTGAAGCTTGTGTAGTTATGAAAGCAAATAAGTTGCCTTTTGACTTGCTCGAGTTTGCTGGGTGAGTGGACACAGACAGGAGGATGCAGGCCGCCCATCGCTCCAGCCCCGACTGTGCTCTGGCCCTGGCGGGGGGGGGGGGCGGGGTCTCCACGCCAGTCGGACTCTCACCAGGGCGGTGGCACCCACGAGGGACTCCTTGGCCAGGGCACGGCGCACGGCAGAGAAGAGGCCTGGGATGTCTTGCCTCAGGTAGATCACCTCGCCCACGCCACCCGTGAAGTCCACGAAAGCCTCATTCATGTGGCCGCCTCGCATCACTTCATAGGAGCTGTGGAGCCTGTGGGAGCAGGAGTGTCGTGGGCATGTCTGAGGCATGGACGAGCGTCTCACACACGCCTCCGGGACCTGGGGGCCTCGGTCCCCGGCTGTGGGGGGCCCAGGGACAATCCCTGACATTTGTAGACTGACATGGCTGGGGTCCACTCTGGAAGCCCTTGGAAATCGGGCCTGTGGTCCCTGGGCCACTAGAACTGTGGCCTTTGGGTGGCGGGGGGGGGGGGGTGGAATCATCAGAGAGGCTCGGTCAGAATTCTGGGCATCCTCGGGGCTAGGTCTGAAACTGAGTCTCCAGGAGACGTCTGCTCTGGGGGTGATCTCTATGGGGCTTGTCAGGGATTTCAGAGCCATAGGGTGGAGAAGAGCAAAGATTGAGTGTTCCAGGGAGTACACTCAATATTTCGGAGGTGCGGGGCGCCTGGGTGGCTCAGTTGGTTAAGCGACTGCCTTCGGCTCAGGTCATGATCCTGGAGTCCCGGGATCGAGTCCCACATCAGGCTCCCTGCTCAGCAGGGAGTCTGCTTCTCCCTCTGACCCACTTCCCTCTCGTGCTCTCTATCTCTCATTCTCTCTCAAATAAATAAATAAAAAATCTTAAAAAAAAATATTTCGGAGGTGCGGGGCGCCTGGGTGGCTCAGTCGTTAAGCAATTGCCTTCAGCTCGGGTCATGACCCTGGAGTCCCGGGATCGAGTCCCACATCAGGCTCCCTGCTCAGCAGGGAGTCTGCTTCTCCCTCTGACCCACTTCCCTCTCGTGCTCTCTATCTCTCATTCTCTCTCAAATAAATAAATAAAAAATCTTAAAAAAAAATATTTCGGAGGTGCGGGGCGCCTGGGTGGCTCAGTCGTTAAGCGTCTGCCTTCGGCTCAAGTCATGATCCCAGGGTCCTGGGGTCGCGCCCCACATCGGGCTCCCTGCTCCTCCCCCCACCACCACTTGTGCTCTCTCTCCCTCAAATAAATAAAAATCTTTTAAAAAATTTGGGAGGGCGCCTGGGTGGCTCAGTCGTTAAGCGTCTGCCTTCAGCTCAGGTCATGACCCTGGAGTCCTGGGATCGAGTCCCGCATCGGGCTCCCTGCTCAGCGGAAAGTCTGCTTCTCCCTCTGCTTCTCTCTCTCTCTCTCTCTCCCTCCCTCTGTCTCTCATGAACAAATAAATAAAATCTTTTAAAAAAAAATAAAAAATAAAAAATTTGGGAGGCGCGTTGAGTTTCTCAATGGATCAGGAGAGATCTGAGATTAGAGGTCCCCCCAGGGGATAAATCTCAGATTTAGTGGCTCCGGCGCCTGAGAGAGGACATTTCAGGCCCCTTAGGGATTGTGAGTGTTGGTGGGTCTCTAGGAATGTTTTGTGTGAAATGTCAATAGAGGGAGGTATCTGTGATTTGGAGGGAGGCCCTCAGGGGATGATGGTGTGACATTAGGGTCCTGGGCACCGTGACTTGGTTTGGGACCCTTGGCAGGGTGTCTAGAGGATCCCAGAAGCTGGGGGTCTCGGGGGTTCCCTTGCTGGCTGGTGGGGGGGTGCGGGGGTCCTTACTTGGCATAGGCCTTCTCCAACAGCGGGGCCCAGAACTCGTTCCGCTGATGCGAGCGCACGAACATCAGCTTCCCCTCACGCACGGGCAGCCTGTCGTCCACCACGACGTCCACCCAGGAGCCAAACTGCCAGAGCTGGTGGGAGGAGGCTGGGGTCCAGGCTCGGCTTCCAACCCCCCAAGCATGCCTGGACCCCACCCTCTGGCGCCCCAGCCCTGCGTACCAGTCCGAGCATTGCAGCCCCAAGGCGCCTGTGTCAACTATGAGATCCATGGCACCATGAGGGAAACTGAGGCACAAACCGAGGAACTGAGCTTTACCTGGAAGTGGAAGACACCCGCATAGCCATCTTGGAAACTCTGTCCAGGGGCGACCACCCGGCACAGGAGACGGGGATACAGAGTGAGGGAGGCAGCGGCTGCAAGAAACCAGCAGTTCCCTGGGAGGAAAGGTGAGGACAGGGTGAGGTTGGAAAGGGGGCGACTGAGGTGTAGGGAGAGGGGAGGCTGAGGGGCGGACCCAGGGGCCGAGTGGCAGGGTCCCAGCCACAGCCTGCCAGATCTGGGAGCCCAGGAGTTCGGTGGGCTTACCTAGGCGCCCCTGACACACGTCTGTTCGGCTCATGTCCTCACAGATGAACTGGGGCTCAGCGCAAAACTCCTGGGGGGGGCATGGGGGAGTCCAGGCCTCAGCCAGGAAAGGGAGGGAAGGAGCGACTGAGACGTCCGATGCCTGGGTCCCCTCCTGCCCTCACTGCTCTAGACTAATGAGCGCCTACCAACCGCAGGGGAGGCTTATAAAGCCTGTGGGCAGGCATCTGGGGCACCCCAGACCCAGCAGTCGGAACTCCCAGCCCCTCTGCCCTCAGACCGAGGAGCCCAGCCCCCCCCCCGACAGCTCCCTCCTCCCTCAGACCCCTCCCCCCCCACCCCCCCCGCCGCCAGCCCCCAGCCACACATTACATGGGGTCTCATCCATTCCACCCCTTTCGCCTTCTCGGAGTCCGGCCCCAGCTCATCATAGCCAAGGGCATCAGGGCCAGCAGGGAAGTAGGGGTCTTGGAACAGGATCCCCTCATCCAGGCAGGCTGCTCGGATGGCCTCGTATTTCTGGCCCCGAAAGGGCTTCGGGCCCCCGGTTCCAGGCCCTGCCTCTTCGCCCACCAGCTGGATGGTGACCCGCCTGCTACCACACGCCATCCGGACACTCTGGGCTCACAGGCTGGCCCCCGGCTCTTCAACCTCCTGGCTCACGGGGGTGGGGCTTCCCCTCCGTCTGAGCCCCGATGGGGGCCTTTAGGCCGCGAGGAGCCTTCCCTTGTTAATACTAATTGATGGTTTGGGGTGCCACGGAACAAGGGATGCCTCCTCAGTGGTTTCCTCCCCAGGGCGTGGGGCCTTCAGTTGTGGCCAGGGCAGCAGCTTAATGGGCTTGGCCAACAGCAGGAGGGAAGGTGGGCAGAGCTGAGGGAGGACTGGCTGCCCCCATGGGGGCGCCTGGAAGGAGGTCAGTGTGGGGGTGTGTTTCTGCCATCTTGCCCCTGCCCCTCCCTCTGTCAGGCTTGGGGGGGGGCTGCAGGGGTGGGGGGCGGCACGCTTACCCTGTGTCTCCATCTCTCCTTGTCTCTTGGTCTGCCAGTTTCTCTCTTTCCCATTGTGTCTCTCCTCTCGGTCTCGGCCTCACTGTCTCTGTCTCTGTCCATCTCTGTCTCCTTTGGTCTTCCTCGGGTGCGTTTTGGGTTTTGTTGCTCTATGTCTCCATCCCTCTCTCTGTAGCTCTTTCTGCGTGGCTGTCTCGCCCTGCACCTGCTAATGCGTGCCTCCCTGTCCGTCCCCCTGCACCTTTTCCCTGCCCTGTAGCTACTCAGGCCCCCACACCGGTCCCCCGGGGCCCGTGTGGCTCACTCCTCCTGAGCCGCCAGGACCCTGTCTCCCCCTTCCCCAACAAGGCAGACCTCAGCCTGCTGACTGTGCAGGGTCCACTCTGCACCTACCTGCCCTGCGTTGGGAGCCGGGCCCACCAGTGACCATGACCCCCGACCCTACCCCCTCGCAGCTCAGGGCCCAGTGGAGCAGTGTTTCCCCCAGAGGAAGTGGGAGCCATCGGAAGAAATGATGGAAGTAGGTCCTGAGAGGCCAGAAACTCACCAGTTTGGGTCCCAGCAGACTCCCACCCTCGGCGGGGGGCCGGGGGGGTGTCCCGTGCACGGGCAGAACCTTGTCACCTCTGTGGCAAGAGATGTCCCTTAGTCCTCTGGCGTCCTTCCCTCCAAATGGACCAAGAGATATTGTCTGAGTCCCCGGCTGGGTGGCCACCAAAAAGGGGTTATAAAACAAGCTGCCAGTTTACTCTGGGTCTCCCCTGCCTCCTCACCTAAGCCGCAAAGGACAGAGTGTTCCTGCTTCACCAAGTAAGGCTGTACCTGAGCCATTTAAAAAAATATCTACCTAAAACACTCTCATGAGGGGCACCTGGGTGGCTCAGTCAGCTGAGCGGCAGACTCTTGATGCTCAGGTGGTGATCTCGGGGTCCTGGGATCGAGCCCCACATTGGGCTCCAGGCTCAGCGGGGAGTCTGCTTCTCTCCCTCTCCCTCTGCTCCTCCCCACCGCTCTTGCGCACTCTCTCAAATAAATGAATCTTAAAAAAATAAAAATAAAACACTACCATGAAAATGAAAAGCCCCACTCCTGGGGACAGCAGATATGTTACACAGATAATAAACAGCAAATGCTTGCTATTTACGGGGCACTTTGCACCAGGCACCATGCCTGGTGCTTCACAATTATCTCATTTAATCATCCCGTGAACCTTGAGTGGGACCTCAGTCCGCTCTAGCCGCTGTAGGAAGTACTACGGATGGGGGCAGACGTTTCCGACCGATGGAGCCGGAGAGTTCCAGATCCCGGTGTCAGCGCGGTGAGGTTCCGGAGAGAGCTCGCTTCCAGGTGGGCCAGTGGCCACCTGCCTGCTGTGACTTCCCAGGGCAGGGGGGCGGGAGAGAGGGAGAGAGGGAGAGAGGTTGAGAGGGAGGGAGGGAGGAAAAGATGGGGGGAGGGGGGAGGGGAGGGGGGAGGGGAGGGGGGAGGGGGGAGGGGAGGGGGAGGGGAGGGGGAGGGGAGGGGAGGGGAGGGGGAGGGGGAGGGGAGGGGAGGGGAGGGGGGGAGGGGAGGGGGGAGGGGAGGGGGGAGGGGGCTACGCTGGAGTCTCTTCCTCTTCTTATAAAGGCACTACTCCCATCTTGAGGGGGAGGGGAGGTCCCGCCCTCAAGGTCTCATCCAAGCCTAATCACCTCCTTAAAGGCCCCACCCCTTAATACCATCATATGGGGGGTTGGGGCTTCAACACAGGAATTCCGGGGGGACACAAACCCAGTCCATAGCAAGTGGCAAGGTTTACAGATGAGAACGCTGAGGCACAGAGGAGTGGGGTGCTTCTTCTACGCTCTTACAGTTACAGAATCAGGATTTGAATCTGAGGGTCTGGCTTACCGATTATACTATATTGCCCCTCAAAAGATTAGTATTCGGGGGGCACCTGGGTGGCTCATCTGGGTTAAGCATCTGCCCTGGGCTCGGGTCATGATCTCAGGGTCCTGGGGTCGAGCCCCGCCTCGGGCTCCCTGCTCAGTGGGGAGCCTGCTTCTCCTTCTGCCCCTCCCCCCACTCATGCTCTCTCACTCTCTCACTTGCTCTCTCTCCGTCTCTCAAATAAATAAAATCTTTAAAAAAAAGATTAGTGTTCGGAATCTATAAAGAGCCCTGATAAACGAACCACAGTTGACTCAATAGAAAATGGGCAGAAGACATGAATAAGCAATCACAGAATCAGTGTCCAATAAGCATATGAAAAAAACCTGCTCCTAATTAAGACCACCTGAAATACCACCACGCCCACTACATTAGGAAGAAAGTTAAGAAACCTGAAAATAGCCAGGGTTGGCAGGGACGAGGAGCAACAGACATGGACGCAGAGTCGTAACTTGGTCCACTTTGGAAGGCCAACTGGCATTCCCTGGTAAATGCCTACCCCATGACACAGCGATCCCACTCCCAGTTACGTATCTACTAAGGACATGCACGGGGCACCTGGCTGGCTCAGTCAGTTAAGCTTCTGACTCATGATTTCCAATCGGGTCCTGATCTCATGGGTCATGAGATCGAACCCTGCGTCGGGCTCAGTGCTCAGAAGCGAGTCTGCTTGGGATTCTCTCTCTCCCTCTCTCTGTGTCCCTCCTGTCACATGCTCTCTCTCTTTCTCTCAAATAAATAAATCTTTAAAAAAATAATAAATGCATGTACACTTGTCCCAGGAGACCTGTACAAAAATGGTCACGGCACCGTGGTTTGTAATAGCAAAAAAAAAAAAAAAAAAAACTCAAAATATCCATTGTCAACAAAAAGAGAAAGTCATGTTGTATTCATACAAGGGAAGATTACACAGAAGTGAATATTGGATGAACTGCAGTTACAACATGGGTGAATTTTGGAAACGTACCATTGAATGAAAAAGCAAGCCTCACGGGACGCCTGGGTGGCTCAGTTGGTAAAGCATCTGCCTTCAGCTCAGGTCATGATCCCGGGGTCCTGGAGTTGAGTCCCACGTCCGGCTCTCTGCTTGGTGGGGAGCCTGCTGCTTCCCCTGCTTGTGCTTTCTCTCTCCCTGGCAAATAAATAAAATCTTAAAAAAAAGAAAAAAAAAGCAAGCCTCAGAAGGATACCCACGGTATACTATTCACTAAAAAAGTACTTTTTGTTACGGAAAAATGAAAACATCAACAAAAGTAGACAGAATGGTATGATGAACCCCACGTCCCTATCACCCAGCTTCAATAATTATTAACTCATGGAAATCCAGCTTCACTTATACCCCACCCCTCCCCGCCCCTCTTGTATAAATTTGAAGCAAATCCTAGACTTCATTTCATTCCCTCAGTAAATATTTTTTTTTGAGAGGGAGAGGGAGAAGCAGACTCCCTGCTGAGCAGGTTGCCCAACCCAGGACCCTGAGATCACCACCTGGGCCAGGAGGCAGACGCTGAACTGACTGAGCCACCCAGGTGCCCCTCCCTCAGTAAATGTTTCAATACATCACTCTAAAATGTTCTTTAACTCTTAAAGAACACCATAACCCAAATACCATTGTCACACCAAAAAAATTAACAATAATTCCTTTTTTTTTTTTAAGATTTTATTTATTTATCTGACAGAGAGAGCGAGAGCAGGAACACAAGCACGGGGAGTGGGAGAGGGAGAAGCAGGCCTCCCGCGGAGCAGGGAGCCCGATGCGGGACTCGATCCCAGGACCCCGGGATCATGACCTGAGCCGAAGGCAGACGCCCAACGACTGAGCCACCCAGGTGCCCAACAATAATTCCTTAATATCACCAAATATCCAGTCGGTATGCACATTTCTCTCTCATGAATGTCATAAAATTAGTAATGTCTTGCAGTCTGGACCCAAATAAGATGGATTTACTGCAATTGATTGACATGTCTCTTTATTCATTTGAGATACAGAGAGAGAGAGAGAGAGAGAGAGAGAGCATGAGCAGGGAGAGAGGCAGAGGGAGAGGGAGAAGCAGGCTCCCCGTGGAGCAGGGAGCCCGATGCAGGGCTCGATCCCAGGACCCTGGGACCATGACCTGAGCCGAAGGCAGACGCTTAACCATCTGAGCCACCCAGGCGCCCCGATTGACATGTCTCTTAAATCTCTTTTAATCTACGAGTTCGTTCTTTCAGCTCTCTCTTTTTTTTCTTACAGTTTTTGGCTGAACACCTCAATTGTCCCAGAGACTTTGCCAAGGTCTGGGTGTGGCTGATGTACCCCCTAGTGGCATTTCCCATGTACCTCTCTCTCCTGTAACCCCTGTAACTGGGCATGAAATCTAGATGCTTATCGGTTGCAGGCTCCGTTTTTCCACAAATGACAGCCTAGGAGGTGTTTGGCTTTTCCATCTGGTTGTCTCTGATGCTAAGCAGCGGGTGTTCGCTGCCTACGGGTGCTGATGCCAGATGGGGATTGCGAAATGGTGACATTCTACTTCTGTCATTTCATTTTCCTGTGGTGGCTGGAATATGATATAAAGGAACACTTTCCCTTATCTGCTGAGGTACAGTTCATAAAAGAGAGACTGGGGCCGCCTGGGTGGCTTAGCCTTAACCAACTGCCTTTGGCTCAGGTCATGGTCCCTGGGTCCTGGGATCGAGCCCTGCATCGGGCTCCCTGATCAGCAGGGAGCCTACTTCTCCCTCTCCCTCTGCTTCTCCCTCTCCCGCTGCCCCCCTCCCCTCCCACAGCCCCCCTGCTTGTGTTCGCTCTCTCTAGTGTGCTCTCTGTCTCTCTCTCAAATAAACAAATAAAATACTTGAAAAAATTAAAAAAAATTAAAGAGAGACAGGATGCTTCCTTGATTCTTTCCTTCTATTTACCAGTTATTAGAGGGCATGGCTTTTTTTTTAATATTTGTCAGAATTCTTTTTGAGAGGTTTTGTTGTAACAAATTACTGAGTAGTGAGGTTGTGTGAGGGGAAAGCCTTACCTCCAATTCTTGGCAGCTACTGATACCTCCCCCAAAGAACTGATATCTGAACATGACACATTGGCTTACGTCAATTAGCGCCCAGAGGCGAGTGTGCTGGAGAACGAAGCCCACACTGAGGGATGCAGAGCTGAGACTTTGCCCAGCCTAGACTTGCTAGAGACAAAGCAGTCGCTGATGATGACTCATAGCAGGCAGGGACAAGAATGGTCTCCCAACCTGTCTTGTAGGTTTGACGAAGTCCCAGCAGGCTACATCCTTCTAGATGCTCTGAACTCAACCTTTCATGAAAGGTTCATTTGAGGTGCACCTGACCGCATCCTTGAGGACCCTATTCAATTAGCATTTTGGCTGGTGTCAAGCAACCAGAGTCCTGCTGGAGTCATGCACTGATCATAGGATCATTTAGAACTCATGCCTTGGGCACCATTCCTGAAGGTGAGCAATGAAAGGTCACTAGATTCTTATACACTGTTCAAACGAGGGTGGGAAGTATCTGAAATATTTTAGCCAACATTGCATGTCACCAATTTCACCAATAACAGCCCATTTTTAACACACATTATGCTAATTTTTAAAAGATTTATTTATTTATTTTTTAATTTTATTTATTTGAGAGAGAGAGAATGAGAGATAGAGGGCACGAGAGGGAAGAGGGTCAGAGGGAGAAGCAGACTCCCTGCTGAGCAGGGAGCCCGATGTGGGACTCGATCCCGGGACTCCAGGATCATGACCCGAGCCGAAGGCAGTCGCTTAACCAACTGAGTCACCCAGGCGCCCGATTTATTTATTTTAAAGAGAGAGAGAGAGCACACGTATGCGCTTGAGGAGGGGGAGGAGCAGAGGGAGAAGGAGAGAGAATCTCCAGCAGACTCCCCGCTGACCGAGGAGCCCCAGACGAGGCCGATCTCACAACCTGAGATCACATCCTGAGCCGAACCCAAGACTCAAATGCTTAACCGACTGAGTCACCCAGGCACCCCAATAATTTTTTTAAGTAAACTCTATGTCCAACATGGGGCTTGAACTCATGACCCTGAGACCAAGAGTCGTATTCATTACCAACTGAGCCAGCCACGCGCCCCCACTGAGCTAATTGTTAATAAGCCATTCAACGTACAAATGAAAACTCACTTTTTTTTTTCTTAAGTAGGCTCCACACCCAGCATGGAGCCCAACACAGGGCTTGAACTCACGACCCTGAGATCAAGACCTGAGCTGAGATCCAGAGTCGGTTAACACATTTAACCAACCGAGCCACCCAGGCGCCCCCAAAACCCATTTCTAACATTCTCATACTAATGAATGAAGTCTCTGGTGTTTCTCAAAGGTAACTAGTTGAAGCTCTTGTAGTAATTGCCTATTTGGCTTTTCATCAGATGCTGGCTGACTATTCTGGAAGTATGTTTTCCAGCTTAGGCTGCCTGAGGGGCTCCTGGAGTGTACCTAATGCCTCACATCTTTGTATCATCCTGTGTCTTAGGTTGAGGTCCTTAGAAACCCAGAGACAAAGGGCTGCATGCAGAAGGGCTATTGCAGAGTGGCCTCAGGCGACACCCCAAAGGGAAGTGAAGGGGGCAGGATTGGGCTGCGGGACAAGGCGACACACAACTTGGTTGAGACAAGCCTCAGACAATGCTATGCGGAAATTTGGAGCTGGGGTGGCCGCCCAGACTTGTCCCCAGTGGAAGCAAGGCGGTCAGGGCTTTGGATCCCAGTTAGCATCTGGTCACTGGTGTGGGCCACTCCCTGGAAAGGGCATGACATTAGGTGAGGCTGTTCTCCGTGACAGAGGGCACATCCAGGGAGGGACACAGCCGCAAGACACAGCAGCCCAAAGCCCAGCATTTCCTAGCTCTGTCCACTGAGGGGGCCCGTATGGGGAACTTCTCCATAGGTTTGTGATTATTTCCAAATCAGAACAAATAGTAAAACAATTGCATTGATTATAGAGAGGGCTGGTTTTTGTCCTTTCCACGCTGCTTTGGTGGCCTAATAGAGCCCAAATACTGGGAAAGGAGAGGCAAAGAATAATAATAAAAGCCAAAATTGTATCAACAAAAACTGGAATGAGTTACTGGGAAGAAAGAATAATTATATCATCTCCCTCGTATTACCTGGGGAGAATTAACAGATAACATTTAATTCTTGACATCGTTAATTAAGTAACCACAGGTTCAAGTACGGGCTTAAAAAAATCTATATGTGTCAACTATCTTCAAATAAAGAAAAAGAGGGACACCTGGCTGGCTCAGTTGGCAGAAGGAGCGACTCTTGATCTTGGAGTTCTGGGTTTAAGCCCCATGTTGGGTATAGAGATTACTTAAAAATAAAATCTTTTTTAAAATTTTTATTTATTTGACAGAGAGTGAGAGACCACAAGCAGGGGGAGCAGCAGAGGGAGAGGGATGTGGGGCTCGATCCCAGGACCTGTGGAAGGCAGACACTTAACTGACTGAGCCACCCAGGTACCCCAAAAATTAAATCTTAAAAAAAAAAAGAAAAGAAAGAGAAAAATCTGTAATCATTAGTGGGATAAAAACAGGACATATAACTTCCAAATGAGTAGAATAGTTTAAAAAGAAGAAAGAAAATACAATCCATTGGCAAAGGTCAAAAAACAAAGGAAAACACCGGAAATCATACAAAATAAAAACAGAAAGGATGAGACAATGACCAAAGTAAAGCCAAGTCTACCAGTTCTAACAAAGTTATGCAAATGTGTAAAACTTACTAGAGCAAGTAAACAAACCAACTCAATTCTATGTACTGGCATCAGAACATTCTCCAAAGAAACAATCTGATTAAAAAATGGACACAGGGGCGCCTGGGTGGCTCCGTTGGTTAAGCGACTGTCTTCAGCTCAGGTCATGATCCCGGGCTCCTGGGATCGAGCCCCACATCGGGCTCCCTGCTCGGCGGGAAGCCTGCTTCTCCCTCTCCTACTCCCCCTGCTTGTGTTCCCTCTCTCGCTGTCTCTCTCTCTCTGTCAATTAAATAAATAAATAAAATATTTAAAAAAATAAACAATGGACACAGGACCTGAATAGACATTTTTCCAAAGAAGACATGCAGATGGCCAACAGACACATGAAAAGATGCTCACCATCACTCCTCATCAGGACACAAATCAAAACACAATGAGATGTCACCTCACACCTGAGAAAATGGCCAAAATCAACAACACAAGAAACAACAGGTGTTGGCGAGAATGTGGAGAAAAGAAACCTTCATGCACTGTTGGTGGGAATGCAGACTGGTGCAGCTACTCTGGAAAACAGTATGGAGGTTCCTCAAAAAATTAAAAATAGAAATACCATTGATCCAGCAATTCCACCTCTGGGTATTTATCCAAAGATAATGGGGTGCCTGGGTGGCTCAATTGGTTAAGCATCTGCCTTCGGCTCAGGTCATGATTCTGGGGTCCTAGGACAGAGCCCCAAGTCAGGCTCCCTGCTCAGCAGGGAGTCTGCTTCTCCCTCTCCCTCTGCCCCTCCCCCACTTGTGCACGCTCTCACTCTCTCAAATAAATAAATAAAATATTTTTATTTTTACGATTTTTATCCCCCAATAAATAAAATAATTAAAATAATAAAAATTTTTAAGATTTTATCTGCCTCAATAAATAAAATCTTTAAAAAAAAGATAATGAAGACACTAACTCAAAAAGATATCTGCACCCCCATATTCATTCAGGTCATAATCCCAGAGTCCCTGGATCGAGCCTGCATCAGGCTCCTGCTCAGCAGGGAGTCGGCTTCTCCCTCTGCCCTTCACCCTGCTTGTGTTTTCTCTCTCTCTTAAATAAATCAATAAAATCTTTAAACAAACAAAAACATGTTTAAAAACCCAAGCTCATAGAGAACAGATTGGTGCTGGTCTGAGGTGGGGAGTGGGAGGGGTGGGCAAAATAGGTGAAGGGCGTCAAAAGGTACGAACTTCCAGTCATAAAATAAGTTAAGTCCCAGGGGCGTAATGATATTTTATTGCCTATTTGTAAGTTCTTAAGAAAGTAAATCTTAGGGGTGCCTGGGTGGCTCAGTTGGTTAAACGTCCGACTCTAGATTTTGCTCATGGGTGATCTACTGGGTCCTGGGATCAAGCCCCACACTGGGCTCTATGCTCAGCAGGGGGTCTGCTTGAGATTCCCTCTCTCTCTCTCCCCCCCTCTGCCCCTCCCTCCACTCCCTCTCTCTCTAAAATAAATAAATAAATCTTAAAAAAAAAGGAAAGTAAATCTTAAAAGTTCTCATCAAAAGAAAAAAGATCTATGACTCTGTATGGTGATGGATGTTAACTAGACTTATTGTGATAATCATTTCACAATATATGTAAATATGGAATCACTGAAACACTTGAAACTAATATAATGCTATACGTCAACCATACCTCAATTTTAAAAAACAGGACCTAAGACCTCATCTAGTTCTGCTCCCCAAAATAAATAAAATCTTGAACAAGAATATAATTTTAAAATAATAATAATAAAGTAAAATACATACCAAAAATCTAGAGCTTTCTCGTAAGTTACTGGCTTCTAATAAAAATGACTCTATTGGGGCTCCTGGGTGGCTCAGTTGGTTAAGCCTCCAACTCTTGATTTCCGTGGGGTGATGACCTCAGGGTATTGATCTCAGGGTCAGGAGATGGAGCCCAAGTGGGGCTCTGGCTCATTGGGGAGTCAGCTTCTCTCCCTCTCCCTCGGCCCCTCCACTCTGCTCATGCGCACTCTCTCTCTAAAATAAATAAATAAATAAATCTTTTTAAAAAATGACTATCGTTTTACAACTTTATTGACTTCTGCAATGCTGATATCTAAAGATAATGACACAGGGGTGCCTGGCTAGCTCAGTTGGTGGAGCTCTAGTGATTCTTGATCTTGGGGTCGTGACTCTACACATTGGGTGTAGAGATTACTTAAATAAATAAAACTTAAAAAAATAAAAAAATGACACAATTTTTGAGGTTATAACACCTATGTGAGAAAAACAGCTATGTTTTCCCCCCCACAATGATAAATATAGTAACTCTAAACTTGGTAACCCTGTGTGTGCTTGCTTTTTTTTTTTTTTTTTAAGAGATCAGTGTTGCTTTTTTTTTTTTTTTTTTTTTTTTTTTGACAGAGAGAGACACAGCGAGAGAGGGAAGTGGGAGCGGGAACAAGCAGAGGGAGTGGGAGAGGGAGAAGCAGGCTTCCTGTGGAGCAGGGAGCCCGATGCGGGGCTTGATCCCATGACCCTGGATCATGACCTGAGCCGAAGGCAGACGCTTAACGACTGAGCCACCCAGGCGCCCCGTGTGCTTTCTTTTAAAAGCGTGTTGTATATTTCATTTGGCAAGCCAGTCCTTCTAAAACCTGAACTCCCTTGCAATCCATCTTTTCAAGCAAAATGTTTTTCTTTTTCTTTGCTGAAAAGAAAATAGAAGTTTTGAATAATATAAATTAATAAGGTTAATTTAATAGCTATATATATATTTTTTCAAGCATCTATCAAACATTTACAAAAACTCAATTTTAAAAATAACAAGCAGAGGAAAAAATAAAATAAAATAACAAGCAGAGGCGCCTGGGTGGCTCAATCTGTTGGGTGGCTGACTCTTGGTTTCCGCTTAGGTCAAGATCTCAGGGTTGATAGATTGAGCCCCATGTGGGCTCCAGGCTCCGTGCTCAGCAGGGAGTCTGCTCAAGATTCTCTCTCTCTCCCTCTCCCTCTGCCCCTCCCCCTGCTTGCCTGTGCTCTCTCTATCTCAAATAAATAAATAAAATACTTAAAAAAAATAAGCAGGAGCACCTGGCTGGCTCAGTCAGTGGAATATGTGACTCTTGATCTTGGGGCCATGAGTTTGAGCCCAAGTTGGGTGCAGAGATTACTTTAAAAAAGAAAAAAAAAAAAAACGGGTCACCTGGGTGGCTCAGTAGGTTAAGTGACTGCCTTCAGCTCAGGTCATGATCCTGGAGTCCTGGGATCAAGCCCCACATCGGGGGGGGGGGGGGGTCCCTGCTCAGCAGGGAGTCTGCTTCTCCCTCTGACCCTCCTCCTTCTCACACTGTCTCTCATTCTCTCTCAAATAAATAAATAAAATCTTAAAAAATAATAAAAAATAAAATTCTTTAAAAAAATAAAAAAGAAAAAGAAAGAAAAGAACAAGCATTGTATAGGGATTTGTTAACAATAGATAAATTCCAGTTACAATCAGGAAAAGACAATATGGCTACCCTCACTATCATTCTGGAAATATTAGACATTGTAATAAGATATAAAGGAGACGTAACACATATAGTGATTGCAATAGAATTAGAAATTAGCAAAAATTAGGAAAGCAGAAATCTGACAAAATTCAGAAATTTAAAAACACTCATAACTTACATAGGTGAAGAGAGATAATTACAGACTATCTACAAAACAATGCATATAATTAAAACACTATTGTCAGAATATATTATACTCAGATATGTCAATAGACTTAAATTATTTTGTTATTAAATAAGAAAGCATGAAGCAGTAAACTAAATATATGTAAGTTTTTAAATACAACAAAATAGGTGGAAAAAAATAAACACAAAAGTAAATAAATTAGAGACTCAGAGAAGCAATAAAATGGATACAGGCACTGTTGTACACTGAAAATTACAAACTATTGTTGAAAGAAATTAAAGAAGATCTCAGGGGGGCGCCTGGGTGGCTCAGTCGTTAAGCGTCTGCCTTCGGCTCAGGTCATGATCCCAGGGTCCTGCGATCGAGCCCCGCATCGGGCTCCCTGCTCCGCAGAGAGCCTGCCTCTCCCTCTCCCTCTCCCCCTGCTTGTGTTCCCTCTCTCGCTGTCAAATAAATAAAATCTTTAAAAAAAAAAAAAGATCTCAGGAAATGGGAAGATATCCTGTGTTCATGGATTCAAAGACTTCATATTGTTCAGATGGCAATACTCCCCAAATTAATCTACTGTTTCAATACAATATATCAAAATCACAACTGATTTTTTTTTTTGAGAAGCTGACAAGGTAATTCTGAAGTTTATTTGGAAAAATATACAAAACAATTTTGAAAAAGAAAAAAGCTAAAGGACTCTAAGTTTCCAATTTCAAAATCACAGTAATCAAGACAGTGATATTGGGATAAGCACAGACATGTAGATAAATGGAACAGAACTGAAGGTCCAGAAATAAATACATACACCTATGATCAATTAAATATCGATGAGTGTGTCAAGACAACGCAATGAGGAAAGAACAGTCTTTTCAACTGGAAATCCATGTGCAAAAAAATAAAGTTGAGCCCCAATTTCACAACATACACAAAAATTAATTCAAATGGTTTATCTATATTTATTTGAAATGACAAACAGAAAGTTTTAAGTACAACACAAACTTTAATTTTTCCTGAGCTGTTTATAAGTTGCCAACATGCTGCATTTTCACTTTCAAATTTTCTTCTTTCTTTTTCTCTTTTTCTTCTTTTTTCTTTCTTTTCTTTCTTCTCTCTCTCTCTTTCTTATTTTATTTATTTAGAGATGCCTGGGTGGCTCAGTTGGTGAAGCCTCTGCCTTCAGCTCTGGTCCAGATCCCAGGGTCCTTGCTCAGCAGGGAGCCTGCTTCTCCCTCTGCCTGCAACTCCCCCTGCTTGTGCTCTCTTTCTCTCTCTGGCAAATAAATAAATAAACTTTTTTTAAAAGAGATAAACTGAGGTATATTAAACGTTTAAAAAAAGATTTTATTTGACAGAGAGTGAGAGAAGGAGAGAGAGAGAGAGCACAAGCAGGGGGCGCAGCAGAGGAAGAGGGAGAAGCAGGCTCCCCTCTGAGCCCGGAGCCGGAACGTGGGACTCGATCCCAGGATCCTGGGATCATGACCTCAGCCGAAGGCAGACGCTTAACCGACTGAGCCACCCAGGCGCCCTTCAGATACTTTCTTAATATGTAGTAATATTTTGTATAAACATGAACAGTCTCCACAATATACACGGTAAGACAGAAGTGAAAATCAGGAAATTAACACGGATGAATCACTATCATCCAACCTAGTTTACCAGTTCTGCCAACACTGCCTACCTTTCACTGTCCTTTTCCAAATTTGTACCCTGTGGGTAGGTACAAATTTTTTTTTAAATGTTCAAAAAGTACATGAACGGACAAATGAAATAAAAATTAATTCATTTAACAAAGAGCCCTGGTATAACAATGGATGTTAGATTTCTCTCTCAGGTCTCCCACCGGGAGAGGAAGACCCCTCATGCCTCGGCCCACCCAGAAATATACAAAGAAGAGCCCAGAATGAAGAGGGGCTTCTCCGGGATGAAGCTCGGAAGTACAGAGAAAAGTTCGGTCTTGGAAGCATTCGAATTCGCCCAGATTTCGAGGTCACACAGAATTTTGCATCTTCAGAGGAAAACAAGGTAACGCACCCTCGCTCCCACGCCAACTGCCGAAATTGCAGCATCCGCAGAGGCCACGGGGAGGCGACGTGTCCTACATCTCGCAGGGATCCCAGGCCCGGAACCCCAACAAATCCCTCCAGGGGCGTGGCTTCCGACTTTCCTGAGACTCCCCGCCAGGGCCCAAACCGCAGTGAGGGAAACTTGCCAGCCGACCCGATCCATCTCACAATTAGGAACACGGCTATTGCAGAGTGTCGCGCTCACGGAGTCACGACCTCCCTCCAACCACAGCCATTAGGTGACGAGCAGCCACCTACCTATCAGAAACGCACCGCCTAGCGGTGGGGGCGACTGGGCGTCTGTGTGTGGGCGCCCACTACCTCGATCCCCCACGTTGGCACTCCAGCAGGAAGCCGGGGGCCGGAGCGGTCCACGAACCCAGGTGCAAGAACTGTGGGAGTGGGGCGCGTGCCCGCAGCGGGGACCCAGAGGCCTGATCGTCGTGTCCCCCGTCCGCTCGGCGGGGAGATGCCGCTCCCGTGCGCGTCTGTCCCGGGCCGCACGGGCGGGGGCCTGTCCCGACTCGGGGACAGCCGGGAGGCGGGCGACGCCTCATCCGCAGCCCGGCCCCACCCCGCGCCAGCCGGCTCCCGGCGCCCACACGGGTCCTCGCCCCGCCTCCGCCAGCTCGGGCTCTCCAGGGGCCCAGGCGTGTGGGGACTCGCTCCCCCGTTTGCAGATGCACCCACCCACACGGAGCTCTGTTGTTCCGCACAGGGGGCGCCAAGGGGAGCTCGAGCCCGCTCCGAACCCCATCGGGTCCCCCCACCCGCACCCCGCCGGGCTGCTCTGCAAAGTGCGGCTGGGAGACGAGCCAAGACACACCCCGACGCGCGCTGGCCTCCCAGAGCCGGTCCCGCAGCCAGCCGCGGCCGCGCAATCGCGGTGGGACCCTTAGCCAGAGTCTTCGCCCCTCTGAACCCGCTTTCCGCGTCTCCACGCAGGAGGCGCAGACACACAGAGGCGCACAGACGTGGGCTGAAACTTTATTTGCCATTCCTGGGACCCCCTCCCGGGGGTCTCAGAAGATCTTCACGGATTCCAGCTGCAGGTCCCCGCCCACCTCCAAGAGGCGCACGCGCGCCGGCGGGATCCGGTAGCGGAAGTGGTGGTACTCCGAGTCGCCGACCACCGCCTGCGGGGACACAGGGGCGGGGGCTTGGGGGGCAGGTCCGCGCTGGAGTGCCCGAGGCCGCTGCGGGGGTCCGTCCCGACTCGGACCTGCGCCCTGGGCCCTCCCTCACCACGCCGGGCCCCGAGCTCCCCGGTGGCGAAATGGGCTCGGGATCGTTCTAAGCCCCTGTCGGGAACGTCCCGTGGGCTGACCGGTGGCCCCGACGTGCGTTTTCAGGCTCGGCGGGGGCGGGGCCCTCGGCTTGCGGCGTGCGCTGCTCCCTCCCGCCGCGCCCACTGACCGCAGCGAGCGGCCTGGGCGCTGGAGGGTCTGCAGCGCCCGCCGCCCGCCGGCGCGTGTTTCTGGGCCGGTCTCCCGCCCCGGCCCCGCCACAGAGCCCCGGCCTCACACACTGTCGGGGAGAAAAGCGGGGCCCCGCTGCCCCGCTAGGGGACCCCCACCCTCTGGGCACTTGGCTCTTGCGCGCTTGGGCCTTGCCGCTGCCGCACCCCTGCCTTCGGACACCAGCGGGGATGCACCGGGGAGGGGGGAGCAGGGGGACGCGGGAAGCCCCTGCCCAGCACGGCCACGCCCTTGCTCCCCTCCTCCACCAGCAGCCGCCCTGGCTTCCACGCCTGGCGGTGGCCGGGACCCACCTTGAAGCCTTCGTCCGTGGCAATGAGGAGCACATCGAAGGGCTGCCCGTGCTGGAAGGGAATGCCCGAGCCGCGCTCCTCTCGGCCCCAGGTGCCCTGCTCCAGGGTGTTGAAGACCACAGCTGACTCATCCAGGCGGGGATTGAAATGCAGGGCGGCCTCACTCCCCGGGGCCTCGCTGCACAGCAGATTCACATAGAACCTGGGGGTTGGGGGTGGAGAGGAGGTTCAGATAGACCTCAGGGGCCAAAGGGCCTGACTCACCGTTGCCCGTGCACATACAAATTTCAAAGACCAGAAATGTCGCACACCACAGAAGGAGGGCTCTGGACTGGTGGCCAGGACCCAGATTCCAGGGCATCCAAAAACTTAAGACAGGGACCCTGGACACATCCACCTACACGAGGGTCACACTGCTATGGCTTGGGTCCCCTCAATATCCAAAGCCTCTAAGAGTTGCCATGAGTCATGGTGCCCACGGCCAGGGTGCTCCCCATCCCCAGGGTATCCCCATTCCTAGAGGGCTAGGAACAATACCACGGACCCCATTCTTCCAGGCGCCGGGGATTCCCCCAAATCCCACAGTTGCCGGGGCCCAGGAAGTCTCGGGACTGATTGCTTGGGTTTCCCGGATGCCCAGGCCATGTCCAGATCACAGGATGTATTTCCAGAGCTCCTGGGGACTCAGACTGGGAGTCATAGGACTGTAGGTAGGAATCCTGAGATTCCCTGGAACTCCCAGATTCCTAGGGCCACGTGGACACCCCAGCTTGTACCCAGCCATGGGACCAGTAAGTGAAGACAGGAGATTCCAGAAAGTCAGTGATGGCCCGGGGACTCCAAGACCCTGGTGGACATAGGTGGCTCTGGCACCCTCCCGTCTGGGCTGGAAAAAGTCGGGGTCACACGTCCCACCTCTACCGCTGGGGTCTGGGGTCTCACCTGCCAGCCTTGTCCGGGACGACACCACGAATCCTCATCACCGTGCCCACTCGGATGCCGTCGGGCAGCGAGGTCTTGTGGGGCACATTCTGCAGGACCAGCGGTGTGGGGTCCAAGGGAACCAGGGACGCAGAGGAGAGAGACAGATGGGTCAGCCCCAGGGAGAAAACGACCAAGACCCGGACCAGCTGGATCACTGACAAGAAAGGCCACAGAGAGAGAGGAGAGCCCGAGCCAGGCAGAGGCGGGGAGAGAAACACACAGAGTCAACACACACACACACACACACACACACACACACACACACACACACACACAGAATCCAAAGGCAGATGGGAGCATTGGGTTGGGTTGGGTCAACCCAAGAGCCACAGCCCAGACACTTTCTAGCACACCCTAGCACCCACTTTCTCCTTTCAAACAGGGGACGTCAGGCGGGCCCAGCCCCTCCCCGAGTCCGGTGCCCCCTTGGGTCCAAGACCCCCCAGCCTCAGGCCCCCACTCACAGAGCTCCCTGCCATGGTTGGGACAGTGGGCAATGGCGCTGCTGGGGATGCTGCTGGGACCTTTAATAAAAGCAGGGCGTGGCAGGCCAGGCTGACTCACCTCCCCCCCATTTCCACACCTGCCGCCCACACCTGGCACAGACCCTGGCCCTGGGGCCACCTGGCCCAGAACCTTCTCTCGGGGGGCCTGTGCCTTCCCTCCACTCCCGAGGGTTCCCAGGTGCGCTGCCCCCTCTCCTTTGAGCTAATAATCGTAAAGACAGTGCCTAAGGAAATCCTTAGGAAAACAGAGGGGACTGGGGGAGCCGGGGTCCATCCAGTCCTCTCTTCCCGCTGCCTGGCAGCGAGAAAAGAGGATTTTCCCATTTTATCTCGGGAGCCTTGGCCCCGAGAGGCCGCGCCGGGGGCTTTTGGGTGTCCGGGCCCCCCTCCCAGGCTGGGACCTGTGGCCCAGGGCTGAGGCGGCGACCCCCGACATGCCCGTTCAGGCCCCCGACCCTGGCAGCATCCGCAGCCGCAGCAGAGGGGCTCCGAGGGCCAACAGGTTCGCCTGCTGGGCGGCGCTGCGTCCCTGGCCTAGAGCAGTGCCTGGCACACGGGAAGCCCTCCGAGAATGCGGGGGAAAGAAGGAACAGAAAATGCCAACACGTGCCATTTCGGAGGCCGCTGGGCGCGGCTGCGCACACGAGACCTCCCTGCGCGCTCAGCTGGAGCCCAGCCGCCAGGGGCGTCGGTCACCCCCATTCTACAGCCAAGGACACTGAGGCTCAGGGAGGGGAGGCCATTTGCCCAAAGCCACCAAGCTGGGCACTCCCATGTCACTGGGGCTCTGCCTTTCCTCATCTTGGGCAGTTTCTGTCTCGTGTCTTCTGTCCCTGTGAGTGCCCCGGTCCCTCTGCCGGGCCCTCTGGCTCCCTCTCTGTCTCCCAGGTGTCCCCGTCCACCTCTCTCCTCTAAAGCGCTGTCCTCCTCCACCGCCCCGAACTGCTGTCACTCCCCCAGCTAGCTCTCAGGTGTAGGGAGGGCAGGGCAGGGGTGTCCTCGGGCCCCCCCACACCCAGACCCAGGTGGACGAGAGCACCGTGGGGCCCTCCTCCACCCAGGCTCGTTGCCAACCCCCATAGCCCAAGACTCCAGAAGAGGAATCCAGGATAGGAAGGGGTGGGGGCGGGCAGAGGGAGAACGCTGAAAGACGGTTCTGGAAGGCAGGGAAGAGGCAGGGTGAGGCAGCCGAGCAGAAACCCCTCCCAGCAGTCCGGCAGCCCTCCTCCCGGCCTGCACCACCCCACTCTCAGCGCCCACTCCTCCCCCACCCCGCAGGGGGAAGAGGCCTGGGGCAGAGAAGAGAATGGAAACTTTGGGTGGCGACACCCAGACTCAGAACCTGATCCACCCCCCCGCCTGTCCCCCAGGCCTCCCAGACTCTCCATCCGCCCACCACACGAGGCACCCAGGTGGGGGCGCAGTTTCGGAGCTAGGGCCTCAGAGACGGAGGCTGGGCAGTTGCATTTGGCCTGGGGGGTGTTGGCCGGGGCACCCCCATTTTGCAGAGGAGAACACTGAGGTCTGGAAAGGGGCAGCCTCTCAGCCAAGGCCACCCAGCAGGGCAGCCGCCCGGGGCTAGGCGGGGGCCCGGGGTGGCCCAGGGCTGGGCATCAGGACTTCCATCAGAGGGGACACGGGGCCTGAGGCTGGAGCACCAGCCCCTGAACGGGTCCCGGAACGATGGGTCCGCTACCCCCAGAGCAGGGTGTCCACTCTCTCGGCCTCCCTGTCTGGTGCTATGGATGCCAGCGACTCATCCTTCTCCCGAGCTCTTCCTTGGGGCTGGCTCTTCACACACCGCCAGCCTGCAAGTCCCAACTCGACTCGGGGGTTGGGCCCAGTGTTTGCATTCGATCTGTTATCACTGTGGTCGCCGGCTCATTTCTCAGAACTCAGAGATGCGCAACCTTGAAGGCTCCTTGTTCTCCCGTGTTGCTATTCTTCATAGCAGTTCTGGAATATTTTCTGGAGCATTTTTTTCATTTCCAAAGCAGTACTGAATGTGTTCATTTCTCAATACCCTTCCCACTCCCTGAGCTATACCCTGCTGTCCTAAAATACGCAGGGTGTCACAGAATGGTGATGAGTTTTGACAGACGGACAGATGCGAGCAACCCCCCCCATCAACAGTCCTCGAGCCCCCGAAACAGCCAGCCCCCCTCCCCCTGCCCAGGAAGCCGCCGCCGTCCCTCGGCATCTCATCTCGTGGCTACAGAATTCGTTTGTCATGAACGGGAAGAAGAGGGGTGGCCAGCGGGCCGAGTGGGCTGACCTCACCCTCCCTTGGGACACAGGTCGGGTCAATGAAAAGGAACTCCTGTCCCCACCGTGGTCGTGGCCACTGAAAATCCCAGGCTCTGCTAGCTTCAGCTTGTTGGGGGCTTTGGCTCGTTCTTCACCCTTGGTTTGGTAAAGGAACATTCAAATGAGGAAAAGGACACCTTGATCCTCTGACTATCTCTTCAGCCCAGAATCCACGGCCAGCCTCCCGGTTCTACTTGTAGAACCCCTCTGTAGTAAATTTCACCAACCTGGTCCCTGCAGAGGGGAGGCAGGTTTCTGTCCTGTTTGCTTCCACTGATGAGCTGAGTTCATTAGACTCTCTTCCATACTCCAAGCTGCACGTGGGCCTTTGCCGTGTGTTCAGTGGTAAGTCTTTCCGCTGTCCAGCGCATTCTTCCAAGTCCTAAGGGATCGTTGTACATGTCCATGCCTGAGGGGGAAATCCACTGACTTTTTCTTTTTCCTCTCTTCTTCCATCTCTCCCCTCCCTCCCTCCCTCCCTCCCTCAGTCCCTCCCTTCCCACTTTCCTTCCTTCCCTTCTTCCTTCTTTCCTTCCCTAAGCCAAGGGATTGGGTCCTCCAGCCATCAGGTGGGACAGCAGGTGCTGTGTCTGATGGGTGGGGAGCTGGGGTGGCAGTAACGGGCCAGAAGGGCACCTGAACCCTGGAAGCTCAGCTCCACCATGAGAGTGGGTGTGGTGTGGGGGGGAACCTGTCCCTGGGCGAGTGACTATAGTGTGTGTGTCGACCATGGAAGGTGGCAGTGTCTTCCGTCACTTTCAGAGGAGGGAGTTCCAGGTGGAAAGGAGAAGACCATGAACCTGATTGGCAGTGTCTGTCTCAACTCGTGGTTTCATGAGGGTTTTTTTATGGGGGGGTAGGACATTGGGGGGCATGTGTCTCCTGAAAATTTTTTTATTATGTTGGGGCACCTGGGTGACTCAGTCGATTAAGCTTCCAACTCGTGATTACAGCTCAGTTCATGATCTCAAGGGTCCTGGGATCAAGCCCCACGTCAGGCTCTGCATTCAGCGGGGAGTCTGCTTGAAACTCTCTCTCCCTCTACCCCTCCCCGCTCGCCCTCTAAATACATTTTTATTTTATTTTTTTAAAGATTTTATTTATTTATTTGACAGAGAGAGATACAACTAGAGAGGGAACACAAGCAGGGGGAGTGGGAGAGGGAGAAGCAGGCTTCCCGCAGAGCAGGGAGCTCAATGCGGGGCTCGATCCCAGGACCCTGGGATCATGACCTGAGCTGAAGGCAGACGCTTAACGACTGAGCCACCTAGGCGCCCCTCTAAATACATTTTTAAAATAAATAAATAAAATCTTTTAAAAAACATTTTTATTATGTTAAAATACGAAAACATAAAATTACATGTTAACTGTGTTTTTTTTAGGATTTTATTTATTTATTTGAGAGGGAGACAGAGGGCGGGAGATTACAGGCAGCGGGAGGGGAGGGCAGAGAGCGCTACTGAGAGGGAGGGGTCAGGCACACTCCCTGCTGAGTGGGGCGCCATCCAGGGACCCTGGGATCATGACCTTAACTGAAGGCAGATATTTAACTGACAGAGCCACCCAGGCACCCTCTTGGAACTGTTTTTTAAGTTCAGGGGTACAAGTGCATCCACGTTATTGTGCAGCCATTCCCCGACCCCCATCCCTCTCCAGAACTCCCGTCATTTCGTAAACCTGAAACTGGGCACCCACCAAACACTAACTCCCCACCCCCACAGCGCCTGGCCCCCAGCCTTCTTCTTTCTGTCTCCTTGAACTTGACTACTCCAAGGACCAGGTAGGAGGAATGCCATCAGGTCGTGTTCCCCCTTCTTTGATGGATGAGGATGATTATACCTCCAAAGTGAAAAAAGTATAGTTGGAAATACATGTTGTATTTCAGGGGGCCACCTGTACCCCACCCCGCAAATATGCCCCTTTAGCATAAGGATTCCTTTATTTTTTTTTAATGTTTTATTTATTTATTCATGAGAGTCAGAGAGAGAGAGCGAGCGAGAGACAGAAGCAGAGGGAGAAGCAGGCTCCCTGCCTAGCAGGGAGCCCGATGCGGGACTCGATCCCAGGACCCTGGGATCAAGACCTGAGCCGAAGGCTGACGCTTCACCATCTGAGCCCCCCAGGGGCCCATAAGGATTCCTTTAAACTGATGGCATTTGCCAAACAACAGAGGCCAGAAGGACGATTTAACCTCCCACTTGCTTCCTGAAAACAGGAGAGGAAATGTCCCCCCCCCCCCCCCCCCCCCGCCCGCCAAAAGATACTGGCCCTGAGCCAGCAGGAGAGTCACATTCTTATAGCAAGTTGAGACCTAGAGAATTCTATACAAAGAGGCCTTGGGAAAGTAATTCCTATCTTCCTTTATCCATCCCACATACGAGATGAGGTACTTTTCCACAGTTCGCTCTGTGGTTGGACTTAATATATTTATTTTTTTTTTAAGATTTTATTTATTTATTTGACAGAGAGAGACACAGCCAGAGAGGGAATACAGCCGGGGGAGTGGGAGAGGGAGAAGCAGGCTTCCCGCCGAGCAGGGAGCCCGATGCGGGGCTCGATCCCAGGACCCTGGGATCATGACCTGAGCGGAAGGCAGACGCTTAACCACTGAGCCACCCAGGTGCCCCGGACTTAATATAAAAGCATGGGGGTTTGGCCATTTCTTTGAGGCTTCGTTTCCTCAGGAGGCCTCAGGTGTCCCGAACAAGTTATGTAATTGTGTGTGCGTTTCTCCTTTCCACCTGATGTATCAGTTCAGTTCTGGGGCCAAGCTGAAAGATCCTAGGAGGGCAGAGGTATGTCTGGACTCCTGCAGCCCCCACCTCAAGCCCCAGATAAGGCACGGGAGCAGGGACACTGAACCGATCTTGGTTCCTGAGGACTGGCACCTTTCTCTACGAAAGAAAGTTGTAGAAATGGCCGTTTCCAAGGCTCAAAGAGGATGTGCCAGGGATAGCTTCCTGTGTCAGAGAAGAAGGAAGCCTTCACAGACCTGGGGCGCATGCGACAGCATATGAGCCGGCCTAAGGGACTCCCACAGGAGGGTCTGGGACAGTGAGAGTCATGCACAACAATACTGTGAATAAAACAGGAGGCCGTGAGTCCGCACTGACATTGCCTTACTCTGTCAGAATTGCCATGACCAAAATACCACCAACCAGGGGGCTTATCAAAAAACAAATTTATGGGGTGCCTGGGTGGCTCAGTCGGTTAAGTGTCTGCCTCAGTTCAGCTCATGATCCCAGGGTCCTGGGATCGAGCCCCGCATCGGGCTCCCTGCTCAGTGGGGAGCCTGCTTCTCCCTCTCCCTCTGCTGCTCCCCCTGTTTGTGTTCTTTCTCTCTCTGTGTCAAATAAATAAATAAAATCTTTTTAAAAAAATTTATTTCTTATGGTTCTGGAGGCTGGGAAGTCCACGATCAATGCCAGCATATTAGGTGTCTGGTGAGAACCGGCTTCCTGGCTCATAGATGGCCTTCTTCTGGCTCTGTCCTCTGTTGTCCCCCTCACATGACTGAGGGGACAGAGGAGCTCTCTGGGGTCCCTTTATAAGAGCACCAGCCCCACTGATGAGGGGGGCCTTCATGACCTCATTTCCTCCCAAAGGCCCCACCTCCAAGCACCATCCCACTGGGGTGAGGATTCAGCATAGGAATTTGGGGGCAGACAAACAGTCTACAGCAGATGTGAGTGACACTGACATAATTTCCAAGAGCATCCCAAAATGCTAATGACAAAGGACAAATGGGTGACTTTCTGGTGGGGAAGCTGGGAGGTGCCACTAGTGACATGATCCAAGTCAATTCACCTGCCAGAGGACATAGGGAGGTGGGGCACAGCTAGACAGGATGCACGCGGTGTCACTTCTGTGGGTCTTCTGTGAAAAGTGCATAACCTGAATCTAGTGACCATGATACATCGACCTCCAACCTCCCAAGTGCCAAGGTCCTGAAAGACAAAGGAAGACTAGAGAGCCATTCCAGACGGAAGGCCTGACACCAAATCAACCCCAGGTTCTGAATTTCCACCCCACCCCCCGCCCCCAGGTCCTGTGGACCACCCTCTTCTGAGCACTCTCATTAGCTCCCTCTGACGCCACAGTGGAACAGCACCCTCTACCCACTACCAGCACCCCAGCTCCCCACCCACCAGACCGGGCAACGGCCGTCCCACCTGATGGCTGGAGGACCCAATCCCTTGGCTTAGGGAAGGAAAGAAGGAAGAAGGGAAGGAAGGAAAGTGGGAAGGGAGGGACTGAGGGAGGGAGGGAGGGAGGGAGGGGAGAGATGGAAGAAGAGAGGAAAAAGAAAAAGTCAGTGGATTTCCCCCTCAGGCATGGACATGTACAACGATCCCTTAGGACTTGGAAGAATGCGCTGGACAGCGGAAAGACTTACCACTGAACACACGGCAAAGGCCCACGTGCAGCTTGGAGTATGGAAGAGAGTCTAATGAACTCAGCTCATCAGTGGAAGCAAACAGGACAGAAACCTGCCTCCCCTCTGCAGGGACCAGGTTGGTGAAATTTACTACAGAGGGGTTCTACAAGTAGAACCGGGAGGCTGGCCGTGGATTCTGGGCTGAAGAGATAGTCAGAGGATCAAGGTGTCCTTTTCCTCATTTGAATGTTCCTTTACCAAACCAAGGGTGAAGAACGAGCCAAAGCCCCCAACAAGCTGAAGCTAGCAGAGCCTGGGATTTTCAGTGGCCACGACCACGGTGGGGACAGGAGTTCCTTTTCATTGACCCGACCTGTGTCCCAAGGGAGGGCGAGGTCAGCCCACTCGGCCCGCTGGCCACCCCTCTTCTTCCCATTCATGACAAACGAATTCTGTAGCCACGAGATGAGATGCCGAGGGACGGCGGCGGCTTCCTGGGCAGGGGGAGGGGGGCTGGCTGTTTCGGGGGCTCGAGGACTGTTGATGGGGGGGGTTGCTCGCATCTGTCCGTCTGTCAAAACTCATCACCATTCTGTGACACCCTGCATATTTTAGGACAGCAGGGTATAGCTCAGGGAGTGGGAAGGGTATTGAGAAATGAACACATTCAGTACTGCTTTGGAAATGAAAAAAATGCTCCAGAAAATATTCCAGAACTGCTATGAAGAATAGCAACACGGGAGAACAAGGAGCCTTCAAGGTTGCGCATCTCTGAGTTCTGAGAAATGAGCCGGCGACCACAGTGATAACAGATCGAATGCAAACACTGGGCCCAACCCCCGAGTCGAGTTGGGACTTGCAGGCTGGCGGTGTGTGAAGAGCCAGCCCCAAGGAAGAGCTCGGGAGAAGGATGAGTCGCTGGCATCCATAGCGCCAGACAGGGAGGCCGAGAGAGTGGACACCCTGCTCTGGGGGTAGCGGACCCATCGTTCCGGGACCCGTTCAGGGGCTGGTGCTCCAGCCTCAGGCCCCGTGTCCCCTCTGATGGAAGTCCTGATGCCCAGCCCTGGGCCACCCCGGGCCCCCGCCTAGCCCCGGGCGGCTGCCCTGCTGGGTGGCCTTGGCTGAGAGGCTGCCCCTTTCCAGACCTCAGTGTTCTCCTCTGCAAAATGGGGGTGCCCCGGCCAACACCCCCCAGGCCAAATGCAACTGCCCAGCCTTCCTCTCTGAGGCCCTAGCTCCGAAACTGCGCCCCCACCTGGGTGCCTCGTGTGGTGGGGGAATGGAGAGTCTGGGAGGCCTGGGGGACAGGCGGGGGGGTGGATCAGGTTCTGAGTCTGGGTGTCTCCACCCAAAGTTTCCATTCTCTTCTCTGCCCCAGGCCTCGTCCCCCTGCGGGGTGGGGGAGAAGTGGGCGCTGAGAGTGGGGTGGTGCAGGCGGGGAGGAGGGCTGCCGGGCTGCTGGGAGGGGTTTCTGCTCGGCTGCCTCACCCTGCCTCTTCCCTGCCTTCCAGAACCGTCTTTCAGCGTTCTCCCTCTGCCCGCCCCCCCCTTCCTATCCTGGATTCCTCTTCTGGAGTCTTGGGCTATGGGGGTTGGCAACGAGCCTGGGTGGAGGAGGGCCCCACGGTGCTCTCGTCCACCTGGGTCTGGGTGTGGGGGGGCCCGAAGACACCCCTGCCCTGCCCTCCCTACACCTGAGAGCTAGCTGGGGGAGTGACAGCAGTTCGGGGCGGTGGAGGAGGACAGCGCTTTAGAGGAGAGAGGCGGACCGGGACACCTGGGAGACAGAGAGGGAGCCAGAGGGCCTGGCAGAGGGACCGGGGCACTCACAGGGACAGAAGACACGAGACAGAAACTGCCCAAGATGAGGAAAGGCAGAGCCCCAGTGACATGGGAGTGCCCAGCTTGGTGGCTTTGGGCAAATGGCCTCCCCTCCCTGAGCCTCAGTGTCCTTGGCTGTAGAATGGGGGTGACCGACGCCCCTGGCGGCTGGGCTCCAGCTGAGCGCGCAGGGAGGTCTCGTGTGCGCAGCCGCGCCCAGCGGCCTCCGAAATGGCACGTGTTGGCATTTTCTGTTCCTTCTTTCCCCCGCATTCTCGGAGGGCTTCCCGTGTGCCAGGCACTGCTCTAGGCCAGGGACGCAGCGCCGCCCAGCAGGCGAACCTGTTGGCCCTCGGAGCCCCTCTGCTGCGGCTGCGGATGCTGCCAGGGTCGGGGGCCTGAACGGGCATGTCGGGGGTCGCCGCCTCAGCCCTGGGCCACAGGTCCCAGCCTGGGAGGGGGGCCCGGACACCCAAAAGCCCCCGGCACGGCCTCTCGGGGCCAAGGCTCCCGAGATAAAATGGGAAAATCCTCTTTTCTCGCTGCCAGGCAGCGGGAAGAGAGGACTGGATGGACCCCGGCTCCCCCAGTCCCCTCTGTTTTCCTAAGGATTTCCTTAGGCACTGTCTTTACGATTATTAGCTCAAAGGAGAGGGGGCAGCGCACCTGGGAACCCTCGGGAGTGGAGGGAAGGCACAGGCCCCCCGAGAGAAGGTTCTGGGCCAGGTGGTCCCAGGGCCAGGGTCTGTGCCAGGTGTGGGCGGCAGGTGTGGAAATGGGGGGGAGGTGAGTCAGCCTGGCCTGCCACGCCCTGCTTTTATTAAAGGTCCCAGCAGCATCCCCAGCAGCGCCATTGCCCACTGTCCCAACCATGGCAGGGAGCTCTGTGAGTGGGGGCCTGAGGCTGGGGGGTGTTGGACCCAAGGGGGCACCGGACTCGGGGAGGGGCTGGGCCCGCCTGACGTCCCCTGTTTGAAAGGAGAAAGTGGGTGCTAGGGTGTGCTAGGAAGTGTCTGGGCTGTGGCTCTTGGGTTGACCCAACCCAACCCAATGCTCCCATCTGCCTTTGGATTCTCTGTGTGTGTGTGTGTGTGTGTGTCTGTTGACTCTGTGTGTTTCTCTCCCCGCCTCTGCCTGGCTCGGGCTCTCTCTCTCTCTGTGGCCTTTCTTGTCAGTGATCCAGCTGGTCCGGGTCTTGGTCGTTTTCTCCCTGGGGCTGACCCATCTGTCTCTCTCCTCTGCGTCCCTGGTTCCCTTGGACCCCACACCGCTGGTCCTGCAGAATGTGCCCCACAAGACCTCGCTGCCCGACGGCATCCGAGTGGGCACGGTGATGAGGATTCGTGGTGTCGTCCCGGACAAGGCTGGCAGGTGAGACCCCAGACCCCAGAGGTAGAGGTGGGACGTGTGACCCCGACTTTTTCCAGCCCAGACGGGAGGGTGCCAGAGCCACCTATGTCCACCAGGGTCTTGGAGTCCCCGGGCCATCACTGACTTTCTGGAATCTCCTGTCTTCACTTACTGGTCCCATGGCTGGGTACAAGCTGGGGTGTCTACGTGGCCCTAGGAATCTGGGAGCTCCAGGGAATCTCAGGATTCCTACCTACAGTCCCTATGACTCCCAGTCTGAGTCCCCAGGAGCTCTGGAAATACGTCCTGTGATGTGGACGTGGCCTGGGCATCCGGGAAACCCAAGCAATCAGTCCCGAGACTTCCTGGGCCCCGGCAACTGTGGGATTTGGGGGAATCCCCGGCGCCTGGAAGAATGGGGTCCGTGGTATTGTTCCTAGCCCTCTAGGAATGGGGATACCCCGGGGATGGGGAGCACCCTGGCCGTGGGCACCATGACTCATGGCAACTCTTAGAGGCTTTGGATATTGAGGGGACCCAAGCCATAGCAGTGTGACCCTCGTGTAGGTGGATGTGTCCAGGGTCCCTGTCTTAAGTTTTTGGATGCCCTGGAATCTGGGTCCTGGCCACCAGTCCAGAGCCCTCCTTCTGTGGTGTGCGACATTTCTGGTCTTTGAAATTTGTATGTGCACGGGCAACGGTGAGTCAGGCCCTTTGGCCCCTGAGGTCTATCTGAACCTCCTCTGCACCCCCAATCCCCAGGTTCTATGTGAATCTGCTGTGCAGCGAGGCCCCGGGGAGTGAGGCCGCCCTGCATTTCAATCCCCGCCTGGATGAGTCAGCTGTGGTCTTCAACACCCTGGAGCAGGGCACCTGGGGCCGAGAGGAGCGCGGCTCAGGCATTCCCTTCCAGCACGGGCAGCCCTTCGATGTGCTCCTCATTGCCACGGACGAAGGCTTCAAGGTGGGTCCCGGCCACCGCCAGGCGTGGAAGCCAGGGCGGCTGCTGGTGGAGGAGGGGAGCAAGGGCGTGGCCGTGCTGGGCAGGGGCTTCCCGCGTCCCCCTGCTACCCCCTCCCCGGTGCATCCCCGGTGGTGTCCGAAGGCAGGGGTGCGGCAGCGGCAAAGCCCAAGAGCGCAAGAGCCACGTGCCCAGAGGGTGGGGGTCCCCTAGCGGGGCAGCGGGGCCCCGCTTTTCTCCCCGACAGTGTGTGAGGCCGGGGCTCTGTGGCGGGGCCGGGGCGGGAGACCGGCCCAGAAACACGCGCCGGCGGGCGGCGGGCGCTGCAGACCCTCCAGCGCCCAGGCCGCTCGCTGCGGTCAGTGGGCGCGGCGGGAGGGAGCAGCGCACGCCGCAAGCCGAGGGCCCCGCCCCCGCCGAGCCTGAAAACGCACGTCGGGGCCACCGGTCAGCCCACGGGACGTTCCCGACAGGCGCTTAGAACGATCCCGAGCCCATTTCGCCACCGGGGAGCTCGGGGCCCGGCGTGGTGAGGGAGGGCCCAGGGCGCAGGTCCGAGTCGGGACGGACCCCCGCAGCGGCCTCGGGCACTCCAGCGCGAACCTGCCCCCCAAGCCCCCGCCCCTGTGTCCCCGCAGGCGGTGGTCGGCGACTCGGAGTACCACCACTTCCGCTACCGGATCCCGCCGGCGCGCGTGCGCCTCTTGGAGGTGGGCGGGGACCTGCAGCTGGAATCCGTGAAGATCTTCTGAGACCCCCGGGAGGGGGTCCCAGGAATGGCAAATAAAGTTTCAGCCCACGTCTGTGCGCCTCTGTGTGTCTGCGCCTCCTGCGTGGAGACGTGGAAAGCGGGTTCAGAGGGGCGAAGACTCTGGCTAAGGGTCCCACCGCGATTGCGCGGCCGCGGCTGGCTGCGGGACCGGCTCTGGGAGGCCAGCGCGCGTCGGGGTGTGTCTTGGCTCGTCTCCCAGCCGCACTTTGCAGAGCAGCCCGGCGGGGTGCGGGTGGGGGGACCCGATGGGGTTCGGAGCGGGCTCGAGCTCCCCTTGGCGCCCCCTGTGCGAAACAACAGAGCTCCGTGTGGGTGGGTGCATCTGCAAACGGGGGAGCGAGTCCCCACACGCCTGGGCCCCTGGAGAGCCCGAGCTGGCGGAGGCGGGGCGAGGACCCGTGTGGGCGCCGGGAGCCGGCTGGCGCGGGGTGGGGCCGGGCTGCGGATGAGGCGTCGCCCGCCTCCCGGCTGTCCCCGAGTCGGGACAGGCCCCCGCCCGTGCGCCCCGGGACAGACGCGCACGGGAGCGGCATCTCCCCGCCGAGCGGACGGGGGACACGACGATCAGGCCTCTGGGTCCCCGCTGCGGGCACGCGCCCCACTCCCACAGTTCTTGCACCTGGGTTCGTGGACCGCTCCGGCCCCCGGCTTCCTGCCGGAGTGCCAACGTGGGGGATCGAGGTAGTGGGCGCCCACACACAGATGCCCAGTTGTCCCCAGGGTTCGGTGGGCTGGCGGGGTCTTCACTCTGCAGCGGCCTTGTCTCAACCGCTGGATGGCGCTCTGGCGGGGTAGGCGGGGGGGACGACTGCGTTCCGGCGCGGGGCGTTGGGCTTTGGTTCCGGGCTCGGGACAGTCCGGAGCCACGCCCTAGCCAGATGTGCCTCGCCCGGAGCCCGCGCCAAGGGTGACAGACCTGCCCCTCCCTGGCCCGCTCGGGCCATGCTGTCCTCACAAGCAAATGCGCAGTAAGTTCAGACTGTTCCTGACCTCACATGAAGCAGAGCGTAGGGTCTGAGTCTTTTTCAGGACCCATTTTCTTCCCCTTGAGATCCTTTAGGGGAAACCACCCCACCACCGAGCCCTTGAGACTCTCTGTCTGGGTGCGCCGTGTAAGCGAGGGTCCCCTCTCGCAGTTGCGGACTGGAGAAAGTCTGAATTCCCTAGTTCCCCAGTGCTCATTGTTGCATGACAGTATTTATTTTTATTGGCCTGTGTCAACTACTTGTAATTAACAAAAATTTGTGAATCTCCTGCGAAGGCTCACTTAGGTATATGAATAAAAATCTTAAAAAGAAAAAACCCACAAAAATTTGTTTAGCGATAACACTGGTAGGGAACACATTTCAAACATATACAGTTTGAAGAAAGAGCAGTTATTGGCACTTTAAAGTGGTGGGGGTCCTCGGATTAGATGGTGTGATCCATCCCTGTTAATTTTTAAACACTTTTTTATTTTATGGAACTTCAACATTTTTTAAAATTTTTTATTTAATTTTTTGAAGATTTTTTATTTATTTGGGAGAGAAAGAATGAGAGACAGAGAGCATGAGAGGGAGGAGGGTCGGAGGGAGAAGCTGACTCCCTGCTGAGTAGGAAGCCCAATGTGGGACTCGATTCCGGGACTTCAGGATCATGACCTGAGCTGAAGGCAGTTGCTTAACCAACTGAGCCACCCAGGCATCTGGAACTTCAACATTTTTAAAGTAGGCTCCACGCCCAGCATGGAGCCGGATGCTGGGTTAAACTCAGAACCCTGAGATCAAGACCTGAGCTCAAATCAAAAGTCAGATGCTTAAGAGACTGAGCCACCCTGGCGCCCCACTATTGATTTCTTTTTTAACACATGGGCCATCTAGAAGGGTGTTGTTTAATTTCCACATATTTGGAGATTTCCTAAAATTTTTTTATGGTTGGTTTCTAACTTAATTCCATTAACTTTGGAGAATATACTTGGTATGATTTCAATTTGTGTAAATTTATTACAACTTTTTTATGGCCTTATTTTATGATCTCTGGAGAATTTTCCAAGTGTACTTGAAAATAGTGTATGTTCTGCTTTTGTTAGGTGGAATGTTAGCTTGTGGTTCAAACTGGTTGATCATGTCTCTATGTCTTTTCCATCCTTACTAATTTCTGTCTGGTTGTTCTATCAGTTACTGAAAGAGGGGTATTGCAACTTATAATTGTTCAGTGGTCTATTGGTCATGTGTCTGGGGTCTGTTGTTAGTATACATTTTTATTTGATACATATATTTACTATATATGTATATGTGTGTAGCCATCTGGTGTATTGCCCCTTTTATCACTATGAAATGTCCTTCTTTGTCTCTAGTACAGTTTCTTTAAGTAGGCTCCATGCCCAATATGGGACTTGAACTCATGACCCTGAGATCAAAAGTCACATGCTCTACTGACTGAGCCAGCCAGGCGCCCCTCTGTACAATTTATTATTTTTTTTTAAGATTTTATTTATTTATTTATTTATTTGGGCTGGAGGGGGGCATACAAGTCCATACACGAGCCAGGGGAGAGGCAGTGGGGGAGGGAGAGGGAGAGAGAATTTGAACAAAACTCCCAGTCTGCTGCAGAGTAGCAGCCCGACTCTGGCTGGAGCCCTCCACTGTGATGTCATGACCTGAGCTGAAACTAAGTTAGATGCTCAACCACCTGAGCAACCCAGGCACCCCTATTACAATTTCTTTTAATAGCTATTGTGTCTGATAGTAATTCTGTGCTTCTTAGTCTCTTATGGTTATTGTTGGCATGGTATATCTTTTTTTAAGTTTATTTATTTAAGTATTGTCCATACCTGACGTGGGGCTCGAACTTATGATGCCGAGATCAAGAGTCCCATGCTCCCCGAACAGGGCCAGCCAGGCGCCCCCCATGGTATATCTTTTCTCATCCTTTTACTTTCAACTTATCGGTGTCTAAGATCTAAAGTGTGTCTTTTATAGACAGAATTTACTTGGATCTTGCTTTCTAATTCAGTCCAACAGTATGTTACTAATGGATCGCTTCAAAATCAATTACCCCATAACTTAGCACCATAACATTTTTATGATCTCACCCAGTTTCTGAAGTTAGGATCCAGGTGGTTGTGGCTCTGATTTTCCATGGAGTTACGCTCAAACCGTCTGTGGAGTTGCCGTCATCAGAAAGAAGATTTCGCAAACTCCGGCTGTGGCCAAACCCACTCATTGCCCCGTTGAGTATGGCTCCCAGGCTAAGAATAGGTTGTACATTTTTAAATAGCTGAAAACAATAAAAAGAATATTTCTTAGGGCGCCTGGGTGGCTCAGTTGGTTAAGTGACTGCCTCCGGCTCAGGTCATGATCCTGGAGTCCTGGGATCGAGTCCCGCATCGGGCTCCCCGCTCAGCAGGGAGTCGTCTGCTTCTCCCTCTGACCCTCTTCCCTCTCATGCTCTCTCTCATTCTCTCTCTCTCAAATAAATAAATAAATAAATAAGTAAATAGAATATTTCTTACCACTAAAAAGTATATGGAATTCAAATCTCAGCGTCCATAACTCAGGTTTTATGGGAACACAGCAAGCCTCTTGCGTGTCCGTCCTGCCCAATGGCTGCTTTTGTGCTTGGTCGGTGGAGTTCAGTTGTGGTGGAGACTAGATCACCCCCAATGCCTAACATATTCACCATGTGGCCGTTACAGAAAAGGTTTGCAACCTCTGCGCAGAAGCCTTGACTTGGACGAGAGGAGCCCCTTCTGGGGAGGTTCACACACTTGGCTGTTGGCAGCAGTTTTCAGTTTCTCGTCACATGGGCCATTACACACGACTGTTCGAGAAGCATCTTGACTCCTCCTAGAGGAGCGATCCAGGAGTGAGAGAAGCTGGAGTGTCTCTTAGAACCTAACTTTCTGCCATATTCTTAGTCACACACAGCAACGCAGGTACAGCTTGGGAGGAGAGTTCACAAGGGTGTGAACACCATTGGAGGCCACCTTGTTGGCTGACCACGACATCAGTCTCTGCCTTTTGATTGGAATGTTTATTTCATTTACACTTGAGGTAATCATTGAGATAATTGCCTTCCCGGCTACCTTGTTTGCTCTTTGTTTGTGCTCTCTGTTAATCCTTCACTACCTTCTTTTGTGTTAAACTTAATTTTTTAAAAATTTTTTAAATTTAAATTTTATTTTTTTAAAGATTTTATTTATTTATTTGAGAGAGGGGGAGAGAGAGAAAGAGAGCATAAGCAGGGGGAGTGGCAGGCAGAGGGAGAGGGAGAAGCAGGCTCCCTGCTGAGCAGGGAGCCAGGCACAGGGCTCAATCCCAGGACCCTGGGACCATGACCTGAGCTGAAGGCAGATGCTTAACCAACTGAGCCACCCAGGTGCCCCAACAATTTTTTTTAAAAAGTAGGCTCCATAGGAGCCCAGTGTGGGGCTTGAACTCATAACCCTGAGATCAGGGACCTGAGCTGACATCAAGAGTTAGATGCTTAACCAACTGAGCCACCCGGGTGCCTCTATGCCTCCCTCTTTGCTATTTGTTTTTACTCTCTGTTAATCCTTCACTACTTTCTTTTGTGTCAAACAATTTTTAATGAATCATTTAAATTCCTCTACTGACTTTTTTTAGCAGTACTTTTTGAAAGTAGTTTTTTAAGTGGTCACTCTAGGGATTACAATATATATCTTAACTTATCACAGTCAACTTTATTTATTTTTAGAGATTTTATTTTATTATTATTTTTTAAAGATTTTATTTGACAGAGAGAGAGAAAGAGCGAGCACAAGTGGGGGAAGCAGCAGGCAGAGGGAGAAGCAGGCTTCCTGCTCAGGGACTCGATTCCAGGACCCTGGGATCATGACCTGAGCCAAAGGTAGACACCCAACCAACTGAGCCAGCTAGGCACCCAAGATTTTATTTAAAAAAATAATAACAGGGGCACCTGGGTGGCTCAGTCATTAGGCATCTGCCTTCAGCTCGGGTCATGATCCCGGGGTCCTGGGATCGAGCCCCGCATCGGGCTCCCTGCTCAGCGGGAGGCCTGCTTCTCCCTCTCCCTCCCCCCCTGTTTGTGTTCCCTCTCTCGCTGTATCTCTCTCTGTCAAATAAATAAATAAAATCTTAAAAAAAAATAATAACAAAGATTTTATTTTTAAGTAATCTCAGATGCCCTACTTACCGCAGTCAAGTTTAAGTTAATACTGATTGAATTCCAGTAAAATGTAGCAGCTTTGCTCCATATACCTCTATTTCCCACTCCGCTCTGAGCTATTATTGTCAAATATGATCACATACAGATATGCTGTATATGCTACAATATAGTGTTATAGTCTTCTTTATAAAATATTTTATTTTTTTTAATATTTTATTTATTTATTTGAGAGAGAGAATGAGAGAGAGAGAGAGAGCACATGAGAGGAGGGAGGGTCAGAGGGAGAAGCAGACTCCCTGCTGATCAGGGAGCCCGATGCGGGACTCGATCCTGGAACTCCAGGATCATGACCTGAGCCGAAGGCAGTCGCCCAACCAACTGAGCCACCCAGGCGCCCTCCTTATAAAATATTTTATTTTATTTTTTTAAAATATTTTACTTTATTTATTTGAGAGAGAGAATGAGATAGAGAGAGTACATGAGAGGGGGGAGGGTCAGAGGGAGAAGCAGACTCCCCGCTGAGCAGGGAGCCTGATGTGGGACTCGATCCCAGGACCCCAGGATCATGACCTGAGCCGAAGGCAGTTGCTTAACCAACTGAGCCACCCAGGCGCCCTAAAATATTTTAAAAGAAATCAAAAGATGAGCAGCTGGCTGGCTCAGTCAGGAGAGCATGTAACTCTTGACCTTGGGGTCACGAGTTCGAGCCCCATGTTGGGTGTAGACATTACTAAGAAAAACAAAATAACAACTAAAAACTAAAAAAAAAAGGGGGGGAAGAAATCAAAAGAAGTAAACAGAAAAAATATATTTATACAATTAAAAAGTATTTATCTACATACTTATAATTCCTGGGTCTCTTTATTTCTTTCTGTGGATTTGAGTTTCTGCTTGAGGTCAGTTTCTTTCATCGTGAAGGACTTCCTTTAGCATTCCCTAGAGAGCAGCTCTGCTAGCAATGAATTCTCAGCTTTTGTTCATCTGGGAGTGTCTTTATTTTGCTTTTGTTTTGAAATAGTTTTGTGGAATATGGAATTATTTGTTGACAGTTTTGTTTTTCTCTTGGCAGCACTTTGAATCATTCGACTGTTTTCTGATCTTCACCGTTTCTACAAAAAGTTAGCTGTTAATTGTACTTCTGTTCCCTTCTACGTGATGAGCTGTTTTCACTTCCTGCTTTCAAAGCCTTCTCTTTTATTTTATTCCAGCAGTTTGTCTATGATGGGTCTAGGTGTGGCTCTCTTTGTGTTTATCCTACTTGCAGTTCATTGAGCTTCTTGGATCTATAAATTAATGCCTTTCAAGAACTTTAGTAAGTTTGCAGCCATTATTTCTTCAACCATGTTGCAGCATCGATAGAAAACTAAACATGACCTCTCCGGCTCAGCCCCTCTCCCTGAGCCCCTCCAGGCTCTGTTACTGATTTGTCTCTCCACTGCTATCCCTGGGACATGCCACCCTGGTCAGTGACTGCCCAGGGAGAGAGGGGAGCAAAAGGGAGAAGTAGTCTCCACTCCCACGTGGCCGAGAAGGAAGAAAAGAACATCTCAGACTGGAGGCTGCCCAGGTCAGCCCTCTTCCATTCCCAACCTCCCCAGGATCCACCCCAGGTCTGAGGGCCCACAGAACATCCTTGGTCAGTGTTTGCCAAAGCGGTTCTACCGCTTTGATCAATTCGCTGTGATTCTATCATCTGGAGAGTTTAAGAAAAATATTGGTGCCTAGGACCCACTACTGATTTACCAGGCTAGAACATACAAAATTATTGGCCTTTACCCTACAAAAAATGGCATATGCATATGGTTTAACCTAATAATGGTCTGGATTGGGGTCAGGTATCAATATTTTTTAAAAGCTCCCCAGATGATTGGAATGTACAGCTAAGTTTGAGAACTAGATTAGAAGAATAAATGAGACAGGAAACAGAATGAATGAACGAATGAATGGACACTGAGAAATGCCTGAATAATGGATATGTGAACGAGTGAGTGAATGAATAAAAGAATGTATGAATGGGTGAATGAAAGTGTAAATAAATGAACACATGATTGAATCAACCAAGACTGACTTGGTAAGAAGACAATTGGATGGATGGCAGATGGTTAGTGGACAGATGGAGAGATGAAATGATAAACGAATGGACAAAGAGTTGGAAATGGATGGAAGAATAGATCCTAAAGAGATGGATGGATGACAGGATAGAGAATGAAGAAGTGGATGGCCGAACAGAGGGATGAATGGGCACATGGAGGATGTATGGATGGATGTGACGGAAGGCAGAGAATTGCATGGACAAATGGAGGGATGAAGAGATGAATGCATGAGTTGGGTATAAGGATGGCTGAATGGATAGACGGATGGATGAGTAAATAAATCAATGGTTAGAAATTTGAATGGATGGGTGGTCAGATGGATGGTTGAAGGGCTGGCTGGCGAATGAGTGCACAAATAGTTGGATAGGTGGAGAGCGAGATGGACAGGTGAGTGGATGAATGGTTGGATTTTTTTTTTTTTATGTTTTAGATTTAAAAAAAAATTTTTAAGTAATCTCTACACCCAACGTGGGGCTCAAACTCACAACTCTGAGATCAAGGGTTGCTTGCTTCACCAACCAAGCCAGCCAGGTGCCCGTGGTTGGATGTTTAGATGGATGGATGAACATATGCTCGGATGGATATTTGGAGAGATTGATGGATGTTGAGATGGATGAATGGAGAGGCAGATGCATGGACGGGTGGAAAAACAGGCTGTATAGCGATTAAGTATGTAGCCAGACCACCTTGATTTGAATCCTCGTTCTGCCATTGATGGGCTGTGTGACCTTGGGCAATTTGCTTTATTTTAATTTGCCTGTTTCCTCATCTTTTCCAGAGGGAAGATAATAATAGTTCCCACCTCCTGGTATTTTTGTGAGGACTGAACAAGCTGATACACATAAATCCCAAGATCTGTGTCTGGGATATTCCTGGATTTATTGTGATGGGAGGATGGATGGACAGTTGACTGGATGGCTGAATGGACAGTGTATGATTGAATCAAGGAAGGAAGGAACCGGTGAGGGAGGTGAACGGAGTCACGGACACTCATGAGACACCCACAGGCATTTTATTAGGGGCTTAGAAGGGAGTCCTGTGGGACCTTTCCCTCTGTATTCCCAAGAGTTGTGACCCTGGGAATAGATCAGACTTGGACATAGGACAAGGTGATATCACCCTGGATCTCCAGCACGTCCACATTCTGGAAGGCCGAAAGGCGATGGGGATAGTCGAAGAGGTGCTGGCTGTTGGCGTACACCTTGAAACGATCTATGCCACAGCGAATGGACAGCTGCAGAGAGAGGGCAGGCTTGAGGCCAGGGCCGGGACAGAGGCTTTGGAGGGAAGGGGGGTGGGAAGGGGACCCCAGACTCACATCAAAGAATTGCCCAGGACCAAAAGGGTTGTAGGAGATCTTCCTGTCCTCGGACCCCCATGAACCATTCAGATAGCTGTTCCGAATCACGAGACCCTCGGTCAGACGAGGGTTAATGTGCAGAGCCAGGTCCCCTGAGGATCCCACCATGAAGTTGATGACAAAGCTGAAGGCAGAGAGGGACAGAGGTGGGAGTCAGATGGGGGGTCAGTGCCTGGTTCTCCAAGGGAGAAGGGGATTGGGGCCCAGACCCCCGGGTCTGAGGGAGGAAGGGGGCTGAGGATTCCCACCTCAGTCTAGATTGTGTACCTCTTGCCCATGGGGGGTATGGAGCCCTTGATTATGATGGTTCTTCGGGCTGTAAGACCTCCTTGCAAACTCTTCCTAAATGGCACAGGCTGTAGGAAGAGAACATGAGGTCCTATTATCTCTCAGGTCACCAGAAGCCAGGCAGGGACAAATTTTCAGAGAGGGGTGCCCACTCCTAGGAAATGTCCCCAACCCCCATCCCCTCCCCGCTCCGGCCACCAACTCCAGCCTCTCCCTACCTCCCAACCCAACACCCTCTGCCCACTCTATTTCCCACCCTCTCAGGGCCCCAGTGGTCAGGGCCCCCTACCCACCATCAGTTTCTGCTTCCCCACAAACTGCCTGCCACAGGGCCCTAAACTCCCACAGGACACTTTACCGGGTTGAAGATTGGGGGTCCCTCCATGGTCTGTGAAGTGAGGAAGGAGAGATATTAGCCTATAACATTCCACAAATATGTACGGCACACTGACTACATGTAGGCACATCTCTGGGCGCTGGATGGGTATGACTCGGGGGCCCGACCTCCTTGGCCCCTGCACTTCTCTCCACCCCTCCCCCCCACCAAATGGCCCCACAACCCTCCCACTTCACAGGCAGCTGACTTGGCTATTGGTGGGTGTGTCCAGGACCCGACAGATGGATCGAAGGCAGAGATGGTGAGGGGGGCTGGGGGTCTTTCGGCTGCCCCAAGACCTCCTCATGCCACCAAACCCCCACCACGAGGAGAAACCCACCGCCCCTCAGCAGGTACTTACTGGGTACACTGGAGTTCCCGGGGATGTCTGTGGACACAAAGACAATGTGTGAAGGCAGGCAGGCAATGAGGGAGACCCCAAATTAGGGCTTGGAGGGTGTCAAGGATGCGTGCCCAGGGCAGCCCCACCACTCCCGTCCGAAGGAACTCGGGGGTCAAAGAGTGGCACCTGGTGGCTTATGAGCGGAGAAGAACTTGCCATGTTTAGGAAGTTGCCATGAACTCCAGTGAGCAGTGACACTCCACCCCTTTAGGGCAGGCCTGGTAAATTCTATTTACCTCCCTCATCCTGCTCCCGCCTGTCTGGGAGCCCTCATCCGCCCCCTCCTCCCCCTCAACCTGGCAGCTTCCATAACACGGATACTCCCCAGAACATCCTCCCAGCCCACACCACAGATGCCCCTGCTCACCTCACCCCGTCCTGACGGGGCCCTCGCTCTTGGTGCCCAGCGCTGGGGCAGGGAGCAGCCGTGCCTTTCCCCTGCCGGCCTCAGGCTCGCTCAAGTCTGCGTGTGTCTCTGTTCCTGTCTCTCAGTCTCTGTCTCTCCCTGTCTTTGTTCTGTTCTCTCTTGTCTGCACTTTCTCACAGGTGCGGGCTTGGAAGGCCTCCCCCGCCCCCGTAAGTTATATCCATTTGTTCTCTCGGTTCCCTCCTCTTCCCAGCGATCTCCTTGACTTCCATTTTAAGCCAGCGATTCTGAAGGCCCTTCCAAAATAGCCTTATTGTCGTTTTTCTTGTTCAAGTGCATGGATGAAGTACCACGGTCAAATGAACACCCACAGGCCCGTGGCTCCTCGCGGACGAAGACATTCCATTCTTGCTGGTCCCTCATCTGGGCACAGACCCCCCGCCTGCCACTCACCAGCTCCATGACCTCGGGCAAGTTACTTAAGCTCTCTGCGCCTCAGTTCCCACATCTGTCCCAATGGGCCCGAGGATCATCGAGCGTGGGGGTCGGGGGGGCCTTACGGGTTGGGGAGGGTAGCGCCCGGCGGGAGGCTAGGGCTGCTGTGGCTGTTTTGGTGGCTGTTTGTTCACCGTGGCCCTGGGAGTGGGGTTTCTAGGTCGCCGGGGGCATGTCTGCTCCCAGCCATTTCCAGGGGAGTGTGGGCCGGTCCCCAGGCTCGCCCACAATTGTTGTTGTGCGCTTTTCTCTGGACAGCGCTTCCCACGGGTGTGGGCGGCATCTCGTTGTGATTCGAAGTGACTTTCTTGGTGACTAGCCATGTTAGGCAGTTGCTCGTGAACTTGCCTGTGGTTCCTGTGGCTTTTGTCCCTTCTTATCTTGGCTTCCTGACTCAGCTTACGGCTTTCCTCCTCCTCCTCCAGGAAGCCCTTCCCTTGGCCTCCCCAAACCTCGGGTCTGTCTCCCATCCCTGCCCTGACCGCTTGCAGCCAACACCATCTGGTGAAACGTCTTCCCAGTGGACGGGGTCGGTTGCCTCTGGGTCTGCGGCCCCTGGCACAGAGCAGGTGCTTGGGACACAGATGAATGTGGGCCTGGATTAAGGAAGGAAGCAGGGCGCATAAGAGAGGGAGACACCACACACCTGGCCTGGGCGCGGGTTGCCACCGATGAAGTTGATTGATTGAAGCTCCACGTCCCCATCCACTTGCAGGTGAGTGACCATCTGTAGGGGCAGCCGGTGCCCGAACTCGTAGAAGGGATTTCCATTTACCACCACCTGGGGGGCAGGGGTAAGGCCAGAGTCAGCACCCAGGACCTTGGGAAGGCAGACACAGGAAGTAGGGAGCAACGATCATTTTAACTTGGACTGCAGTCTTGGAGGGGAGCTGGATAGCCACAGAATGGGGAATCTTGGAGTCCACAGGTCAGAGGTCAAGCCAGGGTCAAAAGTCAGCTCACAGACTGGCAGATGGAAGAGAACAGAGAATTTAGTCAGGATAGCGATCCAGAGAGGATCCAGTCCGAGTCCTGGTTTTGGCACCAAATGAGTTGGGCCTGAGTCTAGCTCTGATGTGTGGGCTGTCTGACCTCAGGGATGACGTGTGGGCTGTCTGACCTCAGGGAAGTCACTTTCCCTCCCTGAGCCTCTGTTTCCCCATCTGTAAAATGGAGGCTGGCTCTGGGATTGTTGGGAACATTAAAACCCAGCCAGGCATGTCAAAGGTGTTCTGGAAATCCTCTGTAGAGCCTTGCCTAATTATCTTTTCTTTTTCTTTTTTAAGATTTCATTTATTTATTTGAGAGAAATAGAGAGAGAAAGCATGCGCAGGGGCAGAGGAGATGGAGAAGAAGACTCCCCGCTGAGCAGGGAGCCCGACGCGGGGCTCAATCCCAGGACCCCGGGATCATGACCTGAGCCAAAGGCAGACGCTTAACCGACTGAGCCACCCAGGCGCCCCTCAGCTCAGGTCTCGATCTCAGGGTTGTGAGTTCAAGCCCTGCTCTGGGATCCATGCAGTAAAATAAAATAAATAAATAATAATAATAAAATAAAGACACAGGAAGAGATCCAGGCCAAGAGAAGTCAGGATAAAGGCCACCCCTGGGGATAAGGGGACTGGAAGGGACATGAAGGGTTTCTGGGGCTGGAGGGCTTGTTTCTGGACCTAGGTGCTGGTTCCACAGGTGTGTGTTCTCTCCATGGAGAACCAGTGAGCTGGGTACACATGACCCACACTCTTCAGTAACCCATTAAAAAAAAATGCTTGCATAATAGTAATCAATCACAACGTGTGGGCCTTATCCGCGCCTGGTTCCAAGTGTAGAAACGTTAAGGTGTTTATGAGGTGGTCGGAACTCTGACTGGATGTGGGGGCGCTGAGGAAGAACGGTCAGTGTTTTCCGTGGGCCAGTGGCATCATGTGCTCCCGAAACTCGAGATATTTCTGAATAACACGATATCTGGGATCAGTGCTTACATCCTATGCAAGGGGAAGGGTGAGGGCAAAGGGACCCAGAGCTGGCCAAGGAGACCAGGGGGTGGCTGTGCCCTCTCTTCCTTCTGTGTGTGTTCAGAGTTCACCAGAAGAAATAGCAAAAATAGGGGTGCCTGGGTGGTTCAGGTCATGATCCCAGCCAGGGTCCCGGGATCTAGCTCCCCCCGTCTGGCTCCTTGCTCATCGGGGAGCCTGCTTCTCCCGCTCGCTCTGCCCTTCCCCCACTGCTCGCGCGCGCGCGCGCGCGCGTGTGTGTGTGTGTGTGCGCGCTCGCTCTCTCTCTCTCTCCCAAATAAATAAATAAAACCTTTAAAAAAATAGCAAAAATATGCATTTTGCAAGAACACGGAGGAACAAGGTGAGACACATGAAACATTAGAAAGCTATCCCCCGTGGAGGAATAGGAATGAGAAACAAGAGGAAAAAGAATGTTTTTTAGGAGAAAAATGTTTTACTAGGCAGGAAGGAAGGAAGGAAGGAAAAGAGAAAAGTGAGGTAGGAAGGGTGGTGGGGAGAGGGAAGGCGGAGGAGGGAGGAGGGGCCAGGAGGAGGGGCAGGGACAGATGGAAGACAGGGAGGGGGGAGGGAGGAGGGGAGGCCCCGCCCCCGAGTTCAGACCTTGTAGTGCTCCGCCTGGACCATGAACACCAGCTCGAAGGCCGCGCCCTTGCGGAAGGGCATGCTCCGCTTCTTCTCCTCGCTGCCCCACTTGCCGCCCTGTTGCGAGTTGAAGACCACCTTGTCCCAGCCATCAAAGCGGGGATTGAAGTGGAAGGCAATGTCCGCTCCACAATGCTGCCCCGCCACGAAGTTCACGGAGAACCTGGCGGGACAGGAAGGGCTGTTCCCCCTGGCCCCACCTGCCCGAGCATGGGGCCCTCCTCCGGGAAGCCCTCCCTGACCTACCCTGTTCCAAGGTCCTGGAACACGTCCCTGAACTGGGCGGGAGGGGGTTGGGGGACGAAGACAAAATGGGACAACACACTTGGCCACTGTTGCCACTAGAGAGGAGGGGGTGGGCAGTGCCCCTGAAGTTCAGGAGGCAGATTCCCTCGGCAACGCATTCCCTCTCTCCCTTTCCTTACCAGGCCACCGCACCGCCCCCGCCCCCAGCCTCTCCCAACTTGGCAACTGGGACTCCTGCATTTCCTCCTTCACCATGGGCCAGACACTGTCCTAGGAACCCTACATATATCCGTTAAGGTCTCTCTGCTGCCACCCTGACCCCCCAGGCCACTCCCCACCTGCAGCCAGGGGGACCCAATGAACAGCCAAGTCAGAGCACCACCCACACCTCCCCTCATGCCAGCATCCCTGAAGTTATTCTAACTGGGCAAACACACACCTGCCTCAGGGCCTTTGTACGGCTGTTCTTGCTGCTGGTCTCTACTCCCAGGCTCCCTCCCCCCCTCCTTTGAGTCTTTGCGGAAGTGTTCCCTTCCCAGAGAGGCCTTCCCCGGCTACCCTATTTAAAGGGACAATGCCACGCCCCTCTCCCCCCCCCCACATCCATTCCCCATCTCCTCTCCCTGTTTATTTGTCTCCATAGCACTTAGCACCACTGGACCCTGCACATTTGATTTTTATCTTTCTTCTCTCCTACTAGGATGTCAGCTCCATGTGAGCAGAGATCTTGGTCCTGGGGACTGCTCTGTCCCCAGTGGCTAGGCACATAGTGAGCATTCAGTGAGCAAAAAAAAAAAAAAAACCACGATGAATAAAGAAACAACAGTGCCAGGGTGCTGGGTGGCTCAGTCGTTAAGCATCTGCCTTCGGCTCAGGTCATGATCCCAGGGTCCTGGGATCGAGCCCTGCATCGGGCTCCGGGCTCAGCAGGGAATCTGCTTCTCCCTCTGCCCCTCCCCCTGCTTGTGCTCTATCTTTCTCTCTCAAATAAATAAAATCTTTTTTTTAAACCTTTTTTTAAAAAAAAGATTTTATTTATTTATTTGACAGAGAGAAACGGAACGCAAGCAGGGAGAGTGGGAGAGGGAGAAGCGGGCTTCCCGCCGAGCAAGGAGCCCGATGTGGGGCTCGATCCCAGGGCCCCGGGACCATGACCTGAGCCGAAGGCAGACGCTTAACGACTGAGCCACCCAGGCGCCCCTCAAATAAATAAAATCTTAAAAAAAAGAAAGAAAGAAAGAAAAAGAAACAAAACAAAAACCCCCAACGGTGCCTTGAGGTCAGTTCAATTGTCATCACCATCTTAAGGCCATAAAAAAATGCTAAGACTTATTTTAATGCTTCCTTTCCAGTTCTCCATGTTTTACACATGGAATCCTCAAAGCAATCCCATCTTACAGATGGGAAAAGAAAGCACAGAGAGGTTTCCCAGTCACACAGTTGGGCAGTCACAGAGCTGGCCGGCTCTGAGCCTGTGGTCTGAATTCTTGTTATCACACCCAGCAGTTCCAATCCGACATCCCAACTCCTGGGCTGCCTCTGGTGGTGAGCCTCCCTCACTGCCCTTCCCCCCCAGCCCCCAGACTCCCCGTTCCTGTCACCATGCCCTGGACGTCCCAGGCTCGGGCTGGTCTTTGGCTATTGGGTACCGTGGCCCAGAGTCACCTTCCCAAGCACGGTGGAGGAAGGGGAGAAGGCCTCCTGCATTAGGGATGGTAGCCCCTCTTTGTGGCACCCCCCCAGCCTCACCTGGCAGCGGGGGAGTACCTTACCTCTTCATGTGCTCGCTGGCCACTCCTTGGATGTACACAGACATTCCCACACTGAGACCACCCGGGATGGGCTGGTTGTAGGGCAGAGTCTGTGGAAGGGGACTGGTAAGCCTTTCCCCCTCACCGAGAAGCCCCCCACTCTCATTCGCAAGGGAGAGGACACCAGGGGTGAGGGGTCAGCGTGAAGGGGAAGAGGGCCAAGAGTCAGGGATGGGCATAAGTAGCCCGAGGGTCAGGGTAGGAGCAAATCAAGCTTCAGGGCTGAATCAGACTCCAGGGTGGGGTGGGTGCCTCCAAGGATCACCCTCCAAGGGGTGAGAGTAAACTGGTGTGTGGGGGGGTCAGGGTGGCGCTAAGCTGGGACCCGTGGTTAGGTCCTGGGTCGCCGTCTTACCGGATTGTAAGTGGGCTGGTAGCCAGGTGCAGGGATATAGGCCATCTTGAGAGGCTGGGCTGATGGCTTGTCCAGTGAGAAGAGATGCAAAGCAGGCAATGATGGCGGGCGGCAGGTGGTGGGTGGCTCTTATACCTGAGGAAAAGGGAGTGGCTGGCTAGGCAGGGTCCGTGGGCTTCCTCTTCTGGGTATCCCAGGCTCACATCTTTTTCTAGGGCACCCCCTTGTGTCCCTTCTCTTGCTAGCCTCACTGGTCACCAGCCAGAACCCAGATCAGCTGGGCTAGGCCGGGGGTTGGGGTGAGGGGGGGGACACACCCAGATCAGGCCGGAGCGGGGGGCCGGGGGGGGGGGATACTTTAGGCCCTTCTGCAAAGAGGAAGTGCTAATGAACTTTGGGCCTGCCAGGGCCTTATCAGAGCCCATAAAAGCCTGCCCAGACCTTCGTTAGCAGAGGGAGGTGAAGACCAGGAGGGCTGGGCAGGGCAAGGCTGCAGGAGTGGCCCATGACAGATGGGCCACGGAAGGAAGTGAAAGCAGGGAGGAACGGGGTGCTCTGGACACCCCTAGGAACTAGGAAAGGACCTACATTTATTGCATGCCCACTACGTGCCCGACCCATGTACATTTGACTGTAGCTATGGTTTCAGTCATGATTTCTGGAGCCAGAGGTTCTGGGTTCAAATCTTGCCTCAGCCCCTTCCTGGCTGTTTTGTCTTGGCTCAGTGCCTTAACCTCAATTTCCCCATTTGCCCGTCTGTAAGATGGGGATTTTAATAGTATAAACCTCATAGAAGCCTGGAAAGGCATCACTAAGATAATAAATGCTCAGAACAGGACTTGGAGTAGAGAGGGCACTAAATTCATCCTTGGCCTCTTGCACTCATTCCAAATATAAACCCAGGAGGTTGGGATTATATGTGGACATGAAAACGTGAAGTTCAAAGAAAAGAGACAGGGGTACCTGGCTGGCTCCGTTGGTACAGCATGTGACCCCTTAACCTCAGGGTGGTGAGTTCAAGCCCCACCTTGAGGCTGAAGCCTACTTAAAATAAAAAATAAAATAAAATGAAGCAGTTGGCCCAAGATTGGGTAGCAATGGAACTCGAGCCAGACTGGGGCAGTGGGTGCCTGGCAGAGTGAACCGCCCTCAAGTCTGGAGCGGGCAGGGAGACCATCTGGAGCTTTCCAGCCCAGAGGAAGCCACATGACTTTTGCTTGCTCAAGCCCGCCAGACATTTTATGGGCCCTGGCCCGCCCACCGCCAGCTCTGAATGGGCAGCGCCTGCTGGCTTCCGTTCCCATTGGTCAAATCTCCATCCCCAACCTTCTGCACAGCAGGCAGTCCTGGGAGCCCCCAGGGATGTCGTACCTCCTTTCTGCCTCTCCTTTCTTTCCAATAAAGACACCAGGTGCATTAAGTTGCTTTATTGTTTGGGTGAAGATAAGGCCCTGAGCATGAGGAAGTCACGGTTATAAGGTTAGAAACGGGGGAGACCAAGGGAAAAAGCACCAGGTGACCATCTTTACTAATTCTCCTTCTCTATGGATGAGGAAATGGGCATGAGGTGGGGCAAGGCCAGGCCCTGGGCCTCAGCAGCTCTCAGAGCTTGGAGAAGGTGACGTTCTTCAGTTCCTGCTTGTCCATGGCAGCCTGGACAGACTTCACGATGTCCTGGGTTTGCAGCATGCTCATGTTCCAGGTGGCCTGGACAAAGAGGGTGGAGTGTAATGGCAGGGGCGGGGAAAGATTGGAGTTGGGCCAATGAAAAACAGGGAAGAGACAGCAGCGCACCAATCAGAGGACAAGGCCTGCAGAGGGTTGCTGGGCCCTGACTGGCCGCTCTGGGACCAGAGAAGGGCTGTGATTGGCTGGCCGCAGAGCCTTACCATGTAGTTGAGGCCTTCAGCCACCGAATGGTTGCGGGAGTAAACCAGGTTGATCTTGGTGCTCTGCACTGCCACGGGGCTCTTGGTGGAAATCTCGGCCGCCAGGGTGAAGGCTGCATCAAGCGTGCCCACCTTGTCTGGGAACACCCGGCTGCGGATGAAAGGAACCCGTCACTGGGGAGGGCGGGGAGGCGGCAGTCTGCGAGGGAGTCTCGCCCACGGAGGAGTAAGTGGCCAATCACAGTAGAAAGCAGAAAACCGCCCAGTGAAATGAACCAATCAGAGCAGGGCACTGGACTGCAGCCTGAAGAACTGACCACCCAGAGAAAGTAAGTACCCCCGTAATGCCGCGAGGATACACCCGGACCCAAAGGGCTCTGCCCAGGTTGCCCCTGAGCTCTTAACCCGCACAGGCCGCGGCTCCTACCTGACCAGCCCACTGCTCAGGGCCTCATCAGCCATCATTTTGCGGGAAGTGAAGGCCAGCTCGTTGACCAGGCTGCAAGAGGGCAGGGCGGATCAGGGGATTGCAGTCATCCTGGGCCCAGCAGATGCCCTGCGGTCCCCTCTCGGGCTCCTCCACCCACCTCTGGTTTCCGATAACTTTGGGCAGTCGCTGCAGCGTTCCCACATCAGCCGCCAAACCTACGTCCACCTCCTGGGAGGAGCCATCATGTCAGTACTTGGTTCCTTCAACCTAGAACACAGCTCACCTCCCAATTCCTCTGCCTTCCCAACTCGTCGAGGTTGGTCACATCTATCCGCAGAGGGAAGCCCTCGAACCCTGCCCATCTGACCCCCTCACTGCCACGGGGCTCTTGGTGGAAATCGCCGCCGCCAGTGGAAGGCAATGTCCGCTCCACAGTGCTGCCCCAATGGAGGGGCAATCCAAACCCCACATGGATTGCAATGGCCTATCCTTGACTTCCCTCATGGCCAAAGTGTTACTTTTTTTTTTTTTTTTAAGATTTATTTATTTATTTGAGAGAGAAAGAGAGCAGGGGGAAGGGCAGAGGGAGAGGGAAAATCCCCAGCAGACTCCCCGCTGACCTCGGAGCCCAATGCGTGGAGCTCAATCTCATGACCCTGAGCCGAAATCAAGAGTTGGATGCTTAACCAACCGAGCCCCTCAGGGGCCCCCGAAGTGTTACTTTTTCAGGTTCAGTTCTGACTAACTCTTCCACGAAGCCCTCCCTTCTCACTCTCACCCTCACCCCCTTAACCTGCTCTGTTGCCGCTCTGCCCCTGCCCTGCCACGTGTCGCCCACCTCTAAGCAGGATCCGAGGAAGCAGCTCAAGATGGCTCACCTTCACCTGGAAGAAAGCATCCTGGGCACAGTACCGGATGTCACAAGCAGTGATGAGGTCCACGCCTGCAAGGGGGAGGCCGGGGCATCAAACTACCACAAGGACCGGCCCCTCCTCCCAGGTGATGGGGTTGCGCCTCTGGGCAGGGTTTAACTAGCAACTGATCTGAGGCTGGAGGTCACTGGTTGAGGGAGGGAGGCAGCAGCAGCTAGAGTGCGTGCCCGGATGGGTGGTGGGTAGCTCAGACTCACCCCCACCAATGCAGGCCCCATGGATGGCGGCGATCACCGGCTTCGGACACTGCAAGGGAACAGGAAGGGTGGGGTCAGGGTTGGTCCAGGAGGGATGGACAGGGTGTGGGGAGGTGCCCCGCCAACCCCCCAAAGAACCTTCTCAATGACGCTGAAGGCCTCTTGGTATCTGCTGATGAGGCTACGGAGGTACCAGCTGATGCGGGCCACATCATCTCCACGGGGCTGAAGGATTTCTGAAGCGATCTCCGTAAGGTCAACACCTGGTGGGGCGGCATGAGGAGGCTCATATAGCCGCCCAGGCACCCCCTTCCCCTATACCCCCCGCCACTGCCCCAACTAGAGGTCAGAACTCAGACTTAGCAGATTCAAACCCCCAAACCACCACAGTGGAAAAGCTGCTCATGCAAGATCTAGCGAGGGATTGCATATGGGGTGTGAAATAAATAAAAGCTAACATTTATAGGGTCATTACTCACTTTATCCTCACAATAAGCCTATGAGGTGGGTCCTCTTACTATCTCCATTTTACTGGGGGGTAAACTGAGGCACGTGACGTTTAAGTCACTTGCCCAAGGTCACACCAGCTTGTGAGTAGTGGCACTGGGATTTTAAGCCCACACCCATGCACTGGCTCCAGAGGTCATGCTTTTCACCATCATGCCAGGTGGTAGAAGAGACAAGGGTTTTGGCCTGAGTCAATGGTGGTAACATTTCCTCAGGAAGACTCGAGATGAAGCAATTTCTGTGGGCTCCAGCTGCAAGACGATCCCAAATCTAACCTTTCCTCCACTAATCACTCTCCCGGAAGCCGCACTCTGGCTAAAACAGTTTACCCTGGTCTCCCTGCTCCCAGCCCTGCCCTGGCCGTTCCCCACACGTGGCCAAACGAACTCATGAGCACGTCAGGGCCTCCTCTCCCCTCCCACCTCACTTATTTGGAAGACAATACAAGGTATGTGCCAAGACCTCACCAGGCCTCCGGAACTCCATTTCCAGCCTGTTCCTTTGGGCACACAGGCCTCCAACAGCTGTATCAACACCACCACACAGTCCCTTCCTAGGGCCTTGTTTTTCTACCTACAACAGTCCCTCCTTCAGTGATGGTCAGAAGACTGATTCCAGGGGCGCCTGGGGGGCTCAGTCAGTTAAGGTCTGCCTTCGGCTCAGGTCATGATCCTGGGGTCCTGGGGTCAAGCCCTGCATCGGGCTCCCTGCTCTGCGGGAAGCCTGCTTCTCCCTCTCCCTCTGCCCCTCCCCACCTGCTTGTGTTCACTCTCTCTGTCAAATAAAATCTTAAAAAAAAAAAAAAGAAAGAAAGACTGGCTCCATCTTTCCGTTCAGGCCACAGATCAAAGGTCACCTCCTCTAAGAGCCCCATCACCCTCTACCTCCCTCTCTGTCTTACCTCAGTCCCTGCCCTCTCCTTATCACATAATTGTGTGCTTATCTCGTTTAGTGCCTGTCTCCCCCTCTAGGACGTGAGCTCCAGGAGTGGAGTTTCTTTCTGTCCACTACTGCATTCCCAGTGCCTCAACAGACCCTAGTATGCAGCAGGTGCTCAATAAGTGGACAATACAGACAACACTGAGCTGCCTTTCAATGGGAAGACGGATGAATAAGTAAATACATTTTGTCTGGTGGTGACAAGGGCTGAAAGAAAATTACAGCAGGGACATGGAATGGAGTGTGTTAGGGTGTGTGCGTGCAGTGAGGGCTGTTGCGATATTAAATGGGGTGGTCAGGGGGCGCCTGGGTGGCTCAGTCAGTTAAACAACTGACTCCTGGTTTTAGCTCAGGTCATGATCTCAGGGCCATGAGATTCAGCCCTGCGTTGGGCTGGGTGCTGAGAGTGGAATCTGCTTGGGACTCTCTCTCCCTCTGCCCCTCCCTCTTGCTCTCTCTCTAAAATAAAGAAATAAATCTTAAAAAAAAAAATTAAATGGGGTGGTCAGGGACCCTCTCACTGAAAAAGTGACTTTTTTTAGAGAGAGTGCTTGCACGAGCAGGGGTGGGGGGTGGGATGGGGGAGGTGGAGGGGCAGAGGGAGAGGGAGAGAATCTTAAGCAGGCTCCATACTTAGCAGGAGCCATCTCACAACCCTGAGATCATGACCTGAGACAAATTAGAGTGGGATGCTTAACCAACTGAGCCACTCAGGCGCTCCTGAAAAAGTGACTTTTGTGTAAAGATCTGAAGAAGACGAGGGAGGGAGCTATAGGGATGCCTGAGATCAGAGAGCTCCAAATGTCAGGAAGAGCCGGTGCAAAGGCCCTGTGGTAGGAATGCCCCTGATCTGTGTGAGGAACATGGAGGACGCGGGGATCTAAGGTGACAGGGCAGACTGTGCGGGCCTCACGGGCCAGGGGGCAGACTTTGGCTTTTAGTCTGAGGGAGACCTTGCTATGAGGCGGTTCTGAGCAGAATCATCCCTCACTTTCTTCCTTCTGGGGTTAATCATTCTCATCCTTTTGCCTCTGAACAATGCTATCAGACAAACCTGAAAAACCATTCCCACATTTGGCCACACCCCCGGCCCTCTGGGGCTCCGCCGCCTCCGCAGCTTGTTTAAATGAGAGAGACCGGAGGATTTTTGACTCAAGGTAGAGCTGAATTTCTGCGAGGTAAATATCTATCGGTAAGACAGGACTCCCCTGTGTGACCTTGGCCGGGCGACTTCATCCTCTGGGCCTTTGGTTTCTTCTCCGGAAAGTGAGGGTAAGACCCTCCCTAGAGCTGATGGAGATGCAAGGATGGGAGGAGACAGAAGCCCAGAGGCCCTTCACCCGACTATTCAGCCTGCCAGCACGTCTGCAAAGCCTGTGTGACTCAATGGAACCCACGTGGGCTCCCAGAACAAGCCCAGCTTGGCACTTTGCGACACCTCCTTTCACTGGCTTTTCTGGTTTACCTACCCCACGTGGCCCTGTACACACCGTTTTGCAACCCCTTGAGATAAAGGACCAGACCGTGGTCCAAGGTGTCCTCTCTCCCAGATAAGAATTGCTCATTGCAGGGCGCCTGGGTGGCTCAGTAGGTTAAGCTTCTGTGTTTGGCTCAGGTTACGATCCCAGAGTCCTGGGATCGAGTCCTGTGTCTGGCTCCCTGCTCAGCGGGGAGCCAGCTTCTCCCTCTGCCTCTCACCCCTGCTTGTGCGCTTTCTCTCCCTCTCTCTCTCTCTCAAAAAAAAAAAAAAAACTGCTCACTACAGATAAGGCCCCCATCTGTCTCCCCTGGGAACCTCTAAATGCTCCAGATCTCATTCATAATCCTAGCTCCATTATTCATTATTCAAAATAATATCGGATACATCAACAAAAGTCCTACACGTTTTAGGGGCACCTGGGGGGCTCAGTCGGTCAAGCATCTGACTTTTTTTTTTAAGATTTATTTATTTGAGAGAGAGAAAGTAAGCAGGGAAAGGGGCGGAGGGAGAGGGACAAGCAGACTCCGCACTGAGCACGGAGCCCAGTGCGGGGCTCGATCCCAGTACCCCGGGATATTGACTTGAGCCGAAACCAAGAGTCAGATGCTCAACCGACTGAGCCACCCAGGGGCCCCAGCATCTGACTCTTGATTTCAGCTCAGGTCATGCTCTCAGGATCATGAGATCAAGCCCCGCATTGGGCTCCGTGCTCTGTGGGGACTCTCTCTGTTCCACTGCCCCACCTCTCCTGCCCTCACACACGCGCTCTTGCGCTCTCAAAAAAAAAAATAATAATAATAATAATAATAATCCCAGCTCTGCCATTTCCCATCTGTGGGAACTGGGCAAGTTTCTTCCTCTCTCTGGGCCTCCGTTTCTTCACACATAAAATGGGGGATGATAATTGCACCTGTCCGGAAGGGTTCCGGGGAGAATTAATGAATATGTGTACAGTGTCCAGACACCCTGCAGATAGTAAGTAAGTGTGGGCACTTCCCTCTTTTTTTTTCCTTTCTTCTTAATTAGTGGTTCCATTCTATCGGTGGAACTACTAATTACATTTTCTTCTTTCTGGCCTCGGGAGTCTTGCTACTGAAAATGGGACCAGACAGCTACGGACAGCCGCGAGCTGGAAGGTGAGGGCCCCAGGCCTGGCGCCACCACCGATGAAGCCCCATCTTTCACTTCTCAGGCATGAGCTCCATGAGGACAAGGGCCAAGAACCAGGGCCTCCCTGCCTGTTTCTAGGTCCCTGACACCCAGGAAGGGCTTAGCACTGGAGTGTTTGTTGTACGAACGAACAAAATCAACAAAAGGAGACCGGAGAGAGGGGTAGAAAGTAAACAAGGGACACGTAAAAAAGTTAACAGGGGGGCACCTGGGTGGCTCAGTCAGTTAAGCGTCTGCCTTCGGCTCAGGTCATGATCCCGGGGTCCTGGGATCGAGCCCCACATGGGACTCCCTGCTCAGCAGGGAGCCTGCTTCTCCCTCTGACCCTCCCCCCTCTCATGCTCTCTCTGTAATAAATAAATAAAATCTTTAAAAAAAAAAAGAAAAAGAGGGCGCCTGCGTGGCTCAGTTGGTTGGGTGACTGCCTTTGGCTCAGGTCATAATCCTGGAGTCCCGGGATCGAGTCCCACATCGGGCTCCCTGCTCAGCAGGGAGTCTGCTTCTCCCTCTCACCCTCCCCCCTCTCCTGCTCTCTATCTCATTCCCTCTCTCAAATAAATAAATAAAATCTTAAAAAAAAAATTTAGACAAAGTCCATCATCCTGTCATGTTCTGTTGGACTCATTTTGGCATTTGAGTGTTTTTGTTTTTTAAACCTTTTTTTTAAAGATTTTATTTATTTATTGGACAGAGACAGCGAGAGAGGGAACACAAGTAGGGGGAGTGGGAGAGGGAGAAGCAGGCTCCCCGCTGAGCAGGGAGCCAGATGCTTAATGACTGAGCCACCCAAGTGCCCCTTGAATGTTTTAAATTAAAAAAAAAAAGGGCACCTGGGTGGCTCAGTCGTTGGGGGTCTGCCTTCGGCTCGGGTCATGATCCCAGGGTCCTGGGATCGAGCCCTGCCTGCACTGGGCTCCCTGCTCCGCGGGAAGCCCGCTTCTCCCTCTCCCACTCCCCCTGCTTGTGTTCCCTCTCTCGCTGTGTCCTATCAAATAAATAAAGTATTTTTTAAAAAATTAAAAAAAAAGATAAAAGTGGAAGTTAGGAGCTGGTTGAAACCCTAATGAAGAAGAAGCCTTGCTCTATTGCCAGGAGCAGGGGAGACTGGAAGGGGTGGGGGTGGAGAGTACCCGGTACCTGCAGTGAACAATTTTCCTGCACCAGAGATCACCACAGCCCGACAGTCAGGGTCTTGTGCTATCTTGTTGAAGCACTCCACCATCTCTCTGGGAGGGACAAGGAGAGAAAGGCTGTGCCTTGGAAGGGTACCCCTGCGCTCATGTCACCTGTCCCCCACATCCCACCCCTGCCCACGCCTTCAGCCGCTGCCTCCTCCTGCAGGCAGGCCTCCATGATCTGCAGGCCCTACCTCCAGAAGGCTCTGTTCATGGCATTCCTCTTCTCAGGCCGGTTTAGCTGCACATGCAGGATGTGTTTCTGAGGAACTGTCACCTGAAGGGACTCATAGCTATGGTCTGGCGTTTCTCTGGGGGCTGCTGTGGAAGCCTCATCTTGAGCAGTGGAGCTCATGGGGCAAAGGCTAAGGCTGAGACCCTGGGGCGTGGGAGCCATCACTCCTGGGGAGACAAAGGAAAGAAGAGCCTTTGATGACCCCAGGTTGGGGACACAGTGCCTTCAAGAGCAGAAGGCACACATTTCATCTCAGTGATGTTAGACTGGGGAACACAGGTCCCTAAGAAACCTCAGTTTAGGGGGATACAAACTTTCAGATTAGGAGTGCACTTATCAGTGGCCTCAGTGTGAGGCCTCCTTCAGACCCTTGATCATGGGACTGACTCCACATTGGGAACACTAAGCTGTCGGCGACCCAATTGTAAGACAAAGGCTTAAAGAAGTAGGGAGCTCTTTGGTTGGGAGCATATGCACCCCTGTGTTTAAGGTGCTCAGACCGGGACCCCACCCTACGGAGGCTATGACAGCACGCCAGAGCAACGGGCTTCCAGGGGTCGAGGTGACTCACGCCGTATCAGCAGGTTCCGGAGACTGCGAGAAGCCGCCAATGTTGCCGCCATCGCAAACTAGTAGGTAGGAAGACTGACTAACCCAACAGACAGGAAGAAGCTAAGGGGGCGGGCACGACGCCACCATGTTTGGCGAGGGCACCGACGCCGCAGTTCGATAGCGGTGACGCCCGTCTTCCCGCCATCTTTACTAAGGGCAACCGGAAATAGGCTTCTTGCTTCGCCGACAGCCTCCTTAGCAACGGGCCCTTTGCCCCAGTAGGAACCTGGCCCATTATTGCTGCTGGACATTTCATCACAGCGCTGTTTTATAATGGTGGAAATATTGGAGACAGCTGAAATGTTCAAGGACATAATGGCAGAATAACTGCAGCCCCGCAGTTTTGTCATCATGCACTTGTACCCTGTTAACTGAAAAGAAAAAAATTGTCTAGTACTGAGCTTATCCCTGTAAGGGAATGAAAATATAGACGAGCCAACATTGCGCGCTCTCTGTGTAATCTGTCTGAACTCTCACACCACCTAAGAGGTTGCACTATTTTTTGATTGTACACAGAGGAAACTGGTGCTTGGGGAAGGGAAAGTCACTGGCTCAAGGTTATCTGGGCTTCGGCATCTTAGGAGTGCCGAAGAGAGGATTTGTGTGGCTCTGAAGATAATGTTTTTTGTTTTTTGTTTTTTAAGATTTTATTTATTTGAAAGAGAGACATAGCGAGAGAGGGAACATGAGCAGGGAGAGTGGGAGAGGGAGAAGCAGCCTTCCCGCCGAGCAGGGAGCCCGATGTGGGGCTCCATTCCAGGACCCTGGGATCGTGATCTGAGCCGAAGGCAGACCCTTAACGACTGAGCTACCCCGGTGCCCCTGAAGATCATGTTCTTAAAATAATTTCTTTAAAAAACAAAACCACTTTGGAAAAAGCCAGCTAACCCAAGAACATCAAAAGTGCCATAAACTTCCTGAAGTATGCTCTTTAGGGAGATGTGCACCAAGGTGAACAGAGGCCTCCAGGCAAATGGGATTATAGGAAATACCTTACCTTCTTAGTGTGTCATAGGTGGGTAAGCTCTTTTGGAAAACAGACCCAGTAAGTTCCATCAACAGAGAACTGTTTATAGTTATCTGTACAATGGGAAGCTCTAGAGCCACTGTGCAGACGCCAACATGAGGAACAATTTTACATTTCTTTAGGATTTTTTTAAAGTAATCTCTACACCCAACATGGGGTGCAACTCACAATCCCAAGATCAAAAGTCACACGCTCCACCAATTGAGCCAGCTAGGCGCCCAAAGAGAATTTAAGGATGTACATTTAGCATGATCGGTTGGTGTAAAAAAGATGGTTATATATGGCCCTCTGTGCATAGAATACAGTACATACATAGAGGATCTCTGGAAGGAGATTCAAAACTGCTAAGGGACGACAACTGGGTGTTGGGAAGCAAAATGAGAACATTTTCTTACGCCCAAGATTGGCTTGAAAACAAATGATGGAGGATTTAGAAGTTTATGGCTGCAAGGCAACTGTGGTTTCTCCTTTCCAGAGGTTGTTTGAACCTTACCCTGGCGAAGCAGTTTCTTCATTCCATAAATGCCATGTGACTTCAGATGTGAATAATTTGAGTTTAAAAAACTTCACTGTAAATTCCCCAAGTGGGTTTTTTTTTCCTAAGGTTTTAAGAAATCTCTACACCCAACATGGACATCGAACTCACGACCCTGAACTCGAGCCGCCTGCTCCACGGACTGAACCAGGCAGGCATCCCAGTGAGTTTTCAGGTGCACATGCACGAACAAGGCACAGTAAACAGTCCTCACTGATTCTCTGCAAACTGCCTCTTCCAGCATGAGTCAAGGTCCTTAAAGGAGGATCCTTCTACCTACAGCCCCCCCATGCCCCACCCCAACCATATACCCAAGTTCCCATCTACCCACAATTAAGAGTACCACATTGCAATTGTTATCTTTAAGTAGACTCCACACCCAGGGTGGAACCCAACCCTGGGCTTGAACTCACAACCCTGAGACCAAGGCCTGAGCTGAGATCAAGTGCCCTTGATGTCTTAAGCACACGCCCCGAATTATCTTTTACTCCGCAATTCACCTCCACCACCAGTATCAGGCAAGTTGGCTTGAGGCATTTGCCTGCATAGCAGTACTGCTTACAGTATCAAGAAATTAGATTTCACCTTTTAGGACCAGGGAAAGGATGACATCCCCATGAAGATACTGTGCAGGGGGGTAAGGATAAGGAAGCCGTGTGTGTGACAGGACAGAGAACACTGTACAGCATAAAGCATTTTGTTAAAAGAACTTTATGGGGGTGCGGAAACACACCAAAAATTGTTAAAGGGACTGGGAAGCAAATCTTCACTTTTATCTGAGGTTTTAATTTCCTTATTTTCCAGCCTTATGAAAAGCAAATATTTGACAGGATGAAAGCTTTTTTTTTTTTAAAGATTTTATTTATTCATGAGAGAGAGAGAGAGAGAGAGGCAGAGGGAGAAGCAGGCTCCCAAGGAGCAGGGAGCCCGATGCGGGACTCGATCCCAGGACCCTGGGATCATGACCTGAGCCGAAGGCAGACGCTCAACGACTGAGCCACCCAGGCGCCCCAGCACCATTTACTTTTTAAGTGACTCTCCCAACTAGATTCAGCTGACTTGAGCAGGGCCCATGAAGAATGCAACAAGCTCTCCCGGACTTTCCTCAACAGATTCCTTAATTCCTAGCAGCATTCCTGGGCTGGGCCCGCCATCTCCCGAAGGCCTGAAGCTGTGTCCCAGCCTGCCTGCTCCTCGGCAGGAGACCAGGTGGGAGGTAAGCAGACACAACCTGGAATCCCAGTAAGCACAATGTTTATTTTCCAAACAATTTTATTGAAATGTGCCAAGAATACACGGGCAGCACAAATGTAGAACAGGAAAAAAAAAAATCACATGTACAATAATTTTTTAAAAAGTGAAGGTTAATCTTGGGAGATATCAGGTCCCCCTCCCCTCCCCCTCCAGACTTCCGGCGTTTCCGTTATGGTTAAGCCCACTAACCTAGCATTTAAAAAAAAGGAATACAAGAACTTTTGCAAAAGAAAAAACAAAAAACAAAACCAGAAACAAAACAAAACAAACAGCATAAAGGAAAGAGAAATGTTTTCCTGCTCAGATGGGACTCTTCCTGGGCACCTATTAGGAGGCGTGCTGAGCGGTGGAGAAACACAACTTCAGAGTGTAAGGGTATGGACCATCTGCAAAGGAGAACAAAAGGTTTGGCTGGGCCCCCCTCTCTGGAGGCGCCAACCACCCCGCCCCACTCCGTTTCCTCCGTTTCTGCAGTTCGCCTCCGAGGATCTAACTGGTCACTGCCCAATGCGAGACTTACAAACAAGCCCAACACTGAAGGCACTTCCCCTTCCCTGTCTTTTGATTCCACGGGGAATCCCATTCCCAGCTCCTCAGCTGGCCCAGGGCCTCAGTGGACAGATGTTCCCCGCTGGCCAGATCAGCCCCTTTCCTGGGTACCATCTGAGCCAGCCCCTGACGCACAGAACGCCAGTCCCTGGAGAATGAGTCTCAGTAACCCTCAAGCTGGCAGAATGGCGGCAAGCAGCCAGGCTGGCCCTCCCTCCCATGGGGACCATCAGGCTAATCTCCTGGCGACCAGGTCCCACCTGCCCATGTCAGCACCAGTGAAGAGATCTCTGGAGCCCTATATGTTGATGGCAAGGAAGGACGGCTCTGGCCTGAAGCCAGCCCACCATTAGGCCACGAGGGGGACAACTACAGGACACACAGATACTCACTTGGGTTTTTCATCTGGTAATGATTCAGGAAGCCCAAAGTCTCCAGGGCATCGCTCTTGGATTCCCACTCCAGCAGCCCAGAGGAGCTGCGTTCACCTATCAGAACGCAAAGTCAGTTTTAGGATGACCTGAGCAGGAAGCAGGGGGCCACCCACCTACAACCGAGGAATGGGGAAAGGCAGCGGGGGCAGTTTACTCACTTTTGCCTGAGAATACTTTCACAGAAGATGGCCGTTTCACTCCCAGCTCGTCGCAGATCTGCAAGACACAGAAAAGATTCAGAGACGGGAGTAACCACGTGGCAGGAGTCAAGCAGCCCAAGATGAGAGTAGAAACTGCTTTTTAAAATCCCCATCTGGGTGTAGCAGCACTAAACAAATGTTTGCTGAACTGAAGAGCAACATCTCAGGCCCGAGCAAGGTCTCAAGTCCAACCCTGCCAGTCAGCCCTCCTCCCCCTCAGTGTCCCAGTTTCCTCTGATGAGGCTTGAATGGGAGCCTCCCTTCTGATGTTATCGAGACATGGAAGGGCCTGACTCCTTGGATGCTTTTGAGACTGGACTCTGATCACCACTCTCTCACCCAGACACGGAGAAACCTTTTCCAGCCAACAGCAGCCATCCTAGTTTATCAATAATGCAAACAGTACAGCCACCTCCACTGCGGCTAGGGCTCCGGAACCATTCTCAGCCTGTCTTTCCTGGTCCCTGCTGCATCCCCGGGGCCCAACCCAGGGCCTGGCAGAGCTGTGGCTCAGAAGGTCCTCTAAAAGACTAAAATAAATGGCTCATTCAGATAGCTGTGGTGAGGGACCAAACTCCACAGCACCCACCTCGAAGAAGTTCTCCTCCGTCACCTCCAGAGGGGCATTGAAGAAGTGTAGCACGTTGCTAGGGTGCTGGATGCGGTTCTTGGCTGCCTGCTCTGGAGTAGAGAACCGATTGTTCCTGGATTCGCTGAAGTCTTTATAACTGCAGGACCCGTCTTCTAGCCCGTAGGACTGCCCGGGCATGATGGCCGGTTGCTTGGAGACACTGTACCAGGGGAGAGGAGCTCTTTGTCAGACCAGACCCCAAGCCCTCCACGGTGGCCCCGTTCCTGTCTGAAAATGCTGTGTGCCTCAGGGAGCATTGCTCCACAGCTGAGGCGAGGCCAACGCACTTGTTCCCACTGCTTCAGTCAAACGCCGGGGAGCATTCCCGCCACACCCAACCCCTGCCCCAACAAGCACCTGGACTCCCTGTGCTCCTGTGCGGGGCCCTTTCCAGAGTGGTCCCATCCCACTTCCTTCTTCCCGCGGCTCCTCTCCCAACACCCGCAAGCCTGAGGAGACGAAATACCTACCAGACATTCAGCTTCTGCCCGAACATGAAGTTGTTGTTGAGGTGAGTAATGGCCCGGTCCACAGCATAGCCATCAGCCATCTCCACCATGGCAGCCCCCGGCTTGCTTTTCATAAATTTCACCTTGAGGAAAGCAATTGTGATCAGTGCCACTGCCCGGCTGCCAGGGACCCTTCTCCCACCCCTTCTGAGTTAGTTAAAAGCAAAGAACTCCTGGCTCTAGAGCGAGGCTTCCACCCTCTCACTTGTGAATGAGAAATCAGGAACACTGAGCGGCACGTGTGGCCCACAGCAAGGGCTCAGCGTGCCGGGCAGGGTTTTTCTCACCCGGGGGACACGACCCATGAGTGCATCACTTAATGAAGCACAACAAAAACGGGGGCGGGGGGGTACACGGTGAGAAAACAAGGCAGATCCTGCCACCAACATCTGTCTGGGAACACACAGATGCACACGGGCTACAGAGTGGGCCATGACGTGTTAACACCGCTGTGGGTGACAGGACTGGAGGCAGCGAACAACCCGTGACACAGGCGCTGAAGCCAAATCTCTAGCACGAGGTCCTGCTTCCACATAAAGGTCTGGGAACCTGGGCAAGTTATTCACCCTCCCTGCCTTCACTGCCCCGACTTGTCTCATCAAGGATTCTACTAACAAGCAAGTTGCTACACGTCCAGTCCTTTCCACAGCGCCTGATGTGCGGAGGGCAGGCTTAACCTGCACTATGGCTGCTACCACCATGACTCCCAGGCTAAGCCAGGGGCTGCAAGCGCACAGGCTCCTGGGACTCAGCTGGGTTCAAGAGAAATAAGCCACTTGGTCAGAGGTGAACAGCCACCTGTCCCACAGGCAAGGCAGAAAGGCCCAGAGTGATCCTCAGCCACAATAGATTTGAGTTTTATAATCACGTTCGTCTGATGTTAGGCATTAGTACTTCCACGTGAAGAACTCCCGGTTAATGCCCCCGATTAAGAAACAACAAAAAACCCATGGTGAGGACCAAACAAAACATTAGCAGCCGGTCGCCTGCTTCAGTGAGTCACTCTCTCGGAATCAGCCTGCTGCCAGCCAGGCTCCTTCCCCCACCATGACGCACGAGGCTCGGCCCGCTAGGTCTATAAGGGAAGCAATGGACCTAACAGAGGCTCACCTTCTCCACATTGCCATACAAGCAGAAGACATTGAAGACCCGATCACAGTTCATCTTAGATTGATCCAAGCCATAGACCATGAGCACAGGGCTGTCGGCGTGGGGGCCATACTCGGGTGGTGGGGGAGGGGGTGGGGGGTGCCCATACTGGGGGCCGTAGCGACTTGGGCCCCGACGGTGACCCCCCACTGGTGGGCCCATCCTTCTCCCTTCGTAGTGAGGTGGGGGGGGCCCGTAGCCCTCATCATGGTAATGGCTGTGGTACCCACCGTGGGGCCCTCCTGGGGGGTGGGAAGGAAAGAGAGGGAGGACGGGTGAGAATTTGCGCGGCGGGCGGCGGGCAGGGGCACATGAGCCACGGGAGTCCACGGAGGGGAACCCCCTGCCCTCACCATATTCTGCGGGGTGATCTCCCAGGAGAGGGGGCTGTCTCTGGCGTTTGTTAGGGTTGCTGCCAGGATCACCTGCGGACAGAGAAAACAGTTAGAGGCTAACCTGGAACAAAGGGGGTCACCCTCCTGACTAGAGGCTAATCTCCAAGACCTTCAGTTCCTGCAAGCCTGAGGCAAACCCTCCCTTGCTCACCGGAGCTGCTGGGGCCTCCTTCCTGTGGCCTGACCCCGGGTGGGCATGAAGCCCAAGCCTCAAGGCTGGAGCCCACTTCCCTTCTCCTGCCCATGCCAAGCGGCTGGTTTCCTTTCTCTGGGAAGGATGAGGCCAGCTTCTGGGCTCTCTCTCTCTTGCCCTGGCCCAAATGAGAAGCTGAGCTCTCGGGTCCTCTGGGGAACCTGCAGATGCTATGGAAGTTATGTTATGGAGGACCAAGAACAGATTTCTAGAACTCCCAATAAAGGGAGAGGAGTCAAGAGTGGAAAAACCACCAAGGGAAGGCAGGACAGAAAAGATAAAATCTGGCCCCCAGAGTTCCAAGGTTCTAGGAGCTCTAGGCCCCACTCTCTAGGCCCCTTCTTTCTCCACCCTGGTCCTCCCGGCCACCCCCCCCCCCCCCCCCCCAAGTCACATCCAACCCGAGGAGAGGGACTGTGGGAAAGGACAAGCAGGGCAACATCAAAACCAGTTCAATTGAACAGTCATGTACAAGGCATTGACATTCTCAGACCCCGACAATGGCGCAGATCCACCCCAGACCCCAGCTGCAATGCATAGTCGCTACATGAATTTAGCGCTTGAGTGGCAGACACTGTGCGAAGCGCTTTACAGACATCACCACTTCAGAAATTCCTCACAACAACCCTATGAGGTAGGTACTATTTTAGCCCCCGGTTTACAAATAAGGAACCTGAGCACTCAACTTTTAACTGAGCAGTTAAAAGACACTTTGGCCCAAGGTCACAAAGCAAAAGTTAGCCGCCGAGCCAGGATTTGAACCCAGGTCTGGCTGACTCCAAAACCCAGGGCTCGGGATCACTGTCCTTTCCTGCCACCCGGCCTGGGTTTTGTTTCCAACAATCAGTCATTACAAAGATGGAAAAGGGCTACTTACAGCAGAAGTACAGAGTACAATGTCCATTTGTCACAAAAAACAAATCTGTATTTTCTCTTACCATTGGACGCTTCAACAGTGAGTTAGCACAGTTCTGAAAGATGGCGTCCCATCAAACATACACTGCGACCCTGCATCACATGGTTTTACAGTCATAAATACAAGTTACGGTACACATCCGCTACAAATTTTTTTTTTTTAAGAATTGTCTTAAAAGTCAATGTTTTTGATTAAATCAAAAATGGCTCACAGATGTTCTGTCCTCAGAAGATACCAGAAAAGTGGAAAATAAAGGTGTATGAAGTGGGTAGTGTCCCTCCGTGTGGTCAGCTCCTCACACTTGTGTGCTGCAGTGCGGTGCTTCTGGCTGTGTAGCGCTCCGTGTGCGTGTCTCCTGGGTATGGGTGTGCCAGTGGCCCCACTATGCCCGCGCTTTTGGCCTTGGGAGCGCGCCCGGTTACCCACCAGCAGGTAACTGTGTACCTCTGAGCTGTTTGGCTGTCTGGTTTTAGATCTGTTTTGGTTTTTTTTGATTTTTTTTTTTTGTTGTGGTTTAAGTTTTTTTTTTTTTTTTTGCTCTCTGATCTCCAGTTGGTGCAGATTATGTTGGCAGCCGATGACTGCGGAAAAAATAAAAATATCAAAACAGAAAAGAACAAAAAAAAAGCCCTCCCCAAACCAAAGGACTTAAAAAACAAAAAACAAAAAAACAACCCATATGGCGAGGAATGGAGAGAGGATCCTATTGTCTTGGAGGCCCATGGAATCTACTTCGGTCTATGAAACGTTCTCCGAAAAGAGCGCCGCTGGCTGGCTGGGAGAGCTCTGTTCTCTGTGTTTCCTACTTCTGTGTACATTCTCGGGTTCGAGTTTGCTTGGATTTTGACTTGGTTTTTTTTTTTTTTAATGTTTAATAAAAAAGCAGTGTCTGCTGCCATGTTGCGTCTCTTTCTCTCTTTGTCTCTGTCTGCCTCTGTCTCTGTGCTGGTAGCTGTTCGTTGGAGCGCGGTGTGGTGTTCTTGATGTAGTGAGCTCAAGTCTGCGGCTGTTTCTGGGGACGTGGTGGAGGCTGCGTGTTCTGTTCTCTCCCGGAAGAGCTAGTGCTTTCTACCCTGTGTGTTGGTGAGCAATGTGCAGAGGCAGAGCCGCTGAAGTATGGTTCCCGAGGGGTGGCGAAGCACCGCCCTCACTCCAGGCCACCTCCTCAGCTCTCGTTTTTGCCCCCCAGTCTTGGGGCGGCCAGAGCTGAGAGGCATCAAAACCAATGCACAGCCAGCCCCTGCCACTAGCCCCTGCCGGTCTGCACATCTTCTAGTTATGTTCCTTGGAGAAGAAATGGTTGGTTGCCATGTTTCTGTTAGCGGTCATGTAATGCCATTGCCCGCTCTGGTATTCACTCGGATCACCAATTTGCCTCTGACCTCTGGAGGGGCGGCCAGGCCCACAGCGCCCACCGTGAGGGTCCTGGGGAAGAGTCTAGCCCACCCTGCCCACTGCTTCCCAGCTGCGAGGGCAAGCAAGACAGGCCCACCTAGGAATGGGGGCCTCTGGCCTCCCAGGGCCCCGCGAGAGGTCAGCAACCAGCCTCCTCCCTCAGCCCGTGGCCTAGTCCGACGTATCAGACCAAGACAGACAGAGATGACGGTCTCGCTGAGGGGGTTGCCGCGCTTTTCCAAAGGCCATCCTCCTCCACCTCTCCCTCCTATCCAAGGCAAACCATTCTTGACAGAGTCTAGGAAGGGGGTTGTCCGTTTGCCCCCCCCCCCGCAGAGATGTTGAGTCCCCGCTACAAGGGAGGTGAGGCGTGTCCGCCCTGCTCCAATCCAGGGTGTCTCACCTCCACAAGTCAACTTGCTCAAAGGCTCTCCTCCAAGGGTCTGGGCGCCCTCGTTACCTCCCCAGTCTGCCCCCGCCCTGCCCCCAGCAGACCCTCTTGATAGTGACAAGCAAGAGAACCATTCCTGGCCCAGTGAGAATGGAGAGTCAGTGACTCTAGGCAGGCTCCTAGAAGGGCAGCAGCAGAATCCGTCTGGGGGCTGCTACTGGTTTATAAGGCATCGCCACGCCCTGTGCTCAGCGAGGCCCTGCTCCCCAACCCCTTTCAAGCCTCTGCCCTGGCTCTATACCCTCAGCCACGTCAAAGGGCCCCCAGCAGCAGCTAGAACCTACAGAGGCCCCCTCATTCACCCTCTCCCACTGAAGCACCTTTTCCAAGAGCTGACCGCGCCCCCCAGGCCCTCCCATGTCCATAGGGAGCCCAATGGCATTACATAACCCTGAGCCCGGGTCAATGAAGTGCACTAGTCGAGTGAAGGCAAGGCAGGTGTGTTTAGAACAAAGTTGCCATCAGGATTACCTTGTCCACTGAGATTGGGGTTTGTGTAGTCCCAAGTATCCTGATCGTTCTTGAACACATTCAAGCGTGTGGGCTGCAGGGACAAGACAAAGCTTGAAATTAGCCAGGCCCCAGCTCACCTAGAAGCTGACAAGGAGTAGTCGTTTCCTAGACCTACCTTCGCGTATTCGATCTTCAGAGTGCAACAGCCTGAGTAAATGTCAGCCCCATTGAGCGAGGCCTTGGCCCGCTGGGCACTCTGCACAGAATCAAATGTGGGTGAAGTTAAGGAAAGCCCCAAGACAGGTGCTCTTTGGAAAGGGCTTCAAGCGGTCCCAGAAAGGGAGGAGGATGAGGGAGCACCCGAAGACCATCCTGCATGTGCGCTCTGGGGTTAGTGCACTGGCCAGTCACTAGCCGCTTACATGGAGAGGCTGGAGTGCTGCCCCGGGTGGGCAGTCACCGTCCAGTTCCTCTGTCACCTGCACTCCCAACCCCACGAGCCCAGAGGTGGCAGCAACTCCCTCGGCCACCACCCCAGGCCAAGCCACTTTCCCTTTGCCCCATCCTCTCTTGTGCCTTGTGCTTCGACTAAGCCTGGACAATCTCTGAAACATCAACCGGACGACGGTCCTGCCTGGAAGGCCATCAGTGGCTTCCCACCGCACCCTGACCGTGCTTCACAGCACTGCCTCAGAAGCCCTGCTCACTGCTTCTAACGCCCGCAGTGAATCTTCTGTGCCTCATCAGCCGCCAGGCCGTTTGCGGTCTCCAACGCTAAGGACCTGAGCACCTTTACAGAGACCAGTTCTTCTGCCCTGAATACCAGCTCCTATTTCCTCATGGCAACAGGGTATCAGCCTGCCATACCTGCCGGTCGCTCCTCCCCCCTACGGCACTTTAGACTTGACCTTTCACACTACATGCCTTACTGTTCGTTAACGATCCTTCCCATCAAGGAAAGGGGCTCTAGGAAGGGATCTGGCACCTGGCAGCCACTAGGGCTCCGTGCTGGTTGAAAGGACAGGGCCCTGCCGAGCCTTGTGAGAGCCCTCACCTCAAAGAACACCCCTTTCCCAGCAAAGGATATTCCACCATGGCCTGGACTCCATTCTTCCGGAAAATAACAATTCTCTGGACAGGACCACAAGGATTGCAGATAGTGTAAAGAACATCCTGTAAAAAGCACACAGGCAAGATGAAAGGGCACTGGCAGGTCAGTCTGGTTCAGGAGAGAGAATGGGAGGAAGAGAGCTCACAAAAGCAGCTAAAAGAAGGCCTGTTGGCACGCACCGTGGTAATGGAATAAATCGGGTTCAGGATGGTAAAGAGAAGCACACTGTTGACACTCCGGGAGTCATCAGAGTCCCCGGGGCGGGAGATCTTCTGGCTGGTAGAGTAATTGACAAAAGCTGGGTGGCCAGCAATGTAGATTTGGTTGTCGGCTGCGTAGTTCACAGCGTTGCAAGCCCCCAACACGTCTTCAAACTCCACCAACGCTTGTCTCTTTTTAGGCATTACTACCACATAACTGGCAGAGAAAACACATGTTTCAGTCCTCTCAGGGAAACACAGACAAGAGAATAACATTCAACTTTCCCTGAATGGACTCATCTCTCTGGACTCCTCTGTACCTCCACCATGGTTTCCTGACCTGAACACCCTGCACCCTATGTGGCACAATAGGCAAAAGAGATGTAGCCGTGGCATCCACCTCCTCTGGGAAGCCTTCCTTCCTGAGTCCTCCTCCCTGGAGTCAGATGCCTCCTGCAGGCTCCTGGCCTTTCCTATCACAGTACTGATCACCCTGGGTGGGCAGCTATCTGGAAGGAGCCCGAAAGCTTCATTTGTTACTCTATTCCCAGCACCTAACACGTGACAAAAATACTTGCTAAATGAGGGAATGTAGACTAGAAGCTAGAGACAGGAAAAAAAAAAAAAAAAAGACATGAAACTCGCCATAACCTGTCCCAAAGTATAAGGGCCAAACCTAAGAGTGGAGGAGCCCCAGGACCCTGGGCCAAACTGGCCATGTCACTTCCTAAAGAAACTAAGGACGCACAGGACACCAAGGAGTTGCATTCTATGTTCAACCCGTGGCCTCTGACTGGAATACCTGATGGGTCCAAATTCCTGCAAGGCCTCCACAAGGTCAGCTTCCACCACGCCGTCAATCAGGCCCCTGATGTGGACAACTGGGGAGGCAGGGGTTTTGTGTGGGTCATCGTAGTTCTCCTGAGAAAAGAAACAAGAACGTAACTTAATTTCCTGCTGTACGGGATGGTGGCCCACTGCCCTCTGTGCTGCTGGGAGACCCAATCAGATAAGACGCTTAAGTGTCACACAGAGCAGACAAGGGATGGCAATACAAACCAATCACCCCAAAACGATTTTGGGCCAGCCAGTGCTCAGGCCCTGAGTGGGTGGCCAGCCACTTGCCTATACCTCTTGTTGTAGCTTCTAAGGAAGGCAGAATGGAATACAAGGCTTGCCCTATACCTTATATTCCTCCTAGAATTTTTCTCTTCCCACTGGTCAAGAAAACGGGAAAAGATTGGGATGGAAAGGGGACAGCATTGGCAGGAAGGGCTCAAACAGCTTTTTGCTGCAGTCTGAATCACAATATTCTCTTGGAATGTTTCTTTGCCCTTCCCCTTGTGCAACAAGCCCAGCCAAGCATTGCTGTTCCCACCACTCACCCCCAGGATCAGTCACGGTAAAAGAGCCCATGTCCCAAAAGCTGTGAAAACCACTTCTAGTCTTTAATCACCCACAAAAATCTGTGCTAGAAAATACTGCCTAGGCTAGACTATGGAAAATCAAGATGAGAAAGGTCCTTCAAAAAAAAAGAAACTCCAACCCACATCACTAAAAACCAAGACGGTTCCCCCCCAAGAAGTATCTTTCCACCCACACAGAAAGAAGCCTCTGGAATCAGGAGGAAAGTAACTTTCTCCATGTCTCCTGGGCTCTGGGCCCAACCTCCTGTTTGAGAGCCACCAAGCAGAAGCCCATGGAACAGGGGCAGAATTGGATTCTATTTCAGGAACGAACCACACAAACCACAGGAGGCACACCCGCCTGATTACCAGCTCAGCGGTTGGAGTTCCATAGCCCATAAATTCTAATCCCAGCCCCTCCCCCACCACGAGCTACATGATCTGAACAAATTTACCTCAGCTCTCAAATCCCGAATTGTAATACCATCCTGTATCTCACACAAAACTGTTGGAAGATTTAGTTCAAGTAGTTTTAAAATGTGTGCAACAAGGCCTGCCACAATTTAAAACACTAGAAATCACAGCTAGAAATCACCACCAAACCCTGGAAAATCCTGCAAATGGCTGAACTGGAGAGGACTTCATGAACTTGCAGGGAGGAGGGAATACGCTCCAAGCCAGGAGGAACAAATGGTGGTCCTTTCCGACAAGGAGACCAAAGACGTCGAATCCCTTCCAAAACGCCCACCCTCAGGGAACATTTTGGTTCACCAAACCAACTGCACCCTGTCAACCCCAGGAAATTTTAAGAAAACTTGTGATAGTTCCAAAACTTAGCTCAATTCCCAAACGGCGTAAAAGACCTTCACAAGCCCCCTTCTTCCGGTTTTCAAAGCCCACAAAAATGGGGACATATTCTGTTCTGGGGGAATATCCTCAAATTACATCAACTTCTATATCGACACAAACCACGACACTATAAAGATTAAATAGCGATGGGCCAGAATTCCCCACTCAGGCGCGGAAAAGGCCACCGCCCACCCGTTCCCGCTCACGCGGTGTCCCCCCCCGCCGCCCACGAGGCCCAAGCAAAAGTGCGCTTGCGCGTGAGGGCAGCGAATTAAACGATAAAAGGAAAAAAACGGCCCGGCTCCCCCCCCCCCCAACTCAACCCCGCGGCGCCTGCGCACTGCGCCACCCGCAGCGCGAGCTCCTTCCTCCGCCTCCCACACCCCCCCCACCGCTCTGAATAGCGCGCACGCGCAAGCTGCTGTCCTCGCGCAAACCCCGCCGTTTGCCCAACGCCTGCCCCTCCCCCACCCCGTCACGGCGTGAGGGCCTGGGCGCGTGCGCAGAGGCGCCCCCCCCAAATGAATACCCTCAAGGTGGAAAATTTTCCGTCCCTTCCCGGCCGTCCCCGGCATCTAGGGCCCTGGCCTCACCCCGCCGCCGCCGCCCGCCGCCCCGGCTCCTCCACCGCCGCCGCCGCCTCCGTGCTGGTCGCCAGCGTTGTCCGTCTTGAGCCGCTTAGGGGCTCGGCCGCCCTCACTGCCGCCGCCGTAGTAGCGGCCACCGCCGCCTCCGCCGCCCGCCGCCGCCATCTTCACCATCGCTCCCGACCGCCTCCGCTGCTCGTCCGGCTGCTGCCTCTGCTCCAGCCGCCGACGCCGCTTCTCCGCCCGGGGCAGCAGCCTCCGCGACATGGCGGCGCAGAACCCGCCTCCCCCCGCCTCTCATTGGGGGAGGGACACGCCCGTCACTCGCCGCCCCCACCCGATAGGGGGAGCCACTGGTCCCGCCAAGGGGGGAGGGGAAGCCTCCGCCTGCCCTGCGCGTCTATTGGGTATAGCCCAAGCCATTCTTCAGACGGGCCCGCCCTCATTTGTCTGGGACACTCCTTATAGGCGAACGCTTTCTGCCAGTCATCTGGCTGACCCCGCCGCCTTAAAATAAACTCCAATTTGATAGGTCGGATTTCTGGCCCCGCCTTGCCTTCCTTGGAGCACCTGATAGGAACGACGCTCCCCACTCGCCCGAAAAGCCCCGCCTTCTTCCCACTTTCATTGGCTTCCTCACTAATCCATCAAACCGAAAATTCTTAGTGCTCCAGTCAAAACGGCTACCTTCCCGCGCCACTCCGCAAGGAAACCCCTCCCTTTTGCCTCTCTCCAGTGGTTACTGCAGATGCCCATCTTCTACGTTTCTACCCGCTTAGTCAATGAAGAGTGGAAAGGGTCGTAGGACCACCGGTGGTCTTTGATTGGGTGAAAAAGGAAAGCCCTCCCTAAACCGCCAGGCGCTCTTCGGCGCAGTCTAGGAAAGGATCAGAGGCGAGAGCGCAGGCGCGAATAGGCTTTCAGGCGTCTCTGGAGGCGGGGCAACCCTCTAAACCCGCGAAGGCCTGGCGTACCCCAAGTATTTATTGACGTGCTGGGTGGCGCGAGCTGCCAGTGCTACTCTGTCCCCACCGGTATACCTTATTCCTCTCCATCTCGAGCCCCCAGAACGCCGGAGGAATTTTTTAATAACCCAAACTTAACCCTTTCGGTAGAAAACCATTTGCCGCTGCCGACGGTCTTCGGACCCCGTCAAGTTCGCCGGCGTCCTTTCGCCGCTCCGCCCCACCTCTAAATTCAGCCATAAGAGTGCCTTTCAGTTTGCACAAAGGGAAGGACCTCTCACGCACTTTTCTGCCCGTGCAGACCCTTTCATCTAGAACCCTTTGTCTGCCACCCCTCCTGCCTGGGGGATCACTCCTCTTGTCCGTGCAGCAGTCTCCACTGAAAAGCGTTCCTCGTCCCAACCAGTCCCGACCCCGAACCTGCTCTGTGGTAACCCCTGACCACGCAGGCCCGTGGTTTTCACGCGACAGCCCTGACCTCTGCGGCTCGTCACAGTCTGGTGACTGTCCCTTTTCCAGCGGGGAAGTCCTGTGTGGGTAAGGGAGCGGGGATCCCTCCCTTAGTGAGGCTGGCTCCCCTACCAAACATCAGCTACAGCACCCGGCACAGCGCTCGCGCTCTGCAAAGGAGAGTCCTGGTGCTCCAAGTGTCCGGCAGGCCTGCCTGCCTTGGGGACCGGGTAGAGCGACCCTTAAGATAATGCCCTCCCTCAGTCCCTAGGGTCCAACGACACCCAACAGCCGGAACCTAGGAGCGGGGCCGCGAGCTGAGCCAGGATCCCGCGTTTCGGGGCTGCTGCTTGGGGGTGGGAGGGGAGACACTGCGCTTAGAGAGGACTGAGTCGTGAGAAATAGGGGCGACTCCCCCAAAGATGCTTCGGAATCTTCCCAACGGTGAAAGGGGGCTCCCGAAATAGGAGCCCTCCTGGAAACTAAGTTTGAAATGGGGGTCAGGGGCGCGAAGAGAGTGAGACAGGATTGGTGGGTTCGCAAATTTGGAGCGATAATAAAGTTGGGAGCGGACTGACGGGAATCTAAATCAGTTCCCGGTCACACTGGGAAGATTCGAAAAGGCAGGCGGAACACAGGTGGGGGGGCGGCGCAGCGCCTTCAACACGTGATCGGTGCGCCGAGGGGCGGGGCGGGTCCCACTGAAGGGCGGGGTCGCGAGGTCCCGACGTCAGAGGAATGCGGTGGGGGGAGGGGGGAGAGGGGCCCCTCCCCTCCCCGCCCCCGCGCCCGGCCCGTACGCCCCTCGCGCCGACGCGCGCCGCCGGGACGCGGCGGAACGGTCCTCGGCGTGGCGCGTTCCGGGTCGCTCGCCCGCCGGCTCGCACCCACGGCGGGCGCCCGAGCCGTCGCGTTATCTGCACCGTCGCGCTCCCGGTCTCCGCCCCTCCCCACCCCTCACGGCGGGCGGCACCTCCCACCCACCCCCCGCACCCCTCCCCGGCCCCTCGCCCCCAGCCCCTACCAGCTCGGCGGCGAGCCTGGCCGGCCGTCCGGGATCGAAAAGAGAGCAGACACTGGGAAGTTTTGGGGGAGGGAGGGGCGGGCCTTAAAGGGACCACGACCTCTTTTCAGCCTGGAAAAAAAATAGGGGGTGGGGTGGGGGGAGAGATCGACAGTGGCTCCGCGGTTGAATGGGGGAAACAACGCCAGAAAGGAATGGAAAGACTGATGCTCCGTGGCGCTAGGGCTCCGCGTCCCTTTTCCCCAAACACGCCAACCCCTCATTCCACCCACCCCCCCTCCCCCTTCCTTCTCGGAAAGTCACGCAGTTGTTTGGCAGTCACGCCTCGTTTCTCCTGGTCAGCCAAGTGTTGTGTTAGTTGAGGTTAATGTTGGGGCGCACATTGTACAGATGGGAAAATGGGCTCAGAGGACCCAAGCGGCTAATCCAGGATCCCCCAGCTTTGTAAGTGGCCATAGCGGGATTTGTCTGCCGCCGACGACGTGTAAGCGCCGCACTGCAGTACCTGTTGTGGTTATGGGGGCTGCGGTATGCCGTGCACGTTAAGGGCACCAGCTCTGGGGCCAGACTGCTGAGTTCAAGTAGGGAGCCTGCACTTACTAGCTCTGTGGTCTTGGAAAGTGAGAGCGTTTTTTGGGCCTCTTTTTTTCCTTATCCAATAGGAGAATGGTAATAGTACCTGCCTTCTAGGGTGGTCTTGAGAGATGCTGAGAATGTCTGGAAGCAGAGGGGACCTCAGGCCTACCCCCATTTCGCAGATAAGGTAAAATTGAGGCCCAGAGAAGGGAAAACCCAGTTGAAATACACCACAAGAAGACCTAGTCTCTCCCCCCTCCTTACAAGACCTAATCTGACCCTTGTAGGCACCTCCATGCCTACCCCTTTCCCACCTGTTTTTGACATGGCACAATGACTTCCTTTCATCAAATGCCCAGAGCCCATTCCTGACTTTGCACTGCCCCCCCCCTTTGCCTAGAATATTCTCCCAGACCTTTTTGCTCCTCATCAGATGGGTCATGACTCAGATGTCACTTACTGACCATCCCAGCCTGGTTACCCCCATGCACTGTTATAATCATGACCCCCCATTTGTCTCCCTCTTTGCTCTTATTGCCATGTGAAAACACTTAGTTATTTAATTTCTGTCTCTTGGCTAGAATCTGGACTTTGGGGGCTGGAAGTAGGTATGTTTTAATCACTTTAAGCATCTACCCTAGGGTCATTCATTGAGCCAACACTAGTGGGGGCATTTGGGATAAAATGGTGAACAAGATATGGAAAATTTATAGTGAAATACTTATGTTCTGTTGAAATACTTAAGTAAAACATATGCTATCAGGTGGTGAGAACTGCTATTCAGAAATTAAAACGGGTGCGTGGGTGGCTTGGTAGGTTAAGTGTCTACCTTCCACTCAGGTCATGATCCCAGAGTCCTGGGATGGAGCCCTGAGCCCCAAGTCTGGCTCCCTGCTCAGGAGGGAGTCTGCTTCTCTCCCCACCCCCTCGTGCCTGCTTGCACGCGCTCTCTCTCTCTCTTTCTCTCTCTAATAAAGTCTTTAAAAAAATAAAAATAAATTAGAAAAGAAAACAGAGAAGGAAGATGAGGAATATATGAGGGCAGTTTGCTTGAAAGGGTATTAAGGGGAAGCCTCACTGAGGGGGTGACATTCTTGCAAAGACCTGAAGGAGGGGAGAGAGGAAGTCATGTGGATACCAGAGGACAACAATTCCAAGCAGAGGGAACAGCCAATGCAAAGGCCTTGAGGTGAAAAACGTGCCTGGTGTGTTCCAGGAACTGGCTTTGTGGCTGGAGTAGAATGAGGGGGGTGGTAAATGGTAAGCGATGCTGTCAGAGATGGGAAAAAGGGCAGTCCAGTCCAAGAGGGGACTGAGGGGCCTCTGGGGCTGGGGGAGGACTTTGACTTTTCCTCTGAGGTGGAGCCCCTGGAGGCTTCCCAGCGGGGGAGGACCCTGACCTGGCTCAGGTATTCACAGGAGCCCTGTGGCTGCATGGTGTGGGTGTGGGAAACAGACTGTGGGAGGCGGGGTGGGAGCCAGGAAGACAGTGAGGAGGCTGATTCAGGAGAACAGTCTGGAGAAGAAGTGGGTCGGATCAGAGTGGAGGCCGTGGAGGGGTTGAAGAGGGCGAGTTGTGGATCTGTTTTGAAAGCAGAGCCCACAGGACAGGCTGAGGAGTCAAAGCTCCCCATGATTCAAAATCCCAACTGCAGGGCTCATAGTGGTGGCCAAGGTCCCCAGCTCTTTTTGGTGCTCTATTCACTATGAGATGCTGCTTTAAAAAAAAAAAAAGATTTTATTTATTTATTTGAGAGAGAGAGAATGAGAGAGTGAGCATGAGGGGGGGAGGGTCAGAGGGAGAAGCAGACTCCCTGCCGAGCAGGGAGCCCGATGCGGGACTCGATCCCGAGACTCCAGGATCATGACCTGAGCCGAAGGCAGTCGCCCAACCAACTGAGCCACCCAGGCACCCTAAAGTAACACCTTTATTGAGATATATTCATACAACTTAGTGGTTTTTATTCACAAGGTTGTGGGATGGTCACCACTGTGTAATTTCAGAACTTTCTCATCACCCCAAAAGAAACTCCATATCCTTTAGCAATCACCTGCCTTCAACCAGCAGTAACCCTTAAGCTACTTTCAGTCTCTATGGATTTGCCCATTCTGGGCATTTCATATCAATGGAATCATAAAACATGTGACCGGTTTGTTCAGGGTTCATCCAGGTTATAGGATGTCTTTCATTCCTTTTTGTGGCCAAATAATATTCTGCTGCATGGACATAGCACATTTGTATTCATCGGTTGATGATCACTACTGCTCACTTCTCCAGGACTTTAGCTCCTGGCTCACTGTCTCTCGTGCTGCCTCTCTCATCAACCTCAGTGATTTCCATACCCAGCTAGGTGACCCTCGGGCCATCCTTTGGGTTCCCAGACCTCCTCTTCGCCAATGAACTTGTCCTCCTCGCAGCCCCTCCCTCTCTTGGGCACACCTACACCTCTTAGAACACCACAGCCTCTTAGAACCTCAGCTCCAAGCGTCTCACTCACTGCCCATTGTATCCTGTCTTTCTAGTTCATTCCCTCCAAAACCTCAACTCCAACAATCCACTGACCCCTACCACCTTTCCTCTACCCCTCAGCCCCCTCATGTCTTCACACAGATCAAATTCCTTGACCGGCCATTGAGATCACCCCCTCACACACATTCACGACACACCTCCCCACTCCACCATACTCATCTGGCAAAACCATAGTCCTTGTAAAATCTAAGTTTCCACCTATCGCATGCCTGCATCTGTGCAGTGGAATGTGGGCGGAGAAAAACACACACCCATGCCAACTGGCCTCGCCTTAACTTCATGCCCACTGACTTGGAGTGGACCCACGGTGCTGCTTGGCAACTTTGCGGGTGTCCCTGGTCCCTTGATTCTCCCAGATGACATATCAGACCTTCTCTTCAAACCTCTGAGAGCTCCTTCCTCATCCTCACTCTCAGCAGTGACCTCCTTCTTGTTTCCTGAGAGAATCGCAGTCACCTTCTCACCAGGTCCACCCTCCTCCTGCATTGTCACCCTCCAGGCCGCCTTCTGCCTTGTGCCTGGGGTTGGGGCGGGGGGTGGGGGGTAGGGGCACGTTCCCATCTGTTGCATTTCCTTTTTTTCCCCATGCCTGTTCTCATTTTTCTCTTCCCCCATTCAAGAAATTGATCCCTGTAGGCTCAGGGTCTCAGGAGAGAAAAGGGACAGGCCTGAGCGCGGAAATAGGTCAGCTCTCTTTTCTTTTTAAAGCCTCTTCAGGGCTCTAAGCGGAAATAGCTTCACGGTCTATTGAGCTTCAGAATGAAAGTTCAGATGCCCTCAGGGGCCATTTGTTAAGCCAGCCCAGTAGAGGGAAAAGTCTCTGTTGCATTCCACAGCGGGGACACCCTCTCCCCCCAGCTCTATTGAGGTACAGATGACATGAAGAAACTATACAAGTTGAGGAGTTTTGGCTTATGTAAACCTGGGAGGCCACCACCGCAACCAAGATCATGGCAGTGAGAATGAACATAGCCATCATTCCTGATTTCTTCGTCAAACCCTCCATCCCTCACCCCTCCATCCCTCACCCCTCCGCACAGCCACCGACCTACCTGCTTTCTGTCACTATTGGTTAGTTGTATTTTGCAGAATGAAATGATACAGTGTGGATTCTCGTGTCTGGCTTTTTTTCACTCAACATCATTGTTTTGCGCTTCATGCATGTCAAACTAGGCCATTGCAGGGGACAGTTTATCAAGTCACCACGACTGGTTTATCGAGTGACCTGTTGGTGGACATTTGCCTTCTCTCCACTTTTTGGCAATTACCGATAGAAGTGCTGTGAAGACTGGTGTACAAGTCTTTGTGTGAACATACCCTTTCATTTCTCTAGGGTATACACCTAGGAGTGGAATGCTTGAATCATATACGGTAGGTATATAACTTTTTTTTAAAAGATTTATTTATTTATTTGAGAGAGCGAGCGTGGGGAGGCGCAGAGGGACAGGGAGATAAGCAGACTCCCCACTGAGTGGGGAGCCTAACGCTGGGCTCGATCCCAGGACCCTGAGATCATGACCTGAGCCGAAATCAAGATTCAGATGCTTAACTGACTGAGCCACCCAAGGCCCCCCTGTATTTAAATTTTTAAGAAGCTGCCAAGCTCGGGGCACCTGGCTGGCTCAGTTGGTAGAGTATGTGACTCTTGATCTTGGGGTCATGAGTTCGAACCCCATGTTGGGTGTAGAGATCACTTAAACAGAAAACATTAAAGGGGCAAGATCTCTTAGCTCTGAGACTTGCCCTGTGGATCATGCAATCTTGACTGCCTAAGGTGTCGTTGTTTGTTCTCAAACTGGCCCCCCTGTACAGAGGACAAGGGGAGACCAAAGAAAGAGACAGATCGCTCCAGATTGTTAGGTGGCTGGTTTAATAAGCAAGGGAAGGTACTTATAAGGCTTGTGTTGGGTGCTGCAAGATGAATAGGTCTCCCCACCCACCCACCTACCAGAATCTTAAAGACTGTAGAGCCAGATGGTCTCAACAACACCTTGCTCTAGCAAGGCTATGTCCTCGGGACGGCTCCCACTGTGGGAACGGTGGGCAGAAGTACATTCCACGGTCAGGGGAGGGAGTGAGGTGCCTCTGATCACCTGAGTGCAGCTCCTGGGTCAACCGGTGGTCATGTCCTCTGGATGGCCTCCCCCAGTACTCCACCCCTCATGGCCCACTCTTAGGTCTTACACACACCCCCTTGCACAATGTGCCCTGAGCAGCCAGCATGGAGTTCCACTAGCACGGAGGTGGCTCGTTGGGCGGCTCTCTGGAGGCAGGTAATTCGGGCACATGGAAGAGAAAACACAGATGAAAACAATGATTCCTAAAATAACAGTTTTTCCACGATCCAAACTACTGATTTATCAAGTCCCCTAGCCTGGGGGTGATGGTGAGGGTTGCTGAAGGTGTTTGCTTGTGTCCCCATATGATTTAGTAAAGATGATGCATTAGCTGCCTTATCAGGCGGGAGCACACGACTTTGTGTTTGGATAATGACACAGGTGTCTCCTCGCAAAGTAGTGATAATGTCCAAAGCCATCTATTTGGGGGGACAGCTTTCCTCATTAGAGAGATTTTAGAGTGACATAAAGACAGACTTTGTTGACTGTCATTCATGGCTTGCTGGGTAACTTGAGTAAAGGCTTTGGTGTGTGCCATAATGTCCTCCTGGCCAACAGGGGAGCAAAGCTAGAGCCAAACAATGGTGCCCTTGGCAAGGATGTGCCCACCTAGCCTTGAGGAGAGGGAGGCTGGCACTTTTAGGAACTTGACCTGGCTGCATGTTGCCCAGGGGAGGCGGCACTGTCAGGTGAGAGGAGATGGACTGGGGGCTGGGGGCTGGGCACGGCAGACCAGGACCCCTGCTTTCTCCCCTCTCTCAGTGAATGGTGTGTGTTCCATTCCAGGTATGATGCATTTCAACAAGTCCAGCTCGCAGCAGGACAACGGGATCCAGTGGAGATGGAGTAGTTGTCTCTCGCTCAGGGGTGCGAAGTAACTCCCCCATCCCGGTGGGATGAGTCATTGCAAATTCCGGTAGATGACGCCTGTCTCAGGTGTCATGGGGCTTGGGGTTCTCAGTAGCAAAGCATTATAATCTGCAGTGAGCGCTGGGGCAATGGCTGCCTCCCATGACTTCCATGCCCTTCTGGTGTTGGGTGTCTCCGAAGGGGTGTCCAGTTTGGCATGTGGTGCAACAAGTCTTCCTGGGTGATCATTCCACATGAAGGGGGCACCTGGGTGGCTCAGTCGGTTAAACATCCAACTCTTGATTCCATGATCTTAGGATCCTGGGATCGAGCCTTGCATTGGGCTCCGTGCTGGGCGTGGAGCCTGCTTGAGATTCTCTCTCTTCCTCTTCCTCTGCCCTTCCCCTTGCTCATGCTCTCTCTCAAATAAACATAAATAAATCTTAAAAAGAAAAAGAAAAAGAAAATGTATTAAAGCCTGTGAGGGTACTTTAGTCTACCCAGCAAGGGTGGTTTTACCTGTTCGTAATCTAATCTGCTGTTTGAATATTCCACTTTGCCTTTCCACTAACCCTGCTGCTTGTGGGTTATAAGGGAGATGGGACCTCCATTCAATGTCCTGTTCTTTTGCTCTATCTTGCATATCCTGGTCGTCGAAATGTGACTCCTAATCACTGTTTATTTGATGAGGGTATCTGTACGTGGTACTCAGCTTCTCTAATCTCCCTGATGGTGGCCCCCTGACTTGCACGGTGATAAGGGAAAGCTTGGGTTAGGCCAGATGCCGTGTCCACACCAAGGAATTTAGAACCCTCACTCAGGGAAAGGAGCTCAATATAATCCGTTTGCCAATCCCTCACTAGTTGGGAACTCTGGCGGGTGGCTCCAGACTCCTTTGGCACTTGCTTTGGCATTATTTAGGACACACAGGACATACTTTTACAGAATTAGCCAAGTCACTGTATGTCAAGGGCCATCTGGCATCCCTGACGATATGCCTTCCACCTGGGCACCATGGTGGTTACTCTTAATGCTTCCTGATTGCCTGGGAGTGTCAGTGCCTTATGAGCCACTGCGTGGGAAGACAGTGAGGACACCTCAGGCTCTTGCAGGTAAACCAAAACGTCTTTCCACATATCCTGACCCCACATGACTTATTCATGATCATTTACCCCTTGGCTCCCTATTGTCCAAGCCATAGGGTTCATCATTTGAGAACAGCCCGATGGTCCGTGCAAAGGGGGAGCAGTCGGAGTTCATGGGTGATCACCAGCCAAACCACTCCAAGTTCAGCCCACAGGTTCCTACTGTTTGTTCGGGTTTCCAGGCACCAGTGGGAATTTCCCCACTCCCTCTGTGCAGGCCACCGGGGCCACCGTGAGAACGGGGCGGGGGGGGCGCATTTGGAGGCTTGACATACTCTATGGGCCCTGGTAGCACCTGCCCTTCTAGAGACGATGGGGTGGTGGAGAGAGTGCTTGTCTGCGGCAAACAGGCGTGCCTCTTAGTCAAAGTGGGAGTCTGAGTTATGGCAGAGGTGGGTCGGTGGGACATATTCTCAACTCCCCCCTTAATAGGAAGGGAAGTTCTTCACTGGGATATGCCTATTCCTCCATGAGAGGCTCTACTCGGAGGAGTGCTGTGTACACAGCTAGGAGCTGTTGCTCTGTGGGGCTGTATCAAGTTTCTGTCCCCTTCCAGAGCTGGGACCCAAATCCTAAGGGTACCGTCTCTTTCCATTGTCTTAGCCAGAGTGCCCAGTCCACATCTTCTGGAATCATGGACCCATCTAATGCAAATGGCAGCCCCATTTAGGAGATGCCCAAGCTTTCATCTGCTCTGCCAGCATTTTTGACTTCTCAAAGGTGGCCTGCTGCTCTGACCCCCAGTCCCCATGTGCCCTTTCTTTACCAGGTAGTACAAGGGACAGAGGCACTGTGCCAGGGTGGCGGGGGAGGGGGGGATAAATTCCTCCAAAAACCCCGTACGGGGTGGATAGGCTTGCATCTCCCCCTACACAGCTTATGCAACAATGCGCGTCTCATGTAACCAAATGACTCTCAGAAACGTTTCAGTGGCGCCCAGGCCTTGAATTTTCTATGGGTTTGCCATGCATCCTCTCCCTTGCAGATGTTCCAGCAAACTCTATACAGAGTCCTGCAGCAGAGGCGAGTCTTCACGTGTTAACATTATCATCAGTTTCATGGGCCCATTTTCCTGATGTGGAGGAGAATGGGGACAGATCTCTGGCTACCATCCCATGACATGTTTTGGGGCTGTGCAGGGAGCTGTGGGGAGGCACTGGAAAGTCCATTGTTGCCCCTTCCACATGAAGGCAAATTGATCATAGTTATCAGAAACCTGTACTTGCTAGGGCGCCTGGGTGGCTCAGTCCGTTAAACATCTCAGCTAAGGTCTTGATCTCAGGGTTTTGAGCTCACATCCTGTGCTGGGCTCCACCTGGAACCTACTTAAAACAATCAACAACAGGGGTGCCTGGGTGGCTCAGTCGTTAGACGTCTGCCTTCAGCTCAGGTCACGATCCCAGGGTCCTGGGACTGAGCCCCACATGGGGCTCCCTGCTCCGCGGGAAGCCTGCTTCTCCCTCTCCCACTCCCCCTGCTTGTGTTCCCTCTCTCGCTGTGTCTCTCTCTGTCAAATAAATAAATAAATGAATGAATGAATGAATGAATGAATGAATGAATCTTTAAAAACAACAACAACAACAACAACAAAACCCCTGTACTTGGCAGAGGCTTTCCAAAGAACGTCCTTGAAAACAAAGTATTTTTGTAGGAACACTTTTGCAAAAGCATCAGAGCAGAATGGAACTGTAAATGATAAAAGACTTTAAAATAGCCATTGTTAAAGATCTGATGAGAGTTATTATAAAGCAATTGACAAGGAAATTTGGTTATTTCTGTGACATACATTTCATTTTATTTTTTATTATTTTTTTAAAGATTTTATTTATTTATTTGAGAGAGAATGAGAGATAGAGAGCATGAGAGGGGGGAGAGTCAGAGGGAGAAGCAGACTCCCTGCTGAGCAGGGAGCCTGATGCGGGACTCGATCCCGGGACTCCAGGATCATGACCTGAGCCAAAGGCAGTCGCTTAACCAACTGAGCCACCCAGGCGCCCTATTTTGTTTTTTTAAAAGATTTATTTATTTGTTTGACAGAGAGAGACACAGCGAGAGAGGGAACACAAGCAGGGGGAGTGGGAGAGGGAGAGGCAGGCTTCCCGCGGAGCAAGGAGCAAAACGCGGGGCTCCATCCCAGGACCCTGGGATCATGACCTAGGCCTAAGGCAGATGCTTAACGACTGAGCCACCCAGCTGCCCCTAAAGATTGTATTTTTAAGTAACCTCTACACCACAACCCCAAGATCAAGAGTCACATGCTTGACCGACGGAGCCAGCCAGGTCCCCCTCCCATGTAATTTAAAACATAAAATAAACTTAGTTTAATATCTTTCTTCTATAAGGAGAGAGAACACATCTTTTGATATTTTCTCTGGAAAACCCCAGAGTTAGTTTGAGGTTAACAAGGCTTAATTTATATAGGATTTGGGGGAAGTTTGTAAAAAATATCAAAAGGCTTTAAAACACTTGATTAGGAGCGCCTGGGTGGCTCAGTTGGTTAAGCGACTGCCTTCGGCTCAGGTCATGATCTCAGGGTCCTGGGATCGAGCCCCGCATTGCATCGGGCTCCCTGCTCTGCGGGAGGCCTGCTTCTCCCTTTCCCACTCCCCCTGCTTGTGTTCCCTCTCTCGCTGTGTCTCTCTCTGTGTCAGATAAATAAATGAAATCTTTAACTAAAAAAATAAAACACTTGATTAAATAGGATCATAGGTCACTGCGAAAGAATACTTGGTTATTCATTTAACCAGGGGGATAATGAAAGACTTCACAGGCAAATACAGTAAGTCCCATAGGTGTAAAAATACTCAGCTCTTGTAATAGAGAAGAATCAGTTTTCTTAAGTAATCAAAGACCCGATAAAGACACCAGGGAGCACAGGAGATTATTTTGATAAAATGGAATCTGTTTTCTAGGCAGATTACCTACAGTCAAGAAAAAGGCTTTCATAATCTCATCAAGAACAGACCAATGGTCCAAGAAAACTGTCCTTTTATTTATTTTTTAAAAGATTTTATTTATTTATTTGACAGAGAGAGACACAGCGAGAGAGGGAACACAAACAGGGGGAGTGGAAGAGGGAGAAGCAAGCTTCCCGCCGTGCAGGGAGCCTGATGCAGGGCTCAATCCCAGGACCCTGGGATCATGACCTGAGCTGAGTAAAAACTGTCCTTTTAGCAGATGAAAGAAAATGACAGTACCTTTTTTTTTTTGAGATTTTATTTATTTTTGCAAGAGAGAGAGAGAGAGAAAGAAAGAGTGCATGGGGGTGGGGAGGCAGAGGGAGAAGCAGGCTCCCCACTGAGCAAGGAGCGGAGGTCGGGAGTCAGTCCCAGGACCCTGGGATCATAACCTGAGCCAAAGGCAGATACTTAACTGACTGAGCCACCCAGGGGTCCCTAAGATTTTATTTTTGAGTAATCTCTACACCCAAGGTGGGGCCTCAACCTATAACCCCAAGATCAAGAGTCGCATGCCCCAGCAGTCTGTATTCTGAAAAGCCTCTTGCCCCCGCCTTCTCCCCTCAGTCTCAGGCAATCTTGGGCAGTGTTTATTTTTCAAAGGCATTATTAGATTTATATCTTCAAGGGATAGAGAATGCGAGTTTTCTCCTTGGAGTTTTGGGACATATTTCTCCATTGGATCAGCAGTCTAGGATGATCGCTATTTAAAATTTTCCTTTGTATTCAGGCTCCGACAGTGTGGGGCACACGGTCCATCTCATTGTCAGGCACCAGGACACCCTCATCACTTTCCCAGGGACCGTATGTACCTCTTAGTGTCCTGATCAGGCTTTGTACACACCCTTGGCTCTTAATCTGGGGCAGTTTGCACCCTCCTAGCTTTGCAAAACGGCACGCTAAGGTCTGCAACTTATTATTTTGTTCTTCCACAGTGCTGTGAGCCCTGAGGCTAGCAGAGTAATGGACAACCGCATGTCCTTTTCCTGAATTCAGCTCTTCTTCCACACTCTAGCGCAAGCTTCAGCCTCTGGTGGCCAAACTGCCCACATTAGAGGCCAGCCACCACCACCCCCGCCCCGCTGTGGGCACCCCCTTCCCTGCCTGCCACAGTGTGCAATGGCCAGCATTTTGGGGGGCGTCCCCGTCCTCGTGCAGTGGTCCACAAGCATCTAACGCATGGGGCCACCCCTCCCCACATAGAGGTCGATGGCCAACTGGAGAGTTTCCCTGCAGATGTCCCTTTCCCAAGGCCCATTTCTTCGGTCTCCTGGCTGATTCGTTAATTGTCGGTTTGTGAACGGCCCCGTACACAGAGGACAAGGAGAGACCAAAGAAAGAGGCAGACCACTCCAGATTGGTAGGTGCCTGGTTTAATAAGCAAGGGAACGCACTTACAAGGGTTATCTTGGGCGCCGCAAGATGAGTAGTTCTCCCCATCCACCCACCAGCATCTTAAAGTTTATATAGGCCTTAACTGGGTCTTCTATACCTGCCAGATGGCCTCCACAACACCTTGCTCTAGCAAGGCTATGTCCTTGGGACGGCTCCCACTGTGGGAACGGTGGGCAGAAGTACATTCCAGGGTCAGGCGAGGGAGTGAGGCGCCTCTCATCGCCTGAGTCCAGCTCGTGGGTCAACCGGCAGTCACATCCTCCTGGTGACCTCCTAAAAACAGGCATGCAAGCCACAAAGCATTAGCTATTATCATGTTGGGGTAGCCAGAGAATACACAGGCAAAACACACAGTGCTCCTCAATGGGTGTTATGTGGTGGCTCATTATTGATGTGGGAAACAAGGCAAAAGAAAAAAAATTACATTTCCTTACTACTTATAGCCCATCGACGAGTCCTTGAAACAGGCAGAGTGACCTTCCTCTAGAAGCCCAGCTGCCTTGATGTTAATACTTCGCTAAGGGCAAAAGGCAATCTGAGTTTAACATTATCCCCAAACCCCCGGGATCCTATTAATCTCTCTCTCTCTCTCTCTTTTTTTTAAAATATTTTATTTATTTATTTGAGAGAGAGAGAGAGAGATAATGAGAGAGGGCATGCGCAGGGAGGAGAAGGAGAAGCAGACTCCCCAAAGAGCAAGGAGCCCAAAGAGGGACTTGATCCTAGGACCCAGAGATCATGACCTGAACTGAAGGCAGACGCTTCACCGACTGAGCCACCCAGGTGCCCCTCTTTTTTTTTTTTTTTTTTTTAGTCTCCTTTAACACATAAAAATACATATAAAAATTCTTTTGGAAATTTTCTTTATCTCTACCCCTCAAGATATATGTTGGCAGTCATCCTCCAAGCATATGACCCACCGATATACATCTGAAGGATCTCATGACTTGAGTTTTTATTAAACAGTAATAAATAACCTTTTCCTAGCAATAGCTAGCCCTCTCAGGGTCCTGGAAACCTTGTTTCCAAAATACCTTGGAGGTCTGTGCTATCCCTAACCCCCTCCCAACTTGAAAGTATATAATGGGCCATTCCTCATGACCCCAGTGCAGTTCTTTCTGCCCATGGGTCCTGGCCCCGTGCTTTTATAAAACAACCTTTTTGCACCAAAGACATCTCAAGAATTTTTGCCTCCTCACTGTTCCTGGTGCCTGCTGGGCATGCACCCACCACAGGGCCTTTGCCTGGCTTTTCTCTGCCTGGAACATCCTCCCCAGATGAGTGCCTGTGACCCTCACCTCTGGCAAGGTTTTGCTCAGGTGTCACCCTCTGTGTGACTACTCAAAAAGTATAACCTCTCTTCCTGTTTTATTTTAATCTGATACTATATATATCAATGGTTCTCAGCAGCAACTTGTTAAAAACACAAATTCTAAAAATAAATCCTGGCGCATAAGGGCAAATGATTTTTTTTAAAGATTTATTTATTTATTTATTTGAGAGAGAGAGAGAGAGAGAGAGAGAGAGAGCATGAGCGGGAGGGGCAGAGGGAGAGGGAAAGAGAATCCCAAGCAGACTCCATGCTAAGTGGGGAGCTCAAAGTGGGGCTTTGATCTCAAGACCCTGAGATCACCACCCAGGCGGAAACCAAGAGTCGATCACTTAACCGACTGTGCCACCCAGGCACCCCCTAAGGTCAAATGAGTTTTGACAAGGGTGCTCAGCTCATTCAATGGGAAAAGGACAGTCTTTTAAACAGATGGTGCTGGGAAAACGAATGAATATCCACATGCAAAAGAGTCCAGTAGGATCCTTATGCAACACCATATACAAAAGTGAACCTAAACTGAATCAAAGACCTAACTGTAAGAAGTCATACTACAAGACCCTTAGAGAAAACACAGGGGAAAAGCTTCGTGACATAGGATTTGGCAATGATTTCTTGGATATGACACCAAAAGAACAGGCAACAAAAGAAAAACTAAATCGGACTACATCAAAGTGAAAAACGTGGGATGCCCAGCTGGCTCAGTCGGAAGAGCATGAGACTCTTGATCTCAGGGTTGTGAGTTCAAGCCCATGTTGGGTGTAGAGATTACTTAAAATCTTAAAAATAAAATAAAATAAAATAAATAAAATTTCCTTCCGGCTGCCATGTGGGCAGGGATTGGAGAGGATTTCCTGGACCGGAAGCCAGGAGGCAGTGGAGGCTGGGGTGGACCAGGATGGGGCCAGGGATGGGGAAAGTCAGGGGGGCATGAAAGGGGAGAGGGAGGTATGTAGGATGGGATCATGAGGCCCCACTATTAATGGGTACTAGAAGGAGGAGCAGGTTTGGGGGAGGTGCTGTGGCCAGTTTGGGACACCAGGGGAGTGGGGCCATGAGAGGAGGCGTCCAGCACAAAGCCCAGCGCTCCAGAGTGAACAAGATGGTGGGTGTGACCCCATAGTCTTTAACCAGCGATAGCCTAAACGTCCACCTTTTACATTTTACTTCCCCATACTTTGCCAACATATCCATGCATCACTCGTGTACTTAGCTACTGGGTAGTTTTCTTGAAATCAACTCAGATTTTTTTTTTTAAATTCAACACATTTTTTAAACAGGAAATGTCAGGGTCACCTGGGTGGCTCAGTAGATTGCCTGCCTCCGGCTCAGGTCACGGTCCCAGGGTCCTGGGATCGAGCCCCACGTCGGGCTCCTTGCTCAGTGGGGAGTCAGCTTCTTCCTCTCCTGCTGCCCCTCCCTCCTGCTCATGTGCTCTTTCTCTCTCTCAAATAAATAAATAAATAAATAAATAAATAATCTTAAAAAAAAAACAAAACAAAAACCAACCACCAGGAAATGTCATTTCATTCTAGGAGGTGGAAAACCAGTACTACCTGCCATAAAGAGAATACAGTAGTAGGAATAAATCCAGTGACCTCAGCAAGAACCAAGAAGAGATGCTATAAGCATTGGGTGAAGGTTGTTGGGGACAGGTTCTTCACAGGGTCCCAGGGTACCACCCACAGATGACATCATAATTCAGAGGGGGAGAAATCCGGCAGTCACTTCCCATTACGGGCAGAATTGTTTTTTTTTTTTTAAGATTTTATTTATTTATTCATGAGAGAGAGAGAGAGAGAGAGAGAGAGAGGCAGAGGGAGAAGCAGGCTCCCAAGGAGCAGGGAGCCCGATGTGGGACTCGATCCCAGGACCCTGGGATCATGACCTGAGCCGAAGGCAGACGCTTAACCATCTGAGCCACCCAGGCACCCTGGGCAGAATTGTGACCCTCCCCTCCAAATTCATATTTTGAAGTCCCAATCCCCAGTTCCTCAGAATGTGACTGTGTTTGGAGCAAGGGCCTTTAAAGAGGTGATTAAGTTAGGGGCTCCTGGGTGACCCAGTCCGTGAAGCACCTGTCTTTGACTCAGTTCATGATCCTGGGGTCCTGGGATCGAGACCTGCATGGGGCGGGGGGGGGGGGGTCCCCTGCACAGCAGGGGAGTCTGCTTTTCTTCTCCCCCCCCACCCCCCCCCACTCATTCTCTCTCTGGCTCTCCCTCTCATTCAAATACATAAGTAAAATCTTTTTTTTTACGATTTTATTTATTTATTTGACACAGAGAGACAGACAGCTACAGAGGGGACACAAGCAGGGGGAGTGGGAGAGGGAGAAGCAGGCTTCCCGCGGAGCAGGGAGCCCGATGCGGGGCTCGATCCCAGGACCCCGGGATCATGACCTGAGCTGAAGGCAGACGCTTTAACCGGCTGAGCCACCCAGGTGCCCCAAATAAATAAATAAAATCTTAAAAAAAAGGTGATTAAGTTAAAATGAAGTCATATGGGTGGCCCAGTGCACTATGAGTGGTGTCCTCATAGGAAGAGATTGGCAACTAATGTAACATTGTGTGTCAACTATACTTCAATTTTAACAAATAAATAAGTAAATAAATACATTAAAATTTTAAAAAGAGGAGACTAGGACACAGACAGGGACAAAGGAAGGCCATGTGAAGACAAAAGGAGAAAATGGCCATCTACTAGCCAAGAGAGAAGCCTCGGAGGAAACCAACCCGCCAAGGCCTTGATCTTGGACTTCCAGCCTCCAGAACTGTGAGAAACCAAATTTCTGTGCTTAACCACCCCATCTGGGCTTTTCTGTTATGGCACCTTGATCCAACTAATACAGTCCTTAACTCCACAGGCACAGTTAGCATTGCGATCACGCCCCCCCCCCCCCCCCGCCCCCCGGATGGATGTACTGGGAAGGACACAATGTCCACCTACAGGGTATACTGCCCTTAACTGCAGGACTGGGAATCTAATAATGAGGAAATCCAGAAACTGGGACTGCCCACGAGACATACCCATCCAGAATATAAAGAATCTTAGGGCACCTGGGTAGCTCAGTAGGCGCTTAACCGACTGAGCCACCCAGGCGCCCCGAGGACATACTGCTTAGTGAAATAAGCCCGTTCACCAAGAGACTGTATGATTCCACTTAAATGAGATATCTAAGAATCATGAAAACCATGAAAAATAAAGTAGAATGGGCGCCTGGGTGGCTCAGATGGTTAAGTGTCTGCCTTCGGCTCAGGTCATGATCCCAGGGTCCTGGGATCGAGTCCCGCATCGGGCTCCCTGCTCAGTGGGGAGCCTGCTTCTCCCTCTGCTTCTCTCTCTCTCTCTGTCTCTCATGAATAAATAAATAAAATCTTTAAAAAAAAAAAAAGAAAAATAAAGTAGAAGGGTGGTTGCCAGGGGCTGGGGAAGGGGAAAGGGGAGTTGTGGTTGATGGGCACGGTTTCAGATTTACAAGACAAAGACATCTGTTACACAACAACGTACACATAGTTAACACTATTATAACACAACAATGTGAATATAGTCAACACTATTATAACTCTAGTTAACACCTAAAAATAGTTAAGAGGGTAAATTTGGTATTATATGATTTTTACTACAATTATAAAAAACACATATGTACATAAATGCATAATAAATAGGGGCGTCTGGGTGGCTCAGTCAGTTAAGCGTCTGCCTTTGGCTCAGGTCATGATCCCAGGGTCCTGGGATCGAGTTCCGCATCGGGCTCCCTGCTCCGCGGGGAGCCTGCTTCTCCCTATGCCCGCTTGTGTTCTGTCAAATAAGTAAATAAAATCTTTTGAAAAAATGCATAATAACTGAACATGATGAAATTCTTGGTGCCCTGCTTGCCCTGAAGGTTCTTGAAAGAGGAGATGGTCCCCTCACGTCTGCGGGGATCCAGCTACCCTACCCAGTTCTGTCTGAACATAAGACGAGAGGCCACATCCTGTAGTCTCCCCCATCCCTGCTTCCTCCTTCACTGCCCGATGCAGCCATTTTGAGCTTTTTGGTTTTTAAAAACAATTGCAAAAAACTCTCTTCTGGCACATTTTTTTAGGTGACGTCTAAAACGACCGAATTTTGATCATTATGAAATGCAAAATGTAAAATGTAAAATTGTAATGGCAATACATTCTCTGTGAAATGGATTGAGGGGATTTTCCTACTTTTCTAGTTAATTCCTATATCAGGAGATGCATGTCCTTTGTTGCTAGAGTGAGATTGGGTTGGATATTAATTCTACTCCATTTTTTTTTCTTAAGTGCTGAGTAACTGTTAAGTTTCCTGTGGTTGCTGTGACAAATGACTACAGACTCAGTGGCTTAAGACGACAGAAATTTCTTCTCCTACAGTTCTTGGGGCCAGAAGTCTGAAACTGGTATCACTAGGGTGAAATCAAGGTGTGGACAGGGCCCCCTCCTTCCGGAGGTGCTAGGAGAGCATCCGGTCTGTGCCTCTCCCAGCATCTGGTAGCTGACTGCTTTTTTTAAAAATAAGATTTATTTATTTTTATTTGAGAGAGAGAGAGAACTTGTGCATGCGAGCTCCGGAGCAGGAGGAGCAGAGGGAGAGGGAGAGAGAATCTCAAAGCCGACTCCACACTGAGCGCAGAACCTGACGCGAGGCTCGATCTCTCCACCCTGAGATCACAACCTGAGCGGAAACCAAGAGTCTGAAACTTAACTGACTGCGCCACCCAGGTGCCCCTGATGGCTTTCCTTGGCTTGTGATCACCAACTCTCCAACCTTCAAGGCCGGCACCTTCAAATCTTTCTCTGCTTGTCTTCATATCATCTTCTGTTTGTGTCAAATCTCCCTCTGCCTTCCTTCTATAGGAACACGTGTGATGCATTTAGAGCCCCCCCGATAACCCAGAATAGTCTCCCCATTTTAAGATCCTTAATTTAATACCGTCTGCAAAGACCCTTTTCCAAATAAGGTAGTGTTCATGGATTTCAGAGATTAGGACTTGGGATATCTGTTAGGCAGCCATTTTCAGCCTACCATTTGGCATTGAACCATTCAGCAAGTATCTATTGAACACCTAATGGGTGCTAGGCATTTGGCTAGGCACTGAGAATAGAGCTATGCACAAGACAGAGATCCCTAGCCTCCTGAAGCTGACAATCTAAGGCCGCACTGTCCAGCATGGTAGTTCCAAGCCCTGTGTGGCTATTGAGCGCTTGAAATGTGACTGGTCCCACCTGAGATGTCAAATATAAAATACACACTGGATTTTGAATATTTTGCACACAAGCAAAAAAGATTGTTAAATAGTACAATAATTTTTGGATTTTTTAAAAAGATTTTTGGGGGGGTGGGGCGCCTGGGTGGCTCAGTCGTTAAGTGTCTGCCTTCGGCTCGGGTCATGACCCCAGGGTCCTGGGATTGAGACCCGCATCGCGTTCCCTGCTCGGCGGGAAGCCCGCTTCTCCCTCTCCCACTCCCCTGCTTGTGTTCCCTCTCTCACTGTGTCTCTCTCTGTCAAATAAATAAAATCTTAAAAAAAAAGATTTTTTTTTTTTTAATTTTTAAGTAATCTCTACATCCAACGTGGTGCTCAAGCTCACAGCCCTGAGATCAAGAGTCGCATGCTCCACCGACTGAACCAGCCAGGTGCCTTTAATTTTTGGATGTTGATTACATGTTGAAGTGATAACATTTAGGGGGACATATTGGGTTCAATCAGGTAGGCTATTAAAATTAATTTCACTTGTTTCTTTTTAGTTTTTTGTAATGGAGCTACTAAAATATTTAGAACTACATATATAGCTTGCGCTGTATTTCTGTTGGGCAACCTAAGGGGAGGGAGACCATGGACAAAAATTAACACAATAAATAAGTACATATTATACGGCATGTTAGGAAGTGATAATTTCTACGGAAAATAAAGTTCAGGGTAAGAGAGTATATTTGCTTCCTGTTGCTTCTATAACAAATTACCACAAACTTAGCAGGTCAAAAACCCCACAAATTTATTATCTTGCAGTTCTAAAGGTCAGAAGTTCAAAATAGCTCTTTGGGCCTAAAATCAAAGGCCGAGTCTTCCGGAAGTTCCAGGGGAAAATCCACTTTTTTTCAGCTTCTAGAGGGTGCCTCTACTTTGGCTCCTGGCCACATCACTCTGACCTCCGCTTGCAAAATCACATCTCTTTCTCTGACTCTGGTCCTCCTGCCTCCCTCTTGTAAGGACTGTGGAGGTTATATTGGGCCCCCAGGATGATCCAGAATAATCTCCCCAGGTCAAGATCCTTAATGTAGTCACATACGTAAAGTCCCTTTGACCATGTAAGGTAACATATTCACAGGTTCTGGGGATGGGTAAGGGGCCGTCTTGGGGGAACATTATTCTGCCCACACGAGGAGGGGCAAACCGGAGTTGGGTCTGCTCCTGGGAACCCCTCCTCCTCCCTGCACCTAAGCCACCAGGGGTCAGAAGTTAGCGCCGACCTGGTGCCTCCAGAATGTTGCCTGAGGAGCCGGAGGGTTTGAGGCCCTTAATCATCACTGGTCTCTGGGCACAGGGTCTCTTGCCATGGTTCCTCAAAGGGCAGGCTGACCCGTGGGGAGGGGCAGGAGCCTGGGTCAAAAAGGCAATGGGTCCGGCGCTCCCCTCCACCCGCAGTCCGGGGGGACGGTCCCTTGCGCTCCGGCGTGGCCCTGTCTGTCCTGTCTGCGCAGCGTCCGCCTGCTGTGCCACTGGCGCAGGGAGGCGCGAGCCTCAGAGCTGAGCCCCCGGGGTGCGCGGCCCGCGTCGGGCTGGTAGTGAGCGATGTGGTACAGCGCCCCAAACCACGTGGTCAGGTAGTAGCCGGCTAGGGACAGGAAGGGGTGGTCAGTGCAGCTCTCGGGCTACCCTGGCCGCCCGAGTCCCGCGGCAGTTTGTCCGCCTTCCCCCCGCTGCGGGGCGAGGCTGTGGGGCCCTGGGGCGCCCCCTGTTGGGTCCCGGCGTTTCTGGGGTGGGGACTCACCTTCTCCCCGCAGCTCCTCCGGATCCAACAGCTCCATGAGAAACTCCACGTCCAGCTGCGTCTCCCAATGTGCGGACTCCAGATCAGTTCTTCCGTCAGCGCGGGCAGGAAGGCGTCGGCCCCCACGGGCTCTGGCGGAGCCGGAGGACAGGCTCTGAGGTGGATGGGGGGCGTGCAGGCACGTCCCTCCGATCCCCAGGACCACGGGCGCTGGCTGCCCTTCCACTTGTTGGGCGTGCAAACGCCTCCTGCCAGACCCCCAGGCCCGCGTAGACGCCTCGCGCTAGAGCGTACCACCCTCTCCCCTCGACGTGCACGCAGGCGCCTCCCACCCGGCTCCCCCACCCTCAAGCTACCGCACATCCAGGTGGACGCAGGTAAACCTCCTTTACCTTGGCTCGCGGCCTGAGCCAGGCCCGCGTAAACGTCACTGCACACCGCCAGCAGCAGCGCCACCTTGCGGCGTGGGGCGCAGGCGGCGTGGAGGTGCGCCAGCGCGCGTGGATGCGGCTCCCGCAGGGCGGGGGCGGGGCCCTGCCCCTCGAGCCCCGCCCCGCGGAGTCCCAGAGGCCCCGCCCCCGCCCGCAGGGCTATTTGGCGCTGCTGCAGTCGCCGCAGTTCCTGGGCTCGGAGGCGTGCGGAGTCGCGTCCACAGGGCAGGCTTCAGGGGCGCCAGCACCGCCCGGCACAAGGCCGCCTCCACCGCGGCGCCTGCGAGGGGTTGGGGCGGGTGAGCGGAGGGCCGCCGGGCTGACCCCCTCCCCGGGGCCGAGCGCCACCCTCAAGTGTAGACACGGGTGAGAGAACACGCGCGGAAGAGGGAGCCTGGGTGTGAGCACGCGCGTGGGAGAGGGAGTGCGGCTGTCACACGTGTGCGAGACGGAGCAGTGGCGAACGGAACAGGAGTTACTCTACGTAGGGAAAGGCGTGTGAGTGGCAAAGCAAACAGATGCGCAGGGATGGAGAGAAAGAAGCTGGGTGTGAACACACATGTAGGGCCAAAGGATGGCGCACGAGAACCCGAGTGGGTTCGGGAAATGGCCATAAGTTCTCTCCCCGCCCTCCTTATTACCAAGATGGTCGTCCTTCTGGGGAGCCCCAGGCCCCCTGCTCTCCAAAACGGCCCTGACATCGGGGTCCTTTGATAAGTGATCCTGGAGGTCAGTAAGGAGGTGCCGCACGTCCTGGAGCAGCTCTGTGGCCGGGTCCCCAGGCCTGTGGGGGCCTCCGGCATTTGAGGTGAGGCGCGCCCTAAGGCTCTGGAACTGCCTGCCCACGTAGCTGCCCCGGGCCCTGGCCAGAGCCTGGATGTGATGGGTGAGCACATCCTCGGGGCCAGGGCTGTTCTCTTCATCTTCGTAGTCGCCCTCGTTCTCGTGCTCGTCTTCCTTCTCTTTCTCCTCCGCCAGGCTGGCCAGAGCCGGCCCAGGATGGTGCACTTCTGGGCTGAGTGGGCCTTCAACCCAGGAGACCCGGTGCGGGGCAGGGTTCCTGGGGGCTGGGTGTGAGGAGAGAGTGGGGTCCCACAGAACAGCAACAGTAGCTCCCCCGTCCCCGAGGGGCCCAGGGCCCTGTCCAGCCCAGCTAACCTGAACTGGGTCTTTCTGCAGTTTCTGGAGCTGTCTCCGGGGGGATCTGCTCCATCCCCCACCCTCTGTGGGTCTCCAGGTAGAGCTTGTTCACCATGGACAGCACCCTCTCTGAGATGTTGAGGTGGACACTGCCAGTCTGGGGAGGACCTGGGGACCAGAATAACCGAGGTGTCCCAGATGTCCAAGGAGCCAACCCTGCTTCCTTCAGGGCACCGGGGGACTTAATTCCCAGCCCCATTACTGGTTTGGCCCCTGGCCCCTTGTCACTCAGGCCCAGGAGGCGAGCCTCCCACAGCTTCCCTCACCCCCATTTTATTCTCCCTCAAACCTGGTAGTCTGGTCCCTGAAAGCCCGTCCTGCCGGACCAAGGAGCCTGGAAAGTGGCTTCCCCCTCCCTTAGGGAACCATCCCTCACCTGTGTGTTGGTCTCCAGGCCTTAGAGTGGGAGGGGGCAAGAGCAGTGTTCTGGGCAAAACATCCCTGAGAAAAGAGAAGGGGGAGCTGCAGTGTGGGTGGGGTGTCTTAGGGATGGATCGCCCATAGCCCTTTCGATGGGTGACCTGTACCTGCTGGCCGATAGGAAGGCCAGGAGACGGGGCAGGTCCGGCATGCAGAGGTTAGAATATTCCAGAGACACACCTGGGGGTAGGGGGCAACAAGGGGCAAGGAAGAAAAGTTGAGGGGTGGCAGCCTCATCTTCCCTGGGACTCTCTCTTCCTCCGTCCTGTAATCCCCCCCCCCCCGGAGTCCTTCAAGAGAGGGAAATTTCTACCCTTTGGAGTCCCCATCGTTTCCTGTGTCTTTATGTTTGCATCCCACTTATGGGATTGCCAAATAGCATTTGGTAATTAGCTTACCAAATAGCATTTGGGAGGTATTTGGGAAGCAAAGCTGATTAAATTTGCTGTGGGCTGGAATCTAGGGGGTAGGCTTCTCACCTCCAGGCAGCTTCTGGATCTGGTAGGTGTGGACTTCTCCTGGTGAAGCTCCTGTCCTCAACACCAGGACCTGGCTGGGGTCATGTCCTGTGACCAGGAAGCTCTGGGCAGGGACAGGGTGGAGTCAAAGGTCATCTTTTTTTTTTTTTTAAGTTTTATTTAAGTAATCTCTACACGCAATGTGGGGCTCAAACTCATAAACCCGAGATCAAGAGTTGCCTGCTCTTTCAACTAAGCCAGCCAGGTACCCCGAGGCAAAGGTCATCTTGAAAGGGATTTGTGCAAATCTCTGTTACTTTTGCCTGCCCAGCATCCATTTCCCTTATTTTGGATTCCACACCCCAAACTTCCTTTAAGGAAACCCACTCCCTCCCTTCGTCCCTGCCGGTGGGACTAACTCCCTCCAAGCCCCAGGGATGGTCCCGTGACCTGATCTAGCCAATAGGATGACAGTACTTTTTCATCATGGTGATTGGTTGAGAGGTGGGCATGTGAATCAAGCCCAGCCAATGGAAATCTTCCACAAGATTTTTGCTGGAGGGGCGCCTGGGTGGCTCAGTCCGTTAAGTCGGCCTTCGGCTCAGGTCGTGATCCCAGGGTCCTGGGATCAAGCCTCGCATGGGGCTCCCTGCTCCGCGGGAAGCCTGCTTCTCCCTCTCCCACTCCCCTGCTTGTGTTCCCTCTCTCGCTGTGTCTCTCTCTGTCAAATCAATCAATCAATCAATCAATCTTAAAAAAAAAAAGATGTTTTGCTGGAGCTCTTTGGAAGGAAGCCTCTTTTTACACTGGAATTGCTAGGCTTGTGGGATGTGGCCGCGAGCTGGGGACAGCCACCTCTGCCACCACAGGGATAGAGCCCCCTTGTGAAGGAAGCTGTGTAGACCCGCTAGTTGCCTTGTCCAAGTCTATCCCTATTCCTTGCAGAACTGCAGCCTTGTTCTGGCCTAATCTGCCCAGCTGGAGAAGACGGATGATGTGTAGGCAGTGTTTCTCACCTCTGGGTTTATAACTCCCAGGTGAGCTTTAAAAAATATTGCTGCCTGGGCCCCATATATTGTGAATCAATTGTGAAGGCTTTTGGTTTTCCTGGTGCAAATGGTGCTTCCTTTCTTTCTTCCTCCTTCCTGGAGTGCACACATGTGCTTGGACCTGGGGTGGCCACTGGGCAATCGTGAGGGGAGTCCAAGGGAATGGCAGAGAACCTGGCCTTGATGTCACTAGGGCTGCTGGACCAGAGTCTGTGGCTGCCTTTCTGGATGTGTCAGAAAGATAAATGCCTGTTTTACCTAAGCTACTGTAGAACAAGTGTTTGTTCCTTGGGTTTTCACAGTTGAAGCAAAGCCAAGAAATGGGATGAGGAGAAATTTTTAAGTTGTCTAATGCTCAGGGTCCGGACATTCCTGAAATTCCCTTCACTTCCGGATTTTTTAGTCTTTGGAATCGATAAGGAGCCTTTTTGGTTTGCCCGGTGTGTGGTGTTTGTCACTAGGAACCAGAGGAGTCCTGACTGATCCACGGTGTCCTGGGGAGGGTCAGAGAAGGTCCCTGGCTGTGAGTACTCACCCCCGGTGGCCACAGCTCAAGAAGGGCTTCTGCATCCTGAGTATCCAGCTCTGGGATCTGCCACACCCCCCACGTCCTCCATAGGCGAAGGAGTGGCTCTGGGGTCCCAAGGACCCCTATGGGGGTCTCACCTGCTCCATTCACCTGTGGTGGAACCCGTCTGGGACATTCGGGGTCCAGGAGACCAGGGGTTAGAGGTGGGCAGTTGGACACTGAGGTGGGGTCAAAGGTGCAGGAAGGGGCAGCCCAGGGATGAAATGGGATTCAGGGTCTTCTGGGGGGGGGTGGGCATTGGATGGAAGGGACTTCTGAAGCCAGGGGCAGGAGTTGGAGACCCCAGCCCCAGCAGCCCTCACCTCTCCCCGACGGTGGGGCCTGCAGAGGCCTCATCCTCTGGCTGGGCCATCCTCAGGATGCGGGAGGCCAGCAAGCCATGGTCTGGCCTCTGGCAGGAAGGAAGATAAGGCTCAAGGTGGCTCCAACCCAGCGGTAACAGTCAACGTATTTACAACCAATATAGCAGAAACCCTGACCAATGAGAATGGACCCAAGGCCCCTTGCTGTGGCAGGTGTTAATGCTTCAGTCCCCAGATGGTGGGGAGATCTAGGGATCCCACGAGGCAGGCCAGTGGGTCTTGGCGGGGAGGGGGGAAAGGGAGGACCCAGACTGACAGCTCTTTACCAAGTGGCACAGAAATATTTCAGCTTTTGACAACCAGTGCCGCCATAACACAGACATGGGCCAGTTGAATAACAGCTTTTGCCCAAACCCAGTGCCCGGACAGGTGCTCAGCCCACAGGAGACACACTCTGTCAATGTGACCTATCTTATACAACACCTTCCCCCTTCCCAGACCACAGGGGGGCCCCTCAAATATTCCCTCCCCCACATTTTATTAGAGACATTTTCAAACATCCAGCAAAGCAGAATTTTACAGAGAACATCCTTATACCCGCTACCTAGATGTTACTGCTGGCATTTTCTTTTTTGCTTTATACCACATCTGTCCCTCTGTCCATCGGACCTCAACTCTTCAGCAGGTACGTAGTCCTAGCTAGCGTGGGTTATCACTCGAGGTGGGCATTTTTAAATATTTTCTCTGCGGCAGTGCCCGGAGTAGGACCCCTGGGTCCGTTCATCCGTGCACCTAACAAACACTTCGTAAGTACAGGCCCAGACTGGGTGCCCTGGGGAAACGGTGGTGGACAGAACAGGCCCCTGGCCTCAGGGGGTGGCGTAGGAGAGGGGTAACGAAGAGCTAAACAAATCCATCAGCCTGCTGACTAGAAACCCAGGGTTTTAGGCAGGGTGGGGACAGTGAGCAGGTGTCCTGTCCAGGGGAGAGCAGGAAGGAGGGGTGGGGGCGGAGAGGCTGATGCTCCCCTGGAGGGCCGGTGGTGCTGGGCAGGGTGGGATGGGCCAGCAGCCTGACACCAAAGGGAGGCAGTGGGGGGTGACGATGCCAGCCGCTAGGTCCCTGGGGACCCCTACCTGTTCTCCGAAGGGAGGCCTGGAGTAGCAGGAAGTGAAAGTGTTCCTCAGAGAGAGAGGAAGCTGGGCGGGCAGGGGGAAGAGGCGGGGCTGGGGGGGATAATCTGAAATCGACCTTCCTCTCTTGCGGGGGCTCAGGCCTTAGGTGACTGGGCTTTGGAGGAAGGAGCTCTGGCAGTCTGGGAGTGCGGGGGTAAGAGCTGCGGGGCTCTCTCGCAGACCCCCGAGTCCCCTGTCAGTACCCTCGGCTGTCTCCCACGAGAGCCTGGAGGTGTTCTGGTTCCTCTAACCCCCTCCCTCCAGCTGCTTCTTTGTGTGCTCACGGAAAGGAACAGGGAGGCCGGATAGCTGATCGTTAGTTGTTTTTGTTTTTAATGTCTCCAATAAGCAACACGATCTGCCCCTCCCGGCAGGGGAAGTGGGTCCCAAAGGGAAGGGGTCCAGCACCCACTTTGGGAGTGGGAGGCACAGACTGGAGAGGCCTTCAGGCTCAGCTCCCCCCAGGGGGTGTTATGTCTGGAGGGCCCACACTCCACCCAGGGTACATTAGACTTGGCCGACTTGGCCACAGGCCCCCTAGGAGCAGTGGAGGGCATGGGGAGCCCTGGGGAGCCCCGGGGCCCCTGTCCAAAACAGTTAGGAGTTTAGCGGCAGCCCTGGCCCCGGAAGCAGTTAGAGATTAGGGGAGGTTGACCCGCACCCCGCGGCTGTTACAGCTGAGCTGCCCAGGCCTCGGCCCCGGGGTGCTGTTAGAGATTTGCCAGGGTCAGGGGGCTGGGACCCCAGTTTTGAGAGGGGGTAGTTAGGAGACTGGGGCAATGTTCTGAGCTCCCCAGACAAGAGCTGCAAGTTAGAGGGGGCCAGGGCTGGTGGCGGCTCTGCTGTCCCGGGAGGTGCAGCTGTCACTGGCCCTGCTCCCCCTCCATGGTCCTGGCCTCCTCCTTGGCAGGAGGTGCAGAATTCCCGGGGGAAGCTGAAGTGTTGGGGTTGGGGCTCCCCGACCCTGCCTGGGCATCAATGATGGCATGCTCCTTCCGGACGAGGTCCTCCAGCTCCTTCTGCAGGGGGCAAAGTTCACAGAGGTCAGAGGTCACCATGCATCATGGGGTCAGAGGACCTGTGGGGCAGGGGTCTAGGGACAGGGCTCAGGGTGGGCCGAGGTGGCCCAGACTCCTTACCTTCCATCCGAGGAGGTCGGCGAGGGCCAGGCAGCCCTGGTCACAGTCACCCAGCCAGGCCACGTCCCTGTGGGTGGGAGAGTCAGAGCTCCCAGGCTTGTCCCAGGCCCCTTCCCGCCCTGCCCGGTCCGAGCGCCTTCCCACCTCGGCTGTGACCCTCGCAGGCCCAGGACTCACCTGTAGGCCTTCTTGGAGTCGAAGTCCATGCCTCCTCCGAGGCCCATCATCATCCCCAGGAAAGGGTCAGTCTGTGGGGGAGAGGGAAGCTCAGAACACAGACCCGGGAGCCCGATGGGCTGGGGTGTGTTCCCTGCTCTGTGACTTCGCTCAAGTGACCTGGCCTCCCTGAACCTCAGTTTCCTTATCTGTAGAGTGGGGGCCATCACCAAACCGCTCCTAGCAGTGTGCTGTCAGCGGGTGAATACTTAGAAAGTGCTTAGGGGGCGCCTGGCCGGCTCTGTAGGTAGAGCATGCGACTCTTGATCTCAGGGTCGTGAGTTCAAGCCCCATGTTGGGTGTGGAGCCTACTGAAAATAAAAAAAAAAAACACAAAATAAAATAAAACAAATTAAAAAAAAAAAAAAGGAAGTGCTTAGAACAGCGCCTGGCACATGGCACGTTTGGCCTGTTCGAGGAACCATCCCTGCTGAGGGATGGGGGAGCAAGACCATCTCAGGAAAAGAGCCAAAAGCAGGAGTGGGCGCATCCCAATGCTGGGCTGTGGGCCCTGGGTCCGGCTTGCCCTGACTCTTCACTTGAACAAAGCTAAGCGTTCCTGTCCTGGCTTCAGTCGCTTCAAGGTGGAGTTCTAGCCCTTGCTCAGAAGGGTCCCGAGTGACCCAGAGGCCTGTAGAATCAGAGTCCAGGTGACCTGGAATCTGACCCCTCTGGATTCTAGAACGCCTGGTTCTGAGCTGGGGGGGTCCCAGTTTCCCAGGAAGCCAGTGAAAGGGAATGTGGGACCCGTGTGAGGAGGAGGAAGAGGGAAAAATCAGAGGGGGCCTCAAAAGCCAACTCACCTGCCCAGTCTTCTCCTTGTTGATGAGCAGGCGTGGGGTAGAGAGGGGTGCCCTGGGGGATGGCGAGCTCAGTGGTGAGGACCTGTCCTGGCTCCCCCAGCCCCCAGCAGCCCCCCTCCCAGTCCCAACCCCCAACCTACTTGCTGATGAGGGATGCAAAGGGCTGCACCTGCAGGGAGGTACCCATGATGATGAGGAGATCCACCTTCAAGAAGTCCTATGAAGGGAGGGCAGCCAGTGAGGGCTCCGGAGGCTCAGCAGGGGCTGGGCTGCTTCCCGCCACCCCCCATCTGCAGCTAGTTGGGGAAGCCACCTGCCCCAGGGCCCGGCCCTGGCTGCCCCCACGTCGGGGAGCACGGGGCCACTTACTGACTGCATGCAGGAGAAGAACCTTGCTGGGAGGTTCTCACCGAAGAACACGATGTCTGAGGCATATGGACAGACAGACACAGGAAGAGAGGGTGAAATGGGAGGCAGAGTCAGGGTCACAGAGAGAGAGAGAGAGAGAGAGAGAGAGAGAGAGAGAGAGAGAGAGAGGGCAGGAGCAGAAGGCAGACCCGAGGGCTGGGGTAGGAGCTGTGGAGCAGTGGGGACGGATCCAGGGCACTGGTCAGGGAGGGAGGGAGGCCCGAGGTGGGGTGGATGGGGCGTGTGGCCTTCTTGGGAAGGGGCTTATGGAGGGGTGGGGGTCCCAGCCCAAATCTCTCTGGGTTGGTCCCTGGCCCCGAGGCTCACCAGGCTTCACCACGCTGTGACATTTCTCACACTTGGGAGTCACCTCGAGAAGATCTTCTCTGGGCGTGGAGAAGGGGAAGGGAGGGAAGGAGGTAAGCGACTCTGGGCTGGGGTCTGGGGCTGCAGCCAGCCTTCATTGTCCACAAATACACCTCAGTCGCTGGGGAGCCTCCTCGGGTGTTTGCCCTGCTCACCCTTCTCAGAGAGCTGTCCCCCGCACCTCCTCCCACCCCCCAGGATTCCAGGGGGGCTCCAGGCACCAGGCTACAGCTATGGACTTAAAGAATAAACACCAGAACAGACGATGAGCAGACGTTTGCCCTTTACAGGGGTAACTGGATCCCACCAACCCCTGACCTGGGCAATAAAGCTCTCCTAGTGGAGGGGCACCTGGGTGGCTCAGTCGTTAAGCGTCTGCCTTCAGCTCGGGTCATGATCCCAGGGTCCTGGGATCGAGCCCCACACTGGGCTCCCTGTTCGGCAGGAAGCCTGCTTCTCCCTCTCCCTCTCCCCCTGCTTGTGTTCCCTCTCTCGCTGTGTCTCTCTCTGTCAAATCAATCAATCAATCAATCAATCAATCTTAAAAAAAAAAAAAAAGCTCTCCTAGTGGGTCTTGGAGGGCAGCTCTATTTTATCCTGGGTGAGAGGCCTGGTGAGTCCCAGGCCTGGTGAGAGAGAGGGAGGAATCTGCAGACGATCCTGGGATGGGGATACATCCTTAGGCCCAGCTGCTTCCCATCCTTGGGTTCTGGGACAGACACCTCCACACACACACACACACACACACACACACACACACACACACGCACCATCCTTAGGATAATCATGCTCCTTATCGCTTATTGATTAAGGAAGCTTGAAAAGCATTCTGTCACTTGCAACCAACCCACAGAATCCTGGCTTGTTTGTTCAGCTCTTCATTCATTCCTTCAACAAACATTTACAGAGCCCTGTTGTGATGTCTGTAAAGGAACTGAAAACATTTCGGCATTGACAGCGTTTAGGATTTTGTGGGGCTGCACGCGCTATTGCTGTCAGGGACACATAAGGGGGTGGTGTTCATTGTCCATTCCCCCCGGCTGCGCGCACTCGAGCTATTCTGGAAGGGTCACCCCAGCGGCGGTCAGCCGGCATCTAGGCAGAAAGGCCACCCTCCAGCGGCCCCACCACAAATGCCGCAGCTGTCCCTGTCTCACATGGACACCAGAGGCTTTGTGAAGTCAGCATAAAGAATGTCAGCAGTGGCTTGCCAGGGGTGAAATGCGGGGCTTCTGGGCAGCACAATGGATGTCAGACAAGATTCTCACTGGCATTCGAGAAATGTGGACTGGCTGACTTTCTCCCCCCTCTGTTCTGGACACTCTGCTCTTCCGTGAACTGGGACGCTGACTTCAACAAGCCCTGTTGTCTGCACCCCTAGGGACAGCCGCCAGCCCTTGTCCCTAGCCAGGCCTGTGTCCAGGTTCACATTCCATGGAGTCTGACTCACAGGCCATTGGACCCTGTGCCGCTAGCTCAGTCCTGTCCAATATGGTGGTCACAGCCACGTGTGGCTTTTAACACTGAAATTACTAAAAATGATGTAAAATTCCAAATTCAGATCCTTGGTACCGTTGGTTACATCTGTGAGTGGCCGAGAGCCACATGCGGCAGTGGCCCCCATATGGGACAGCGCTGATCTGGACTCGAATGTCGTTGCGTTTGCCCACACAGGACCGTGGTGTAAGGTCAGGTCAGAGCCCTCGTGTAAGAGAGAGCTGGGGGCCTTGTGACCGCACAGAACAGACCATGTGCCCTTCTGGTAGCTTCTATGCCAACACACGTCTCTGCATGGCTGAGCTGGGTGTGGAGCTTGCTTCCATCATAACCCAGCTGTGAGTTGGTGTTGGGAGCAACGAAACCCCAAGGCCGCCTCATCTCCGGGGGCTGCCGTCGGCCACGGAGCAGGACGGAGTGGGTGCCCACCGCCTGGAGCCCCTGAGGAGCAGACAGTGGGCAGGAGGCCTGCCCTCGAGGATGACCTCCAGAGCCTCACCTTTCATCCAGCTGAGCGAGTACTCCCGTCGGCAGAGGGGGCTGATGCAGTGCGAGGTGTAGAAGGTGCCGTGGGCCTCCACCAGGTCCTCAGACTCCAGGCCCGCCACTCGTTCTAGCGTGTCTATGTTCTGGAGGGAGAGACGGAGGGAAGAGGCTCAGGAGTGAGACACAGCCCCCTCGGCGGCAGAAGGCAGAGCAGGGCGCTGCGAAGAGAAGCAAATGGCAGAGAGAGAAGGAAGGGAGGGAGAAGCAAGGGGCAGGATTTGCTCTATAAACTCGTCTGCTCATTCTCAGGGGGTCACCAAAGTGTGAAAGTCACAGATGGTTAAAGGTGGAGCACAAACTCATACCGCTGCCACCATCAGCCCAGATGGAGTGTTTCTGCATAGTCAGGCCACTTTGTTTCCATTTTTCAGAAAACTTGTTTTTTTTTGTTGGGACCACATGACGTTAGTGGCACCTGCCAGAAATTTGTTGGCATTGATGGACAAGCCTACAGTGGCTCTGTTGGAAATAGAGCGCCCTCAGATGTGGCATCCTTGTGCAGTACCCAACCTGCACAGCTGTCTGTGGCAGCCCTGGCTGAGCAGTAACACAAATAAGTGAATCAGGAGGGTTTATTTGGTTTTAATCACTGTTTTCCTAATCAGCAGTCGGGTTTCTTACTGTGGTCTGTTTCACAGACAGCACATTAACTGGCATTCTTTTAAGACGCGAATATATTCCTCATTAAACCAGCAAGACTATTCTTCCCTTCCACATAGACATATGTGCTCTCTCATTTTTCTTAAAGCATGCAGCACCCCCCCGCAGCAGCTTTTGTTTGCCCGTGAGGAATGCTGCGGAGGCAGGTGCTGAAGGAGCCCCCAGCACGCGGGCAGATGCCACCCCGAGGCAGTTGGTCACGTGCAGGCCACAGCTGACCCAGCACAGCCTCCCTGAGACTCCAGGCACAACCGAAAGGGTTCTCTTTCAAGGGCAGATGGCCCCAACTGCTCTCTTCACTCCCTGCCAGCAATCAGCTTGTTCCCCAAACGTGCAGACAAGAGCCAGTGTTCCCAGACTCTCTCTGCAGCTTTCTTCCCCTCCCCCCCAGCATTAGCTTTGTCTTTGTTACTTGACTCAGTCTACAGCCCCCCCTCACACGTGAGGAAGCAAGCAGTGTGCGTGCAAATAATTAAACAGCATGTAAAAGAACTACTGAGCCGCCTCTGTTTTTCCGAGGCCACTTCTGATAGAGAAACCCACCAGCGAGAAACGAATGCAGCTGTCCTGTATGTCCTTATATGGAAATGATCCCTCCAAGACGTTAAAAGGCACAGGAGAACAAAGGCTGTGGGAAAACTATACGTGAGGTGTGTATTTGTTTGCCTGTGTATAGAATATTTTTAAAGGTGATACAAGGGGCACCTGGGTGGCTCATCAGTTAAGAGTCTGCCTTGGGCTCAGGTCATGATCCCGGGGTCCTGGGATGGAGCCCCGCATCAGGCTCCCTGCTCGGCGGGGACCTGCCTCTCCCTCTCCTCTGCCGCTCCCCCCTGCTTGTGTGCTCTCTGTCTAATAAATAAATAAAATCTTAAAAAAAAAATAAAGGTGTTAGGAGAAGCCAACAACAGCAGTGGCGCCTAGGGAGGGAAGCTGAGGGCTGGGGAGGACGGCCCCAGGACGCCCTCTCCTAAAGGACAGGTGGTGATGAACACATGATGGTATGCGGCGAGTGACATGTGGCCTGGGTGTGTGGCAGCAAGCAGGGCACGGTGAGGATGGGCAGTGGCCACCCAGCTCCAGCCCAGTGCTCCCCCGGGGGACAGCCAGCTCTTCTCAATCTGCAGGAGGAGCCTGACGTCCGGATTTTCAACTGAACTCTCTTGCTTTTTTATAAACCTTGGCTCCTTTTTTGTTTCAGAACACTGTGTCCCCCTGATGGACACAAAGGCAACAGCGGTTTTGAAAAAGCATGAAGTTGGGGGGCGCCTGGCTGGTTCACTAGGTAGAACAGAGCGTGCGACTCTTGAGCTCGAGGTTGGGAGTTTGAGTCCCACGTTGGATGGAGAGATTACTTAAAAATAAAATCTTAAGGAAGGAAGGAAGGAAGGAAGGAAGGGCAGGAAGCTGCTATGTGGGTGAGGATATGGAAGGGTCTTCCACACTGGAAGTTAAGTGAGAGAAAGCCCAGTATAAGCCCTACGTGTAGGGTAAATGCCATGAATATATTTAAAAGCTACTTTGCTGCAGAGATCGCAGGTGGCTTGAGTGAACAGGGCAACCTGTTTTCATGTTTGAATGGAGACTTGTATCTGGAGATAAAAATAGCGATCATACCTAGCTCCAGAAGTGCAACATCATCACAAATCCGGAAAGAGGAGAGACAGTGTGTTCCAGAAAACTGGGTCAGTGACTCAAAAAGTGGCTGAGGTTGACGGAGAGGGTGACAAGTTTTAAGAAAACAAACAAAGCGGTCTCCTGAAACATGAGAGTGGAACATTTTTTTTTTCCCCCACGTTTGTCTGTTTTCTGTAATCGGCCGTTTTGCTGAGGTTGTGTGCTGTTAAAGCCACGCATTCCCTGTTGCCAGTAGCGGAGACACGCCTGCACCTTCCCCACGGGCCCCGGAACGAACTGCTGCTGGCTCTCACGGAGAAGCAGCCCTGCCCGCTCTACCTTCCAAGCAGATTCAGAAGCTGCACACTTCTCCCCTCAGCGGCCCTCACCCTGGGCCAGCCTCCATCCTCTGCTCCGAACGTCACGGCGGCCTCCTCCGTGGTCTCCGCACCCCCGAGTTGTCCCCGACATGCAGTCGGAGGGACCCCTGCGTCAGGTCACTGCCCCACCCTGCTCGGAGCCCTCCTGCGGCTCCCTCTCATTCAGCCCTTGCTGTGGCCCCAAGGTTCCACATGGTCAGTCCCCGTCCCCTCCCTGAGCTCGCCTCCTCGTTCTCTCCTGCCGTTCTCTCTGCTCACTCGGATGCAGCTTCTCGAACATGCCAAATACAGTCCTCACCTCAGACCTTTGCCCCGGCTGTTCCCTTTGCCTGGAACCCACTCTGCCCCTAGATGATCCCGTGGCTCCCCTCCGTCCCCTCCTAGAGGTCTTTGTCTAAATGCCACCCTCCTCAGTGAGGCCCTCCCTGATGCCTGCTGACAACAGCATCCCTCCCCCCGCCCCAACACTTCTAATTCCCTTTCGGGCTTAATCGTGCTCCACAGACCCCATCACACCCTAGCTGTGCTTCCCACCCGTGCTGTCCACTGTCTCTCTCCCCACAGCAGACTGTCAGCTCTAGGAGGGCAGGGATATCGCCACCAGCAGGGCCTGACGCGGGCTCGGCACTCAGTAAGCACTTGTGACAGAAGATGATGACACGGGGCCGCAGCGCGGATTCATGAAATCACGCACAAGGGAGCCCTTGGCTTGGAGTGAGCTGTGTGGTGTCGTGTCTGAGCCACGTTCCCGTGGATAAAATGGACTCTGGGAAGAAAGGTCAGGTTTATCCTGAGCTGGGGCTCGGCCCGGAAGGAGGAGGCTGTCCTTTCTCAGGCCACCACCTCCAGTTCTAGGCAGCGGGCTCCTGCCCCCGTTTGAGAAATCTGGACTTAAAAGAAATTCATCCTCCCCCTGGTGGCAGCTTCTCAGGCTGGCAGGCTCCAAATTGCCAGGTGCAGGAAGAAAATGTTAGAATGCCCGTTTATCTTCAAGTATTCTCTCTCTCTTCTATAATTTTGGGTTCTGAGGTATCATTTTTTTTAAGATTTATTTATTTATTTTAGAAGGAGAGAGAGAGAGTGAGCGAGCACACAGGGAGGGGAAGGGCAGAGGCAGAGGGAGAGAAAGTCTCAAACAGACTTCAGTCTGAGCGAGGAGTCTGACGTGGGGCTCGATCTCAAACCCCGAGACCATGACCTGAGCCGAAATCAAGAGTGGGGCGCTCAACCGACTGAGCACCCAGGAGTGCCCTGAGGGATCATTTACAACATGATATAACATGATATGACAGCTGTTACTGGCTCTGTGTAATTTCAGTACGTATTCACGTGCATTCATAAAACACCACATTCCTAAATCAAAGGTAGGGGCGCCAGTTTTTACGGTGAGGGGTGCGAGACGCCCAAAATGTCTTGCTGGCTAATCCAGGAGCCCACAACGTGAGCTGTCCTTGCCAGCGAGCTCCAGGGCAAGGCCCTTGGCTCAGCACCCGACACGGATGAGCCATGGCCTGTGTCACACGTGAGGCCTTTGTGCAAATTCTAAAAAGATGCCCCTTCCTTAAGACTCCCCATCTGCCAGTTGGAAAGCGGTCACAGTGTGCTGATTTTGTCAGCTCCGGTCACCCGGTGGCCATGTGCTGAAAACCCTAACAGAACAGGAAATCTCCACGGCAAATGGTGGCCCCTCACACATGAGGTCCCTTGCCCCCGCACTCAGGATGGCGCTGAGCGGAGCTCCCTGCCACGTCACCACACACCTGAAGGGCGGGGCTCTTCTGGCCTCTGCTTTACAGAAGGGGAAACTGAGGCCGAGGGGGGGTGCAGTGCCCACGGCCGCCTACCTGCGTGTAGCAGCGCAGCAGTAGCTCCTTCTCCTTCAGCAGGCGGATGAAGTAGTGACAGATGGTCGGCTGGAGGGGAGCAAGCGGAACCACGCCGGTCGTGACAGAGCCCAGGGGCCATGCATCGCCACCGGCCGGGAAGTGTTCCAGGCGCTCTGGCTGGTTTACCTCATGGAATCATCACTAGCCCCATTTCTCAGATGGGAAAACGGAGGCTCAAGGTCACAAGAGCAGGAAATGAGGGACCAGGAGGTGACCCAGGTGGCCCGGAGCCCAGGGCCTTCATGACCACGTGACACTTGTCTGAAGGGCCCCAGAGGAAGCCTTTCCCATGCCTGCTGTCCCCCCAAGCTTTCCTGTGCCCCACCCCTGGCAAAAAGGAGCTCACCTTGAACTGCCCAGGATAGAGTTCCTTGGCAAGAGCAAAGAAGGGCTCTGGGTGTTTCTGTGGGAGAGAGAACCAGAGGGCTGGTGGGCACCCAGATGCCCCTGGTGAGCTGAGAGCTGGGGGTCAGGCGATCCCCACCCCTCCCTCACCATTACAGACATTCCTGCCTGGGGAGCACATACCTTGAAGTAGCCAATCTCAAAGATGGCCTCCGGGTAGGGAAGATGGTACTTCTCTAGGTTGGCATAGAGGCCCGTGGATGGGAGCGGAAGTCAGGGTGCCGGCGGCTGGGGGAGGTGGGGCAGGGAGCAATGGGTCAGGGACCTCGGGCCCATCTATACCCCATCAATCCCTCCCAATCAAGGGCTCAGACACGGCTTCCCCCAGTCCCTGGATTGGGGTCCCCCAACATGACGGTGGCTACTCGGGGGGAGGGGACGCACTTACACGTGGAGATCCCAGCTCCCACCAAGCAGATGAACCCTGCGACCTGGAGGAGAGGAGTTTCTGCATCATATGACAGTGCGCTCAGCCCCAAAATAACAGCACCCATCACAGCCCCTGACGCCATTCTCAGTGCCAGGCCCCACGGCGGGCATTTCAGATGCATGAATGGTCTTCCCTATCATCTTGGGGGGGGGTGTATTAACACCCCCACTTTACAGATGAGAAAACCAAGGCTCAGATAGAGGAAGGATCATGCAGTCAACTGTGGCAGAGTCAGCATGGAGACAAAGAATTTACTATTTCAAATTATACCAAATTAGACAGATTCGAGAAACGGCCACTTGGAGAGAAGTTTCCCCTCCTAACTAGATCTAGACAAAAACGTATGAGCTCTTAGAGAGAAGGCTGGGGGCAGCGGTGGGGGTTCCCCCCCCCCAGAAGAGCTACATGTTATTGTAGAAATCTCTGGCTATGCCTCACCTTTTGGACACAATCCTTGAATGACCATCTATTTCTAGCATGTTCCTTCAGCATATTCCTTTCCTCTATAATCAAACACATCAGCCACCGAAGTCTGATGAAGACCAAAGATTTGCCCCTCTTGGCCCTCACCCAGTGAACAGCAGGTAGATAAGAGGGCTTCAGATCTTGGCTCTCCTGCTCACCAGCGGGGCGGGGGAAGGGGTCTTAGTTCAGATCTCCCTCTGGGCTTCCCCTTCCTGCTCTGTAAAATGGGCCTAATTACAGTACTGACTTCATGGGGCTGTCAAGAGAATGAATTCATTTGTGTAAAGCTTAGACCAGTGCCCGGCACTGAACGGACCCTATAGATGTGTCTGCTATTATTCTTTGAGTCAGCTGCACTTCTTGAGACCCAGGACTTGTACGCGTATAAGCACTTCACTCCGTTTCCTCCCGGCTTTCAGAAAAGAGGTTGGAGGGGTGTGGTAGGAGTCCCATCATTTCCCAAGCACATGGGGCTATGCAGAAATAGCCCTGTTTGCCTCGTCAGCTGCTGGCGGGCAGCCCTGCCACGGGGGACCCTGGCATCTGCCTGTCAGCTGATGGTCAGGCACTAGTGTGAGGCCTGTGAACTGGGGACTTCTGGGGGTAACCTGTGCAAGGGTGACGAAGCCCTCGGCTTTGTCTCAGGGCTGCCATCGGACCGGGGCCAGCTGGACCCAGCTGGGGCCACGTGGGAGGGAGCATGTGCTCTGGATTCAGGAGCCCTGACTGCCTCTTACCAGATGTGTGACCCTGCATGGAGTCACAACCTCTCTGTGCCTCTGCTTCCTCCTCTGTCCAGATCACACCTATCGAGTGCCTAGCCCAGTGCCAGGCAAATGGGGACGGCTCAGTTAACTGTTGTTCTTCGCTGTGCCCCTCATAGGCAGCCTCATGAGCCAACTGTCGTCCCAAAACCCAAGTGCGGGAGGATGGAAGCAACCAGAGCTTTGCGGCCATTGCCTGTGCTGTCTTTGGGGGAGGAGATGTCTGCAGACAGCTGCCCGGGCCCGGCCCGGGAGAGGGAGGCTCAGGGCAGCAAGCCTGGACGCCTGAGCAGGGAGACGGCAGCAGCTGGAGGACAGGGAAACGGGAGAAGACGTTCTCAACAAAAGGCTGTTCAGGGCCCTCAAGGGTCCGATTGTTCTAGTTGAGGACTGCCGAGGGCCCGGTTGTCTCGGACTCTGGTGACCTCAACTTGCAGCAAGGAACAGAAATGGCATGGTGACCTAGTAGAGAGGCACCTCCATAGCACCCCCGAAACGCGCCTCCTGTAATAGTCACAGGGCACGCGGCTCTTCCGGGCCCTCTTCCGGGCATTTACGTCTCTACTCAGGTGTTGCACCCCTCAGGACCCTATGGGGTAATTACTATTGGTATCACTTCAGGCTGTCAAACACGTCTGGCCAATCAGCAATGGAGGTGTGACCCACGCCTGGCCAATCAGAGACACGGTGGTTGGTTTGCGGCAGGAGCGTGTCCCAACCTGGTCCAATTGGGGCCCATCTCTGCCCTTTCGCTTGAGCCCCTGGAAGGAGATACTAGGCTGGTGGAACTGACACTCGGTCAGTGTCAGGTCCCTTCCACCTCAACACAGAAAAGCTGCGCCAGAGGGGTTTAAGATTCTTGACAACACGGAAGCCTCTGAATCCAGCCACGCTTAACGCTGGATTTTAGTTAGAGGGTCAATACTCCCCTTTTTGGCCTAAGCCTGGTGGAGCTGGGTTTCTTGTTACTTGGAAGCAAAAGGTGTGATGGTTCAAGTGGCGGCGGCTGAGAAGTCACTTGGGGCCCGGGGCCGGGCAAGTGCCGCAAGGCAGGGCGGGGACTCACAGCGCTCGCTCTGCATGTAGCGCGTCACCCCTTCCAGGGTCAGGTCGTCCAACAGACGCTCCTTCTGGGTGCCCAGGCCCAGTGTCTGGGAGAAGAAATTCCGCAGGAAGTCCACTGGCCAAAAAGCAGAGCGAGAACAGCAGGGTGGGCGTTCAGTTGGGGTGCACTGGGGCCCCGAGTGCCCCTGCCCCAGACAGCCCTGGGATCCCCCACCCTCCCACAACTGGGGACCTCTAGGTTGCATTGCACCCAATATACATACTCTGACTGTCACCCTCAGTGGGGGTGAGGGGTAGCAACTACATCCCTGCCCTAAACCGCTCCTCCAGAACCCCACTCCCAAGGAAGGTACTCACTCTCGGCTTCTCCGCCTGCAGCTCCTTCCTCAGTGTCTGAATCTGAGTCCTGGAAGGGGTGGGGGTGGGGTGACCAGGCCCCAGAAGTGGGGTTAGGCAGGGAGGAGAGGGGAGGGTGGCACCCGGGTCTGGGGCGAAAGGCTCCGGCTGGGAGTGGGCCCAAGGAAGAGAGGGGTGGTCCGGGGGCCAGTGTGCTTGGGCTCTGGGATGGGCTGCATGGGGTAGAAACCTGGTCCTGCTCTCGAGGAGCGTCAGTTCTTTGCTGTTCTGAGTCTGATGCTCCTCATCTTGGAAACGGAGCTCAGAGGAGGTGGCACGGCCATCAGAGGGCTATCTGGGATGACACGCGTTAACCCAGGGGAGGTGCTCTGCGCAGCACCCAGTGGGGTAAGCGCTTGGGAAGTGCTGACATTGCCCGGTGTCCCGAGCCCTTGCCTTGCAGCCCTGCCTGTCCCCTGCGGCGTGGGCCCGCTGCCCTCCTCACCACAGCCACTCCTGTGAATGATGCCAGCGGAAACGCCCCCGTCCTCCCCCTGGGGCCCTCAGCGCTCCTGCCTGGAGCCCTGGACGCCACCTGTCCAGCCCCTCCGTGTCATTATCTAGCGTCATTATCCACTCCGCCGCTCAGCCAGGCTCCCAGATGGCCGGTGCTAGACTCTGTCCTGGGCCCTCCCTACCTCCTCTCTCCACCTTCCCTGAGCTAGCTCCCTCATCTGTGCCAATGGTCTTGGCCTAGCCATTGATAATGCCACCTCCTAGTCCCCAGATCCGGGGTTCCCACAGCCTCCTGGATGCCTCCTCCTAAGTGACTCCTGGCCTCCCTTTCCCACCACATTTCAAACTGGGCTTTAGCATCTCTCCTAAACCTGCCCCTCCTCCTAGGCCCCATCTCAGTGTGGCTTCTGTCCCCCAGTCTTTGTCTCCCTCTCCTGCCCTCCCATCATAATGTGTCCCCTCCCCGGGGCTCTACCTGGTCCAGCCTGTACTCCCTCCGGGGGCCCTGTCCTGGCCTCCTCCCTAAGCTCCCAGCCTCAGCCTCCACCTCTGATGGACTCTACTGCCCTCTGGGTGATGGCCTGGCTGTGTCGGCCCACCCCGCCCTCCGCTCCAAGCGCCCCTCTTGCTGGCTTCTTCAGTCTAACCATCCAATCGCCAACAGCTATGGAGTCCGCCATGACGTCAGCTCCAAGATGGTGGGATTTTTCATCTTTACCCATGGACGCCCAGCACCAAGAACAGCGTCTGGCCCCTGGCAGGATCTCCAGAACTAACCACCACTGAACGAATGGATACTTGCTGTGTGCTACACCAGGGCTGGGCCCTGCAACAGACCTCACAAAAACACAGTTCTGACTAACGCACTCTCCTGCCTAAAACCCCTCCAGTGACAGACTCCCCCATCATTCTCTGCTCTGGTTTCAAGCCTTTTTGAATAGGAACTGCCCTTCCAAACATGTTTAAATTTTTAAATTGCTTTTCCATAAGCTTTGCAAAAACTTTGACCATTAGACCATGTGTGACTTGAGGCACTTGCCTCTAGTTCCCTCACCCACCCTGGTCACGATGACCACCCTTAACAGTACAGTGGTAATGACTCTAGATTTTTTTCTCTGCACATAAAACTCATTCGTTTTCCAGAAATGGGTCATGCCATAGTACAACGTCTTCCGTCTTCCGCAGAACAATATACTATAGATCCACCTTGTCCTTTAAAAAAGCTACATAGTGTTGCATTGTAAGGATGAGCCATAGTTCATTTAACCCGCCTACTGATGGCCACTTGGGCTGTTTCCAGTGTTGCCCTTATCACAGACAATGCTGCAATTTACATCCTCAAATCTCTCTTTCTGGGACTGAGGGTCCCTTTTTAACATTAAACCTTTCTCTGTGACAGTGGCTGAGCCCCGGGATCCAGGCGAGGGAGAAGCCCCGGCCTGACAGGAAGCTTTCAGCCCCTCAGTGTGGCCCTGCTGTGCATCTGTCAGGGGCTTTCATCTCAGCTTCTGCACTACCCTACATCTGAATGGCGATCTCGCGTCTCTGGAGCGTTGGCAGTCTTTCAGGCTGCAGACAGCGAGGCTCTGTGGGAGGACTCAGGAGCCCTGTCCAGCATGTGGGAGCAACTTAGCCTAAGGGGGAGCTGGAGGTGCTGGTGGGGCCTTCAGGTCTCTGTGAGGCGGCCTGGCTACCTCTTCCTGAAGTTTCTGGAAGGCAACCTGCAGGGTGCTGTGGGTTGCAAAGTGGTCCCTGCTCTTCTAGCAGGGGGACCAGAGGACAAGTTACGTAACAGCTCTGCCTCAGATTCCTCATCTGTAAAATGGTCCCAGGAGGCCTTGCCCCCCCCCTGCAAGGGATTCTGGGAAGATGAAATGAAATGATGTACATAAAGCACTGAGCGGAGTACCCAGCTGGTATAAGTACTCAATAAATGCTAACCTCGGCTATAATTAGCTAACCACCCCCAGCCACCAGGCTAGTGACCATATCTTACCCTTCATGCCCCCCAGTCTTTGCACAAGCTGTGCACTCTGCATGGAACGCCATTTCTCACCCTGCCTAAGACAATTCTAAGTCACTCTTCACTTACTGTGAGGTGTCTGCACCTCAATCTGACTCCTAGGCCAGCCTGTGGGTTCGCCCAGGGAACGGACCGGCTGGAGTCTCTGTGACCCCACAGAGTTTACTCTGCCTTGAGCTACTTTCATAATCACCCTGGAGGGTCATTTCTAGTCACCTGTCCATGAGATTTGTGTGTTCAGGGACCAAATCGGATGCCCGTCTCTTCCAGGCCCAGCATAAATGAGGTTCAGAAAGGATAGGGGGAGGGAGCAAGGAAAGAGAAAAGTTTGGGAGGGCAGGCCTGGAGTTGAGGCTGCACACCCTTCTCTGACAGTCCCCAGAATCCACCATTCCCCAGGAGGCTGAACCAGGAGTTGGGGCAAGGGACTGGGGCAGTGAGCTGAGGGCCCTGGGGTAACTGTGTCCCCTTTGCCACCTCCCCCCCGGTGTGGGGTGCGGGAACAAGTCCATCTCTCTCCTTCCCTCCACCCTTCCCCAAATCTCACCTGAGCCTCCTGCACCTTCCCTGCCTGGGTCTCCAGAGGGTCAGAGGCTGGGGGAGGAGGGGGAGCAGACGTGGTTACAGTGGGGGGCATGGTTAAGTTGGAATGAAGGGCTTCAAAGCAGAGGGGCAGGGGGCAAGAAGACCCACCAAGCTAATTACACTGGGGTGGGAGGTGGGGGTAAAAGTGGAGTAGAGGAAGGGAGGGGATGGGTAAAAGTAGACCATATTAGAATAGACAGTGCTGTCAGGAGAAGTGGTTAGTGAGGGACAAGGAGGCTGGGGCTAGAAGGTTTAGGAGAGGGAGGAGAAAGCAAAGCATACAGGGCATGGGGGAAGACTTAGAAGTGAGGAAGGAAATAGTGTGTGTGTGCGGCGCGCGCGTGTGTGTGCAGGGAGGGTTAGGTTACTAACAGAGGGAAATTTAAAAAGGAAGAGAGGAGATAAGAAAATACTCTGAGTAGAGACGGGTTTAGAAGAGGAGGTGCAGTGGGGATGGCATGTTTAGGAGGGGCACAGGAACTAGAGGGAAGAGATAGGAGAGGGGCACCAGGGGTCCGCTAGCATCCTACAGTTCCGCCTAACAACCAGGTACCCTTAGCAACCGGGTCCGCGGCAACCTAAGTCCTTAGCAACGAGGGTCCTCAGCAACCAAGGCGCGAGAAACACGCGATCATTAGGAACTTGGGGGACGTGGCAAACGGACCCTTAAAAGCTCGCGACCCAGAAACCCACCAACCTAGCAAGATGGATCACTTAGCAACGACCCTCCACCCCCGCCCCGAATCCCACTCCCCGCCATGCAGCCCCAACCTCCAGCCCCACCGTGCCCCTCCTCGGGCCCCGGGGCCTGCAGCCCTCCGCCAGGCCCCGGCGCGGCCCGACCCTCCCACCGGGGCCCCCGACTCACGGTCCGGCTCGGCCATGGGCGCGGGGCGGGGGCCCTCGGGGCTGTCACCGACGGCTCTGTCCCGTGACGGCACCGGAAACAGGAGGGGCAGAGATAGGGCAAAGAACTACAACTCCCAGCAGTCATCGAGGATGCAGACGGGTTTTTCGCACAGCGTCCGGCGCGCGCCGCTCTTATGTTAGGAAGCCGCGCGAGGGCCGGACTACGAGTCCCAGAGTGCTCCGCGCAGGCAGCCATGTTGGTGAAGGGCGGCCGGAAAATGTGGGAATGGGTAGAGAGCCGCAGTCCATCTGAATACTCTGATTGGGCGTAGTGTGGTAAGTGGGAGGGACGTGTACCCTTTGGCTCACTCTGATTGGATGAGTCAAGGGGGAGTGTTGGGGAATTCCCCGCAGGGCGGAAGCGCCTGGGCCTCAGGCAGAGCCTAGCTACAGGCGGGCGGCCGCTGGGGCCCCTGAGGCTTCGGGGGCCATGGCCGGGGTCGCGTGCTTGGGGAAAGCTGCGGAGGCCGACGAATGGTGCGACAGCGGTCTGGGCTCTCTGGGTCCGGACGCAGCAGCCCCCGGAGGACCGGGTTTGGGCGCCGAGCTGGGCCCGGGGCTGTCGTGGGCGCCCCTCGTCTTCGGCTACGTCACTGAGGATGGGGACACGTGAGTGAACTTTAGGCTGCCAGACCCGGCCCTAGGATCCGACGTCGGATTCCCTATTAGTCTCTGACCCCGGCTTCCTAACCTTTCACTCCTAAATCTAACTTCTGATGCTCGACTTTCTGACCTCTAACCCCCAAGTCCTAACCTTTAGTAAAACCAATCTCCTATCCAACTCTGACCCTAACCCCTTAATTTCTCTGACCTTCCTTTCTTGAACTGCGGTTCATCGAGCTTCACATCCCTATCCATTGATTACGGACCCTAGTCCTGAGACTTTTGTTAGAGCTGTGGTTCAGACAGGCCCCTCCTGACCTCCTACCTCCAAATACGATCCTTGATCCTCAGCTCCTGATTCATGCGCCTTGAACTTGTATTTCCAGAATTAATACTTGGCCTTGACTCTAAGATTCTACCTTCTGAGCACTGATCTTCAGATCTTATATTCAAAGAGAAAATGTAAGCTCCACGAGCAGGGATTGATTGGTGTTTAATATTTATTGAACACTACCACCTTCCAGGCCCTTTTTAGGTGCTGTGATAAAGCAGTGAAGAAAACAAACAAAAACTTACATCCTTGTGGAGTTTACATTCTAGGGTAGGTATATAGACAGAAGGACAGACAGACTGACAGGAAGGAAGGGAGGGAGGGAAAACAAGGAGAGACAAGGAACGAAAGAAAGGGGCAGAGAAGGAAAGGAAGAAACAAAGAAAAATGAAAAACAATATACAAGAAAGGCAGAAAAATGGTGTGTCTGAAGGGAGTAAGTTCTTTGGGGAAAAAATAAAGCAGCAAAACGAGACCAGTAGATTATCTGGGGCAGGACTCTCGGGGTAGAAGGAACAAGAGTTGTAAGGGCCCATGAGGGATTGCACTGGGGTTTTTTGTGTATTGCTTTTGCTGTTCTATCCACAGTGACTAAACAGTGCTTGACCTATAAGAGGCACTCAGGAAATAGTGATCTTTTCAAAGACCCCCGCTTAGGTTTCAGTAATTTTCTTTATTGGTTTTCTGCTTTTTATTTCATTGATCTCTGTTCTGATTTTCATTATTGCCCTCTTCTGCTTACTTTGGGTTTAATTTGTTCTTTTTTTTTTTTTTTTTTAGTTTCTTAAGGTGGCAGCTGAGATCATTTTGAGACTTTTCTAGCATAGATGTTTCATGCTGTAAATTTCCCATAGTAACGCTTTAGCAGTCTCTCACAAATTCTGATATGCTGTGTTTTCATGTTCATTTAGTTCAAGATACTTTGTAGTTTCTCTTTTGATTTCTTCTTTGGCCAGTGGATTATTTAGAAATATGTTATTTAGGGGTGCCTGGGTGGCGTAGTCGATTGAGCGTCTGACTCTTGGTTTCCGCTCAGGTTGTGATCTCGGGGTCCTGGGATGAGCCCCCCGTTGGGCTCTATGTTCAGTGTGGAGTCTGCTTGGGATTCTCTCTCCCTTTTCCTCTGCCCCTCCTGCTTGTGCTCTCTCTCTCTCTAAAATAAAGGAATAAATTTTTTTTAAAGATTTATTTATTTAGGGGCGCCTGGGTGGTTCAGTCATTAGGCGCCTGCCTTCGGCTCAGGTCATGATCCCAGGGTCCTGGGATCGAGCCCCACATCGGGCTCCCTGCTCAGTGGGGAGCCTGCTTCTCCCTCTCCCACTCCCCTGCTTATGTTCCCTCTCTCGCTGTGTCTCTCCTTGTAAAATAAATAAATAAAATCTTTAAAAAAATTATTTATTTATTTTGGGGGGTAGGGGCAGAGGTGAGGGAGAGAGAAACCCAAGCAGGCTCTGTGCGGAGCCTAATGCAGGGCTTTCATTGACCCTGAGATCCCATGACCCTGAGATCACGACCTGAGCTGAAACCAAGAGTTGGTTGCCCAATCAAATGCCACCCAGATGCCCCTAAAGAAATTAAAAAGAAGAAGAAGGAGGAGGGGGAGGGGGGAGGGGAGGGGGAGGGGGAGGGGAGGGGGAGGGGAGGGGAGGGGAGGGGAGGGGGGAGGAGGAGGAGGAGGAGGAGGAGGAGGAGGAAGAGGAGGAAGAAGAAGAAGAAGAAGAAAAGAAATATGTTATTTGGTTTCCAGATAGTTGGAAAGTCTTCCAAATATCTTTCTTTTATTGATTTCTAATTTAATTCCATCGTAGACCAAGAAGATACTTTGTATGACTTGAATCCTCTTAAATTTATTGAGAATTATTTTATGGTGCTGAACATTATGTGTGTACTTGAAAAGAATGGGTATTCTGCTGTTGTTAGGTGTAGTGTTCTCTAAATGTCAGTTAGAGGTCCTATTGGCTTATAGCTTTACCATAGTTTTATATAGCCTTGCTGATGATTTCTATCTCCTTTTTCTATCAGTTATTGGGGGGGGCATTGAAATCTCCAACAGTCATTGTGGATTTGTCTGTTTCTCCTATGCTCTGTTATTAGGGGCACAAATGTTTAGAATTATTATGTTCTCTTGCTTAATTGACCTCTTTATCATTATGAAGTAACCCTCTCTATACCTGGTAATATTCCTTGCTCTAAAGTCTAGTCTGATACTAAAATACTCACTGCTGCTTTCTTTTGACTAACTGCTGTTAGCATGGTATATCTTTTCCCACCCTTTTATTTTTAACCTATCTTTTAATACTTATATTTAAAGGGTGTTACTTGTAGGGAGCATATATAGTTGGTTTTGCTTTTTTATTCAGTCTGACAATTTCTGCCTTTTAACTGAAATGTTTAGACCATTTACATTTAATTATTGATAGAGGCATGCTTAAGTTTATCATCTTATTGCTCATTTTCTACTTAACACCTCTTCTTTGTTTACCTTTTCTTCTTTTCTACCTTCTTTTGGAACCTGTAAATTTTGTCCCGTTGTATTCTTTTGTTGGCTCATTAGCTTTATTTATTTAAGGTTTTATTTATTTTTATTTTATTTATTTTAGCAGGGGGGAGAGGGAGAGAGAATCTCAAGCAGACTCCCCACTGAGGGTGGAATCCGATGCAGGGTGTGATCTCACAACCCTGAGATCATGACCTGAGCTGAAATCAAGAGTCAGACACTTAACCGACTGAGCCACCCAGGCGCCCCTTAAGATATTGTTTTTATGTAATCGCTACACCCAACATGGGGCTTGAACTCACAACCCCGAGATCAAGAGTCACATGTTTTACCGACTGAGCCAGCCAGGAGTCCCTGGCTTTATTAGCTTTAACTCTTTGTTCTGTTGTTTAAATGGTTGGCAAACTGGGGTCTCCAGGCAAAATCTAAAGCCATCCATCTGCTTTTGTATGGCTGTAAGCTATGAATGGTTTTTACATTTTTAGTTATTTTTATTTATTTATTTATTTATTTATTTATTTTTAACGATTTTATTTATTTATTTGACAGAGAGAGACACAGCGAGAGAGGGGACACAAGCAGGGAGAATGGGAGAGGGAGAAGGAGGCTTCCCACTGAGCAGGGAGCCCTATGCGGAGCTCGATCCCAGGACCCTGGGATCATGACCTGAGCCGAAGGCAGACGCTTAACGACTGAGCCACCCAGGCGCCCCATTTTTTTTAAAGATCTTATTTATTTTATTTTATTTTATTTTTTTAAAGATTTTATTTATTTATTTGAGAGAGAGAGAATGAGAGATAGCACGAGAGGGAAGAGGGTCAGAGGGAGAAGCAGACTCCCTGCCGAGCAGGGAGCCTGATGCGGGACTTGATCCTGGGACTCCAGGATCATAACCTGAGCCGAAGGCAGTCGCTTAACCAACTGAGCCACCCAGGCGCCCAAGATCTTATTTATTTTAGAGAGAGAGCAAGCGAGCAAGTGCAGGGGAGTGGCAGAGAATCTCAAGCAGACTCCATGCTGAGAGAGGAGCCTGACTCGGGGCTCGATCTCATGATCCTGAGATCATGACCTGAGCTGAAACCAAGAGTCAGACACTTAACTGACTGAGCCACCCAGGTGCCCCTGAGATTTTTGTCTTTATCATTGGTTTTGAACAGGATTTTTATGTTGGGCCTTGGCATAGTTTTCTTAACATTTTTTGTTCTTGGAAGTCACTGAACTTCTTGGATCTGTGAGTTTATAGCTTTCATCTGATTTAGAAAATTTTCCAGACATTATTTCTTCAAATATTTTTTCTATCCCTCGTTTAGAGACTTAAGTTTCAAATATTATCAGGCTGCTTGAAATTGTCCCATAGCTCTCTGATGTTCTTTTCATTTCTTTTTTTTTTTTTTAAGATTTTTTATGTATTTATTTGACAGAGAGAGAGCGAGAGAGGGAATACGAGCAGGGGGAGTGGGAGAGGGAGAAGCAGGCTTCCCGCTGAGCAGGGAGCCTGATGTGGGGCTCGATCCCAGGATGCTGGGATCATGACCTGAGCCGAAGGCAGACGCTTAAGGACTGAGCCGCCCAGGCGCCCCTGTTCTTTTCATTTTATTTTATTTTTTTAAAGATTTTATTTATTTATTTGAGAGAGAGAATGAGAGAGAGAGAGCACATGAGAGGGGGGAGGGTCAGAGGGAGAAGCAGACTCCCTGCTGAGCAGGGAGCCCGATGTGGGACTCCATCCTGGGACTCCAGGATCATGACCTGAGCCGAAGGCAGCCGCTTAACCAACTGAGCCACCCAGGCACCCTATTCTTTTCATTTTAAAATACTCTCTTTGGGGATGCCCGGCTGGCTTAGTCAGTGGACCATGCAACTCTTGATCTTGGGGTCGTGAGTTCAAGCCCCACATTGGGTGTAGAGATTACTTAAAAATAAAGAAAAATATTCTCCTTGTTTTGTTTCATTCTAAATAGTTCCTATTGCACAGTCTTCAAGTTCACTAATCTTTTCTTCTGTATTGTTTAATCTGTTGCTAATTCCATCCAGTGCATTTTTCATTTCAGATGCTGCAGTTTTTATCTCTAGGAGTTTGATTTGTCTTGTCTCTACTTAACTTTTGGAATGTATGAGATTCACTTATAATGAACTCTTTTAATGTTCATGTTTGCTGATTCCAACATCTGGGTCATTTCTGGGTCAGTTTTAACTGATTGAATATTCTCATTACAGATCTTGTTTTCCTGCTTGTTTGCCAACCTGATAATCTTTGATTAAATGCCAAACATTGTGAATTTTACCTTGTTAGGCTGGCCAGTTGTGTATTCCTATAAATATTCTTTTTTTTCTTTTTTAAAGATTTTATTTATTTATTTGACAGAGAGAGACACAGCGAGAGCAGGAACACAAGCAGGGGGAGTGGGGGAGGGAGAAGCAGGCTTCCCGCAGAGCAGGGAGCCCGATGCAGGGCTCGATCCCAGGACCCTGGGATCATGACCTGAGCCGAAGGCAGACGCTCAACGACTGAGCCACCCAGGCGCCCCTTCCTATAAATATTCTTGAGTGTTGTTTTGGGCTGCAGTTAAACTACTTGTAAGTAGTTTGGTCCTTTGGGGTCTTGCTTTTATGATTTGTTAGGTGGGTCCTGACCAGTGCTCTATCTAGGGCTTATTGTTCCCCACTATTGAGGTAAGACCTTCCAGAGTCTTCTACCCAATGTCCTGTGAATTAGGGGTTTTTCCTCGTCTGACTGGTGGCAACAGGCACCATTCCTGGACCCCTGTGAGCAATGGGCATATTTCCTTAATCTGTTCCGATGGTTTCTTCCCCAGACTGGGGTAGTTTCTTCACATCCCTATACTGATCAGTCTTCTGAATACTTGAGAGGCCCCTCTGCAGATCTCTAGGGTCTTTCCCCGTTCAGGTCTCTTGGGTTCTCTGTCCCAGGACATCCCCTGCCTTGCTGTCCCCAGACTCAGCTCCGTCTCACCTCATATGCAGTGTGCCAGGGCCCTGCCTGGGTTCGCCCTGTCTGTGCCATGTCTTCTCTCAAGACCAGGAAGTGTGGCAATCAATCAAAGGTCTCACCTCACTATGTGCCCTGTCTCTCAGGGATTGCTGTCGTTCATTGCATGAGGACCAATATCCTGAAAACTGTTGTTTCCTATACTATAGTTTGTCTGATTTATTTTGGTTGATTCAGAGGGGAGGAGAATCTGGTCCCTGTTATGTCATCTTGGGAGGAAGTAGAAGTCCTACTTAATAAACACCAACTGACCAAATTCGCTGAATTAACTCTGACCTGACCCTCCTAGATTCCTGTGGTCACGGGGCCTAGCACACAGTAGGTGTTTGTTTGCTATGTTTGTTGAATGAAGGAATACAGGAATACTTGACTTTTTTTTTTTTAAGATTTATTTATTTATTTGAGAGAGAGAGAGAGAGAGCACGAGTCGGGGAGTGCAGAAGGAGAGGGAGAGAGAAACGCAAGCAGACGCTGCGCTGAGCACAGAGCCTGACATGGGGCTCAATCTCACTATCCTGAGATCACGACCTGAGCCGAAACCAAGAGTAGGACACTTAACAGACTGTGCCGGCCAGGCCCCCCGGGGGTCCTTAACCTCTGTCCTCTGCTCCCTGTCTTTGTCTTCAGGGCACTGCACTTGGCAGTGATTCATCAGCATGAGCCCTTCCTGGATTTCCTCCTAGGCTTCGCAGCTGGCACTGAGTACCTGGACCTGCAGAATGACCTGGGCCAGGTGAGCCACCCAGGGCCAGTATGGGGCTTGGGGCTGGGTTCTCAGTGCAACCACTAACCCCTGCCCTCTGCTCCTGCAGACAGCCCTTCACCTGGCAGCCATCCTGGGGGAGGCCTCCGCAGTGGAGAAGTTGTATACGGCGGGTGCCGGGTTGCATGTGGCGGAACGTGGGGGCCACACGGCGCTGCACCTGGCCTGCCGCATGAGGGCACATGCCTGCGCTCGTGTGCTACTCCAGCCTCGTCCCCGGTGCACCAGGGGAGCCCCCAACACCTACCTCGCTCAGGGCCCTGAGCGCACCTCTGAAGCCAACCACCCGCCTGTTGCCTTGTACCCCGAAGCCGACTCGGAGAAGGAAGATGAAGAGAGTGAGGAGGGTTGGAAGCTGCAGCTGGAGGCTGAGAACTATGAGGGTGAGGGTTTCCCAGTCACTGGGCAGGCCTGGGCTCCTGGGCAGAGTGAAAGCACTGGGCTCTGGGCTCGGTTCTCCTGACTCAAGACCCAGCCCCTTGGGAAATAACACTGAGGCTTCAGGGACCCCAGGCGTGGGGAAGGGCTCCCACTGAGGCCCCAGATTACTGAGAATCGGTCATGTGGGATTCAGGACCCGGACCACGTGGAGGCCCGAGACCGCTTGGGACGCAGACCTGTCACCCGCAGGCCTAGAACTACTAAGATCCCATTGTTGGGCCCAGGTTCCCCAGGTGGAAGGCACAGCTCACCCCAGACCTCACCGCCTCCTGCCAAAACCACAGGTCCTAGTCTGCCCAGGACAAGGGGACTCAAGGCCCGGATTCCCAGAGATTGACACTAGGTTCAGGGGCAGCCCCAGCCAGGCCACATGGGAAAAAAGAGCCCAGCTACCCAGGGCCCTGGCATCTGAGTCTCAGCTCCCCGACCCCTAAGCCCAACTACCTGGACCTAGCCCCTTCCACAGAGGGACCGAGATCACCCAGGACCCAGTGTTCAGGGCCCAGCCCACCCCCCCAAGGTCATGGGCCCTTCAACTACTCAGGATCCAGGAATCTGGGGTCCAGGTCCTTTGTGAGATAAAGACCAGAGACTCAGTCTCCCAGTCCCAAGATCCGGGCCGTGTCCAAAGCCCCCAGGCTCTTCACCCATAAGCCCCAGACATTCCACAAGCCAGGCGTTGGCACCACCAGCAAGTTCCAGACCACCAAGACTTAGGCACTGGGGGTGCAGTTGCGTCTTTGACTTACCCAGGAATTCAGGAGCTGGACCCCAAACTCAGTCCCCTCAGGCCACAAAGCCCTCCCCTATTGGCATTTGGGGCCCAGGCCCCTCACCCCCATCGCCTGACACCAGTCACTCTCTCTGCAGGCCATACCCCACTTCACGTGGCTGTCATCCACAAAGATGCAGAGATGGTCCGGCTGCTCCGGGAGGCCGGAGCAGACCTCAACAAACCGGTGAGCTGCCCTAGGGAGAAGGCGTGGCAGGGAGGGTTGCCCCCCAGAGTGGGGCAGGGCCTCCTTGACCTCTGTGCTGCTCCTTGCAGGAGCCCACGTGTGGCCGGAGCCCCCTGCACTTGGCAGTGGAGGCCCAAGCCGCCGATGTGCTGGAGCTCCTCCTGAGAGCAGGTGCCGACCCCGCCGCCCGCATGTACGGGGGCCGCACCCCACTGGGCAGCGCCACGCTCCGGCCCAACCCCATCCTCGTCCGCCTTCTCCGTGCACATGGAGCCCCTGAGCCTGAGGACGAGGATGACAGGCCAGGCCCCTGCAGCAGCAGTAGCGACAGTGACAGCGGGGACGAGGGCGTGAGTCAGGAGGAAAGACCGGGCGGCCCAGCTGGGGGGTCAGGGTGAACAGGCTGGTGGGAAGGGGGGAGAAGAGAAGTTAGGCAGCGGAGTGAGACCGACCTCGGGCCGCTGCGATCAGAGAACTCAGGCAGCAGTGCCAGGGCTGTCAGGCAGCCGTCCGGGGAGACCTGGACAGGGCTGGCGGGGAGAACGCGGGGAGTGGGGCTTGAGCAGAGGGGGAGCTCAGGCGGAGTGACCGGTAATGGCAGCGTAGGCAGTGACTGCGCTGTGGTTGACAGCGTAGGCAGTGACTGCGCTGAGCAAGAGTTGGAGAACTCAGGCGGTGGGAAGCCGACCTCGGGCAGCAGTGATTCCAACCCTGGCAGCAGTGGGGAAAGACCTTAGCCAGCAGTGAGGAGGTCGTGTTGGGGAACCCAGGCGGCAGAGACGATCCCTTGGGCAGGGGACGAGGTTGGGGGGCAGGGGTGAGGAGTCTGGGTAGAGGCGGAGGGAGGGGGCAGAGGAGGCAGACCCCAGAGGCGGTGGCGAAGCAACAGGGCTGGAGCCCGAGCAGTGGCCGGCGGCAGGAGACCATGGGTGACCTTGAACGTGGTGGTTGGCAAACTAGGAGCAGGGGATTTGAGTGGGGGGACTTGGGCTTCCAGGAAGGCCCCAGTTGCTGGGGTGGGTGGAGGAAGCTGGATGGCCAGCAAGGGGACAGCCGCCTGATCCCCTGTGCCTGCCCCCCTCTGCCCCCAGGATGAATACGACGACATCGTGGTCCACAGTGGCCGGAGCCAAAACCGGCTACCTCCCACCCCAGCCTCAAAACCTCTCCCTGATGACCCCGTCTGACCTAATTGTTAATAGAGTTTCCAGTTTAATAAAATCCCAGTTCTGACAACCAGAGACTAGACTGACGGTCACCTTTGCGGTCCTCCAGTTTATTCCTGGGTCCCTGTCCCTCCAAGATCAAGTGCCACACAAGCCTCCGTGGTTTTCTCTGTGCTTTATTCACACTGAAGGGTTGGAGTGGGTGACGCGGGAGGCCGGGTGTGCCCTGAGTCAGTGTGAGCCCAGCCCCTCTACCCAACTCAGACTCAGCCCCGGGCCCGGTCGCACGGCCCACCCTTCTTCCCGTTCCTGCAGGTTGGGGAATGGAGTGGGCTGTTTGGGGGGGTCCATAGTCCTCAGCCATAGGGTGTGTCGGGAAGGAGGACATGAGGCCGGGGGTCATCCCTCCCTCCTGATCTCCTCCCCCAGCATCTCCGTTGCCTTCTTTAGCTCCTCTCTCACGTGCTCCAGCCGCTCCATGTCGTGCTCCTGGTGGGATCAGAAATGGGCTGGTCAGCACCCACCTTCAAAGGTGGGCCACCCCAGTGGTCACCCGTGAATGTGGGCCGTGTCACTTTGCACAACGGCAGCCAGCAGTGGTCATCCTGGTCCCCATGGACCGCGAAGGGGGCCGCAGTGGAAGAGTTACGTTGGCCAACGCAACCGGCAGTGCGGTCCGTGTTGACTGCCTAGCCATCAGCAGCAGAGAGGACTCGGAAAGGTGCCCAACTTGGATGCCACGACCCCTTTGTGAGGTGCTGGCCGTTTTGGCCACTGCCACCAACCGTGGGGACATCATCCCACTTCCCACGACTCAGCAGTGGTGTCCATCTCTAGTCCGGTGAACCGAGCACAGCAGCCCCTCCCCATGTGGCCAGACGGCTGCTTACAGAGCACAGGGGTGGCTAACTCCGACCCTTCTCTGCCACGCTCGGGGCCGTCTTGGTTACTGTCATCTCAGCCAGCCTGAGCATCTCGGTCCAGCAGAGGCTGCTGCCTCGTCCCGGTGTCAGTCCTGGTCACTATGATCCATTTGTGGTGGATCTTGGCTGTTTATGGCCCAACGCTGGTACATGTTTGGTCGTAACCCACCGGCCATTTGGTCCACCCCACTTGCCCACCGCCTCCTCCGCTCACCTCCCTCTCTGGAGCCTCTTCCTTCTCCTCCTGCTTGGGCTCGGCTTCTGGCTGCTGGTGGCGGTGGTGGTGCGGTGAGTGCTCGTGCCCCCCCTCTCCGCCCCCCTGCGCCCCGTGCCGCAGGCTGCGGCCCCCGCCGAGCAGCCGCATGCCCTTCTCCTCCGCCTCCTCCTCCTCCTGGCGGAGGCGGCTGTGCAGCTGCTCCTGGATGGTCTGTGGCCGCACCTCAGACTTGGGGGCCCTCTCCGCTGCTTCCTCTTCCTCTTCCCTCACTTCCTGGCTGGGCCCCGTCTTCCCAGCCTCTTGCTTCCGGAACTCCCCAACCAGTAGGCCCTTCTCCTTGGTGGACGCACAGCCACAGGGCTCTGTCTCACACATCTCTGGCGGAAAGACAGAGGATGCTCTCTGGGCGGCAAATCGGGAAACCGAGACCTGGGGGGAGTTCTGGGGTCTGCCCGAGGTCCCACGGGGGGGGGGGGGCTGCCCAAAACTGGGAGAGGAGGCTCAGGTCTGGGGGACATTTTCTGCCCCTCCCTCTGCAGGGAACCCCAAGGGTGGAGCTGGAGGCCAGGCTGGACACTGCGCAGTGCTGTGCCAACGCAGGCAAGGGGGCTCTGGGAGGAGACACCCCTTCCTCCAGGAAACCCTGACTGAAACCCTGGGTGGGGTGGGGGCTCCCAAGAGGAACTGGGGCCTGGCTTACCTGTGTGGAGGAGAGCTGTGCAGGGGCTTCTCTGGGCCTGGCCCAGTGTCAGCACTTCTGTGACCACCTCGGCCAGACAGCGGGTCAGCTGGGGGTCAAGGGTCAGAGGGGAGGTTGAGGGCAGGGCAGAGCGGGCAATGAGAGCAGTTAGGGGTGTGGAGAGGAGATGATCGTGCAGGCTGGTCAGAGAGGGCCAGGGTGCGGGGGAGGTGGGGCAGGGCAAGGGGTCCGCACTCCTCACCTCTTCCTTGGAGGGTCTTGGTGCCAAGGGAGCAGCGGTGGCTGTCGAGGAAGATGGGTGCTGGGCTCGGACACCCCCATCCCACACCGGGTGCTGTCCTCGGTGCTGATCCCAGCTCCAAGATGCATCCCGTTACTCACCTGTCCCCTCCCCGAGCCTACCTTCCAGGTGTACCGTCCCCACCTGGAAGCTCAGCCCGCGAAGTCTCTAGTCTGACCCCCCTGGGTGCACCGTTCCCGCCCCTGGTCCCTCGAGTCCCTGGTCCCCGAGCTGGCCGCAGACGCCCCCTCTCCAGTTTCCGGCACTCACCCGCCCCCAGCAGCAGCACCAGCAGCAGGGCCAGCGGCAGCAACAGCAACACGGAGCGGGGCCCGCGGCGCTGCATGGTGGGGCGTCCCGACCAGGGTGCTCGGCGCGGCGTGGCAGCTGCTTATAACCCGCGCCCGTGGCCCCACAGGGGAGGACGTGACATCACTACCGCCCCTTCCCCGCCCGTGGCGGGGTGACAGCTGCGGGGCGGCCACCTGCCCGAGACCCTCAATTATTCATGGGGACCCACGTCTTGCACCCGCTCCCCTCCAACTAATGGCCCCTGAGTGCCTGCATAGAGGGGAGGGTGCGTCCCCCAAATACACACAGTCTGATGAGCTTTAAGGCTGCACTGGGAAGCTGACCGGGGTTCGACTCCAACGGCAGTGAATTGCAGATAGACCTCAGGCAACGGCAACTCCTTCTCTTTGGCCATTTCCTCATCTCAAAATTTGGGTCCCCTAAACCTCTTGTTTAGGAGGTCATCCCAGTTCCACCACCAACAGCTCTGCGGCCCCGGGTAAAACTGCCGGGACTCTCTAGGGTTGGTTTCATCCTTTGTGAAATGGGGCCGGCGGCTGCGACTCCACAGGTAAGGCGTGGCGGTAGCTGAGTGCAGCTCATTTAGACAGCACCGGGCACTGGGAACTACGCAGGTCCCAGCCCCTTGCGGCTGGGAATTTTTATTGACCACCTACTCTATGCCCAGCCCTCTTACAAAGCCGGGGGCTCCAGCAGCGGACACACTTCCCTGTGCTCTTGGAGCACACATTTGAGAAGGGGCCGACGCAATACTCAAACTATGCGTCAGGAAAAAGGGGAAATGACCCCCGACTCCCGCATCACATGAGCGCTGAGGGCTTTTACTCTGGCCGGTCAGGGAAGTCCTCTCGGAAGAGGGTATTTGCACCAAGGCCCGAGTGATAAAATGGAGGCAATCACGCAGGATGAAGGGAAAGCGTAGCCAGGGAAGGGACCAGCGAGGGCAAAGGTCTGAGTCGAGAATGAGTCTGCAGGGTTCGAACGGCCAGCCCCAGAGCAAGAGAGACAAGAGGCGGGTCGAGGACGAAGGAGGGGGGTGGATCACGTGGGGCTCTGTGGATCCTGGGGACCACTCTGTCCTTTCCCGAGTGAGATGGAGCAACGTGAGGGCTCCGAGCAGGGGAGGGACGTGACCTGACCCGGGCGTCCACAGGGTCGCTCTGGCTTCGTATGGGGGCCCAAGGAGCCGGGAGGCAGTGAAGAGGCTCGTCAGTCCCAGTGAACGGGACCAGGGAGGAGAGAGTAAGGGTGGCTTCTGGAGATATTCTGAAGGAGGAATGGCCAGGCTCTGCTGCAGGTAAGACTGCCACAGGCGTGAGAGGAGCTGAGGGTCACTGGACGGGCACGGCGAGGGGCAGAGCGAGTTCTGGCTTCGCTGAGGCTATGCTGTCTCCTGGACCCCTCCCTGCCGCGAGGGGTGGAGGGGTGAGGGTCAGTGCAAGGTGCCCCCTGTTCTAGAGGCAAGGGGAGAGGACTTGGCATGCTCTTAGTTCCGGCGGTGGCCCCCAAGCTGCCCTCCATGTGCTCTGGGGGTTGTGGCCACGGTCCCTCCAGCCACAGCCCCTGGGATGGTTTAGCACCTCTGCCCAGCTGCCCAGCATGCCCAGCGAGTCGGCCAGGGTCCTCCGCCTGGCTCACAGATCCACAAAGGCCTTGGTTCTGACCATTTATTGGGGACTTCCTGCTAAGTACTGAGGGAGGGAAGGAGGAAGGAGGGTTGGAGGCTTCTTCTTCTCCACCCCTCATCCCTACAACCTTCAAGTCCCCAGATGTCCTGCTTTCTGGTGCAGGCTGGGACCGTCAGTGGTGACGGGGTCACTGGCTGATTCTGGGGAAGTAGGGAAGGGGCCCAGGGACAGAGCCGACACGAGGAATGCAGATGTCAGGACTCTGCTCAGGAAAATAGGTCCCGGGCTTCCGGGGTCCCCCGAGCTCCAGGAAGCGGCCACAGCCCTGCTGACTGATGAGGGTGAGTTCTCAGCTCGAAACAGGCCGGCCCGGGCGCCTGGGCTTCTGGGGCTGGTTGGGGCCGATGTATTGGAGAGGCGTGTGGGTGGGGGCCGTGATCCGATCGGTGCCCAGGTAGGGCTGGAGGGCAGGGGGCACGAGGACCGAGCCATCCTGGGGACAAAGCAGGCCTCAGGTTGCTGCCACTGCCCCAGGCCTGCACACTCTTCCTCCCCGAGTTCGATCCTCGCCCGCCTCACCTCTTGCTGATTGCTCTCCAGGAGGGCGATGAGGAGGCGGGGGATGGCACAGGCCGTGGCGTTCACCTGGGAGAGAGGCATGCTCGCGTCCACATGATGACCTCCGCTGGCCTGGGAGAGGCTGAGGTGGCGTGGGCCTAGGCGGGTGGAGGCTCTGGGGCGGGTGGGAGGGGGGTGCGGGCGCTCACCGTGTGGGCGAACTGTAGCTCCCCAGCCTCCTTCTGGAACATGATGTGTAGCCGGCGGCTCTGGAAGTCCGTGCAGTTGGACGCGCTGGTTACCTGGGTGAGGGGGTGGGGCAAGCTGAGAGGATCAGCTGTGGGGGGGTAGGGGGTCCCGTCCCCTGTTCCCAACAGGCGTCCCCACCGCACCGGGGGCTCACCTCGCCGAAGCGGCCGCGGCCTGGCATCCAGGCCTCGATATCAAACTTGCGGTAGGCGGGAAGGCCCAGTTCCTGGGTGGGCATGTCCAGGACGCTGCCGCAGAAGAGAAGGTCATGGTGAAGGTCAGCGGGTGAGAGGTGGAGGCAGCGGCAGGGGGGGTGGTGGAAGAGAAGCGGATGGAGAGGAGGGCGGGGAGGAGAAAGCATGGGCCACTGTCAGCACCCCCGGTTTGTAATGGGTCCCCAAGGAAGAAGCCCACATCGCCAGGCCTCTCTGGAAGCCTGTGACGGACAGGGCTTGGGGAGGGGGGGCGTGGGGCTGCCTGAAAGGGAAGGGGTGTGCCCCCACCTCCACTCCGCCTGGGGTGAAGTGCAGATGGGGGATGGGGCGGCACCGAGGGATGGGAGCTAGGAGAGGGAAGGGGCCTGGGCCTCCACACTGGAGCGCCCTGTGCTGCTTAGGCTGCGGGCCCCATCCTCCGGTCCTACACGGGATTTTACAGCCTGACCGACACACACCCCGTAGACATTCCTAATACGGGAAAAGGGGGTGGGGAGGATGGGGGTGGAGAGGCTGTTCACGATGAGGGAGTACCTAGCCAGCCTGGCCCTCCTCCCGCACCCCCACCCTTCTCCGCACCGGAAGTGCAGGCCCAGCTCCGTCAAGATCTCCATCTGCAGGAACAGGAACTCCTCCAGCAGCTGTGAGCTCTGCTCCAGCCCCGGGCCTGTCACCCCAAACATCTCCACCTGGGGCAGTGCAGCGGGCACAGGAGTCAGGAGGCCCTGGGTCACTGGAGTGGCCCTCCTCCCCAGTCCCGGCTACACCAACCTTGGTGAAGTGGTGTACTCGATACAGTCCCCATGGCTCCTTCCCTGTGTCTGTCTCAGCCCGGTAGCAGGTACTGGAACAAACCATCCTGGGGGGAGCAGGGGAGGTGGTGTCAGGGAGGGGAGAGGGAATGTCACGGGTGGGGACAAGCTCTAAAGGAACTGAACATCACCTGATGGGCAGGTCCCTGAAGGCCACGGAGTGGTCCATGAAGTAGCCTGGGAGAAGAGGGGAACAGGATGGGTCAGCAGGGGTGCCACCCATCCATAGGAAACCTCTGTGAGAATTAGAAAAGGCGTCCCCTCTGGCGGACACAACCTCACGGTAGGGCAGTAGCTGGATTCTCACTGGGCTGTTGTGCAGTAAACAACCTACACAACCGTACATGTTGGCCCTGGGGTCACTGGAACATTCTCGGCAGGCAGCTGTCATCCCTAGGATGCTCCTGGTTGTCCCCCTACAATTCCTGCTGCTCTGAGGATGCTGGAGGTATCCTCACCCCTGCTGTTGCCCCCAGGCAGGTGCTTACCTGCAAGCCCCACCTCTGCTGTCCCAGCCAGGTTAAGGTCTTCAAAGCGGGAGGGGTCGATGTTGTAAATCTGGGATGGGTTGGCATTTGGTGTCATCCCACAGCCTTCCTGGGGAGGAGGCCAAGCCCCAGAGGTCAGGGCACAAAGGACCTCGGCCTCCATTTTGCAGTCACAACCCCCGCTCCTCCCCAGGAAGCTTCTGGAATTGCCCTGGCCTCCTTGTTCTGGCCCGACGCCCTCAACCCAGTCCCAGGGCGGTCTCTGCTGGGCGAGACAGGCTGTTCTTCACGCCTGGGGTCCCCAGAACTGGCACACAGCCGGGCGTGGAGAGCACTCACAAACACAGCTCCTCGGAGAAGGTCTGGCACTGTCATGGGAGTGAAGCCCTGCGAAGAAGAGGGGGGTGGTGAGGAGCTCAGCCAGGACTCCCACCCGGCCCCAAGCTCAAACCGGAAGCAGCAGCACTGCAGAGTGGGCCACAAAGCCCACTCCACCTCAGAGGAAGCTGAGGAAGGCCTGAGCGGTGGGCCTGGAGCTGGCTCTGGGGCCCTCTCTGCTGGGGCTTCACAGTTTCCTCGCTCAGTTCAGTGACACAGGGTAGCGGGAGGTGTAGTGAAAGCTTTCTGTGGCTCCCCAGTGCCCTCAGGAAATGTCCGGGTCCCTCACTGCTGCCCACGCCCCACACCTCCAGCCTCTGCCAAGCCCTCGCGGTTCAGCAACACATTTCCCCGACGCTCCCTTTCTGCTAGAGGCAGGTGGGGAGGTGACGAGCTCAGGCTCTAGGGCCAGCCCCAGGCAGCAGCCATGAGATCCTGGGCTAGTCACACCCTCTCCAGGCCTTCATTTCTCCATCTCTGAAGTGGGGATAATAATGGCACCTACCTCCCAGCGCTGCTCTAGGAACAAAACGTGTCAATAATATGTGTAAAGCTCTGTAAACAGTGACTAGAGCAGAGGTGACCCCCCCGCAACCTCCCCACCTTGAGCCTTCTGAGTCAGCGTCCATGCACCCCCCCATCCCCTTCCAGGCAGCCCTCCCAGACTGGCCCATACCCGGTGGATGAGCTTGTTGAGTGTGAAGTTGACCAGGCCGTGCTGCAGGAGGGCCCCAGCCCCACGGAGGTAGTAGGAGCGGTGGCCGGACACGTGCGACAGGCGCCTGGGAGACAGATGGGCAGACAGGCGGGTGTGTGTGGGCCGGGGCTGATGGGGGATGAGGGGGACTCTTCTGCACCCCAGGGCAGAGGCCAGCTGCCAGGCGGGGGACCGGGCATCAAACATTCATGCGGGGTGAGGCCCTGGGGCTCCCCACCCGCTGCTGAGCCAGCTGCTGGGGTGGGGACGGTGGGTGGCACTTACTTCTGACGGATGATGTCGAGTTTCTCGGCGATTTCCAGGTGGCCCCGGGGTGGGAAGGAGAAAGCTGGACCAGGATGAAAAGCGGTGGGGTAAGGGTTGGGGGGAGAGACGTGCAACAGGGACAGAGAGAGGATTAGAGAGCCAGTGGGGATGAGCGGCAATAAGACAGAGGGAGACCGAGGGAAGGGGGGGAGAGGAGTGGAAGGGCGCGGGAGGCAGGGAGAGAAAGGGAATGGGGTGGCAGCAGAGACGGGCCTGGCAAAGGGGGAGGGAGATGGAGAGAGACACAGGAAGCAGAGGTGGAAAAGGAGAGAGAGGGCAAGGGAAGAGAACATTAGGAAGAAGCGAGAAAGCGGGAAGGGGACAGAGAGCCAGAGCCAGACCAGAGTCAGGGAGGAAAACCCAAGGGAAGCAGGGGCCAAAGTGGGGCAGGGACAGACTACCGTGCACACACAGACAGGAAGGAAGGCCGGGCGAGGGGCGCACAGACCTTTTACAGGGTCCAGCTGCATCCCAGACCCCGGGGATCCCCACCCCAGCCTGGGGGGTGGCCCACCTGGCTTGTCTCCGACCACGTGCAGCACTCGGGCCTGGCTCTCGTCCCCAGGGGGCTGCAGAGAGACAGCGGGAGTCATGGGGGAGGTGGTCCCAGGTGGGTCCCCGGGCCCTCCTGGGCCCAGCACGGTGCTCACCACATCCGGGTGGGTCCGGTTGGGCAGCCTCAGCGCCTGCAGGAAGAACTGCTCCTCGAGCTGGGTCTCCTTGGGGTACAGGACCATGAGCTGCTTGCGGATCTCCCGGCCATGTGCCCGCAGGCTCTGATATTGGGGGTCCTGGGGGGCGGGGGTGGGTGGGGTCAGCCCAGGAAAGGGCAGGGGTCCCTCAAACCAGTTTGACCTCGAGCCTTGCTGGCAGAACCTCTGTGGCGGACACTCATTGTCTCTTTGGCCCGACATTCTGAATTTCCTTTTGGGAAATTCCCTCCCCTCACCTCACCACCATGTGGCATGTCCAGAGGGTCATGACTCAGGCCTGGCCTACGAGAACATTCCATGGCCTTGGCCACAGTGACAGGCTCAAAGACAGGCACATGACCCCAGCCCTGGGACTACGGGTGCAGCTGTCAGGGAAGTGGCCCCCTTTGCGCGCCACCTTGGCTCCCCTTTCTCTAAGAGGAGAAAGTTGGTCTGGGAACGAGAAGAAAGCAGAACCAAATATGGAGCCAGGACCCGGAGCCAGCCTGTCTCATGAATCAATAGATTCACTTGGGTCAACAGTCCTGTTTGTTGTCTTTGGTCACATTGTAGGAATCAGGACTCATGTGGCACCTGCCCGCTCCCACTAGGGATGTGCATCAACCCTCTGTAGTACCTGCTGTACTTGACCGTTGTCCTGGTTTACCTGGTGGAAGAGAGACAGGGAGGGTGATTAGGTTCCTGAAGTTGGGGCCTGGGAGGTGGGAAAAATGGAGGGGTGAAAGGTCAAACAGGGCCAGGGAGTGTGGGGTGGGGGTGGGGAAGGGGTTCTGAATTCCTTGCTCTGCAGATGCCTGGCCGGACAGACGTTCCTCCACTCTGTGCCTCAGTTTCTCTCTCAGTAAAGCCGGGAGGAGGCAAGATAACGGACAGTAATCACACCTGCAGCTCTGTTGACCGGGAGCTACCTCATGCCTGTCTCCGCAGGGGGCTCTCACACCATCCTATCTCTCCATAACCTCTCCATGAAGCGGGCCTCGCTGTGCTCCCCATTTCGTAAATGACAAAACCGAGACTTGGAGAGGTAAAATCTGTGGACTTGTGACCTTCTACGATCTGGAGCAGTAGAGGGGAAAGCAGGCTAGACTGGAGTCTGAATGCGGGGTGCCTCCAAGCTGTGTGTCCTTGGAGAACTCTCGTCTCTTCTCTGAGCCTCGGTATGCCCGTCTGTGAAATGGGCTCATAGGAGCTCCCCAGCAGGGTTGGTGCATGGCTTCCCTGGAAAGATGGGTTAGCACTCACTGAACGCTGTCATCACTTCTGTTGTCTGCACTGGCTGCCCGCCTGTGACGCATGTCGCCCGGGGCCTGGCACCTCTGTAGTAGGGTCACCGGGAGATGTAACTAGCCTTGCAACTGGCCTTCGAGTGGAGTGGTGGAAAGCAGCCTGAATGCCTGGGTGCGAATCCTGCCCCAACTTTCTGGCTGTGACACGGAGGCACATTTTTAACCTCCTGGGGCCCCCGTGTCATCAGTTGTAAGTTGGGTTTGGACTGTCCCCATCTCCCTGCGTCGTGAGGGCTGCACCTGGAACAATACCTGGCACACAGTGACTGCTTATGTAAACGTCTGCTGTTGATTTTATGACGACTTTTCCGCCCCCCGTGGCGGATGCTATTGGCTGTCCAACCCAAGACTATTTGCCCTCCGTCCTCCAGTCCCACAGACACCTGACTCAGTTCACCCTCCCTGGGCAGCCTGTAGTTCAGGGAACGTGGGCTGAGCTGGGGGGCTGCCCCTCAAGGAGCCCTAAGCCTGCTGCAGTAACTCCGGCCCTCCTGCTGATGACAGGTGTGGGTGTGGGGCGTCTGGGCCCAAGAGGCATGAGGGGACTCTGCTGGATGCTTCGGGAAAGGTCTCTTGCTCTTGAGAAAGGGCACACAAGCCCCAGAAAAGTCCCATTTTCTGCCTCCGGTGGCATCATACAAAGAGATGTGGGTACTACGCCAGCCACCGTGGACTGTGAGAGGGGAAACTGAGGTCGAATCAAGAGGGTGAAGCTCCACCCACCTAGGACCCCCATGCTCACCAGCAGGGCCCGTATTGCCTCAGCCACAGCCTCCTTCTCCTCCTCCAGACTCCGGATCTGCTCCCGCAGCTGCCTCAGCTCCTGCCATGTGGAGATCTGGGGGTGGACACAGGAGGGAAAGGCGTGAAGTGGCCACTGTGTCCTGCCCCTTCCCCCTGCAGCCTCGGCCTCTGGCCACCTGGACCCCAGTGGCCAGTCCCCCTTCCTTCACCCCCCCACCCCACACTAGAGCTCCCTGACGTGAAGCCCGTGGCTGCCCAGAATGAAGACGCATTTCCCAGCCTCCCTCACAGCTGCGTGTACTCCCGTGTCCAAGTTCAACCAGTGGACATGAGCAGAAGTGGCAGTGTGACTCGGGTCACTTCCTTAAAGATAAGCCCCCACGTTGGACTTTCTGTCTCGCAGTCCCCTTGGACCGGATGACGGACTGGGAGGAGAGCCAAACCGGACAACATCCTGAGGGATGCGGAGCAAGAAGGTGAAAGGACCCAGGTGCCGAGGGGCATGGAGCTGAGGCCCCGCCCGGTGCTCACCTCGGAGTCTCGCAGAAGAGAGGGGCAGCCGTCCTCTGGGGCTGCCGCGCCAAACCTGTGCCCTCCCGCAAGGCAGGCTCGGCTCTTGTTCACGGGCATCCCTACGGCTGTGAGGTCCCTCTGTGAGCCCACATCCCTGGGCAAACCCCTCGGACCCCTCGGCTGTGGTTCTCCCTTTGACCAAATGGCGCAAACAACACCGTCCTCCCTCCTAGGGGCCGGAAGCAGCAAGGCGGCTCCCCCTGGATGTCTCCTGGACACTTCATGCTCACGCTGTGCAAGAGTGACTCGAGGACAGGCATCTCTCCCCCCAGATCTGCTCTTCCTCCTTAGGCACAGCCCCGAGAACTCCCATTCCCCACCCCGGCCCTGTGGCCAGGCACCATGTCCTGACCCTTCTGCCTCAGGGACATCTGTCAAGCCTGTCCTCCTCCCATCCCGACTCCTGCCCCCATCCAGAGCCTGTCCTCTCCCGCCAGGACCCCTGTGCCAGCCTCCCAGCCTGCAGGCTCACCTCCGCCAGGCAGAGTTCTCACACAAGCCCTCTCCCGCCTGAAAGCACCCATAGCTTCCCCGGGCTCCGAGGAACAATTCACGTGCTTTGTTATCGCCCAGAAAGCCACGTGCCATACTTCTCTTCACACTTCACACCCTAAAGATGTGTTTTTTCAAGCTTTGGGATGTGATCCATTAGTAGGTTATAAATAATTTAGGATCTCTAAACCAGCACTTTAAAAGGCTGTGGTAGGGGCGCCTGGGTGGCTCAGTCGGTTAAGCGTCTGACTTTGGCTCCGGTCGTGTTCGCAGGGTCCTGGGATCGAGCCCTGTGTCAGGCTCTGTGTTCTGCAGGGAGTCTGCTCCTCCCTTTCCCTCTGCCCCTTGTCCCCCTCCCCCGCTCATGCGCACACGCACGTGCGCTCTTTCGCTCTAATGAATTAATAAAATCTTTTTAAAAAATAAAGAAAGAAGGGCGTCTAGGTGGCTCAGTCGGTTAAGCGACTGCCTTCGGCTCAGGTCATGATCCCAGGGTCCTGGGATCGAGCCCCGCCTCGGGCTCCCTGCTCGGCCGGAAGACTGCTTCTCCCTCTCCCACTCCCCCTGCTTGTGTTCCCTCTCGTGCTGTCTCTCTCTCTCTCTCTCTCCGTCAATTAAATAAATAAAATCTTAAAAAAAATAAATAAAAGGCTGTGGTAAAACACACATAAAATTTGCCATTTTAACGATTTTTAAGCGTACAGTTCAGGGGCATTAAGTACCTTCACACAGTTGTGCAGCCATCCCCACTGTCCATCTCCAGACCTTTATCTTCCCAAACTGAAACTCTACACCCATTAAACATTTTCTTCCCATTCCTTGCTCCCCCCAGCCCCTGTACGTATATACTACATTTTGTTTATCTATTCATCCATCTATGGGCACTGGGGTTCCTTCCATCTTTTGGCTACTGTAAGTACTGCTGCTACGGACGTGGGTATACAAATATCTGTTCAAGTCCCTGCTTTCAGTTCTTTGGGGTATATACCCGGAAGTGGGATTGCGGGATCATAGGGTAATTCCATGTTTAATTTTTTGAGAAACCGCCCCCCTTTTTAATTAGTTTTTCTGAGCCTTAGTTTCTCCTCTGATAAAATGGGGGGCAATAATGGCACCTACCTCATATGGTGGTTGTGAAACTGAAACGAGGCAAATATGTACAGAGCACTTAGAACAGGACCATCCTCAGCACCTCAGCAAGATCTAGCAATATGGTGACTCTGGGTTCTCGGTCCCTAGCATGTAGTACTGTATTACTTACCTACTTATTCTCAACACCTGGGACAGAGGAGATGCTCTTTAAATAACCGTTCAGTAGAACCTTTCATTCATTAGCTAACCCCATCTACCCTGCTACCCCTGGGGCAGCGGCAGGTCTCCACCTCTTACTCTCCAAAGGCAAACCCCTCCACCCTCGTCTGATTCACATCCCTGTCCCCCATGTTCTTCCCCCTTCCCCCATTTTCTTTTGTCGTCTTAAGCCTGGCATGAGGTTGGAGCCCAGAGGACATTGGCAGGTGGTAAGTTCCTAAGCGCAAAGCAGGTACGCAGCACGCTTTACGGAACAGGCGCATAATGGGTGTGTGGATATCCACTCCGTGGATAACTGGCACCCGCACGCGGACCAAGCACAACATGTTGGCTAAACTTGGGTAGGAACGCAAATGCCCGTAATAGGTTCGCCCCCTGCTGGAGAGTATCTTGCGAGCCCAGTTCGGCCCCGCAGCTAACGGCCCACGCAAGCGCACTCACGATCGCGGGCAGGTCTTCCGGCCGCAGCTCCCCCTTGCGGAGCCGCAGGGCGCGCGCGGCCTCTTCCGGGCATGCGCACAGCGACTCCATGTCCAGCTGAGGGAGCGCGCTGTAGCCCTCGCGCGCGTGCTCGTACAGGAGGTTCCGGCCTTGTCTCTCCGTGGCAAAAGTTCTCCTTGGGCTACGGCTGCAGACACAGCTTCTCCGGGGCCGAAGACCCCGAGCAGCCACCAAAGGCCACAAGCGCCGCGCCATGGACGCAGCCATCTTCGACAGAGGACAAGGAGCCACGCATCCTTTGTCCCGCCCACTCCGCGTTTAGACCAATCGCAAAGCAGCCGCCCTGCCAATCAGACCCTGGACCGGGTGAGCCCCTCGCGTGCCTCAAATACAGGCCGACCAGAAAAATTGACTGAGATTGACTCTGTCGATGACCAATCGTCATTTGTGTCCCGCCCCTTCAGGGTACACGAGCGGCAGATCCAGCCAATCCCGGCTGGGATGGCCTCCGGAAGTGGCTAGAAGCCCGTTCAGCGTGCCTGCGGACCCTGCTAGGGTCGGTGAAGTTGTTGGACTCCTCGGGTTCTTCAAATCTCCCCGGCCTTTTCCTCAGTTTCCCTTCTCCTCCTGTGTGCAGGGGGAGGGGTGGCGGGGGGGGGCGGGAGAGGTTGCTGGGTGACCGAGAGCCTACTCAGAGCGAAACTAAATTTACGGAGGGAATTTCTGTCAGCAGCGTGCGGGGTTGTGGTTCGACGGTCAGGAAATTCCTTGGGTTTAATCCGAAGGCTCCGAGGACGGGATGGGGAGAATCGGGGCCCTTCCCCGGCTACGGCCACTTTTCCCTCTTCCTTCCTGATTCTCTCATCCCCTAACACAGGGACCCTGCAGGCGGCGGGATGTCCTGGTCCGGCCTTCTCCGTGGCCTGAACACGTCCCTAACTTATGGTAAGTTGGGGGCTTGAGCTGCAGAGACGCAGCTGGACGAGGGTTATCCCCTCTGGGACTTGGGCGCCTCTGCCGCAGCCCCGGGGGGGAAATCGGGGTTTTAAATTAGGGATGCACGGATGCATGGTAGATTTTAGCGGAGCTCGGGCAGCAAGGGCAAGGGGTGGGAAGTCTTTGCATTGGGGGCGACTATACGTCGTCAGGTGGGTACCAGGAGCTTGGGTCAATTACTGATTTCTTCAGCAAATACTTATTAAATAACCTCCCCTGGGTGAGACATCCAAGCAAAGGGTTTAGCTCGTTCCTTCAGCTGATATTTTTCAAGATCCTGGTGTGTGCCATGCACGGAGAGGGATGCTTTATTTATGTCCCTATGGGCTCGACAGACATCAGATGCTTCTCATGGCCACTCTGCAAACTTTTATTAAGCACTTTCTGGTTGCCACTCACCAAGGATCACATGACAGGCTTGCGACCTGCCCGGGAACTCTGGGCTAGTTTGACATGCATCTCTCACCGTAGCCTCTCATACACCGTACTCAAGGAGGAGGTGTGATTCTGGTGCCTCTGATACAGTGAGGACACTGAGGCACTGAGAAGCGGAGTCTTGCTCAAGGGCATACCACTAGGAAAAGACTTCTAGCAATGTCTCACCCCCTTTGAGGATTCTGCTGTAACTTGACCCATAAGGAGACGTGGAAATGGAGAGTAGGGCCAGGACCTGCCCTGGATAGGGAGAGAGTGTAAAGTTTGGGTGTAAAAGGGCATCCGTGCTAGTGACAGGAAAAGGATGAACCTAAAGCCCTGAACTGGGAGCTCCAAGAGGGTATGCCCAGGGCTGTCTCTATCACTGTTGTGCCTCCATTATTGGGGCCAAGACAGTAGGTGCTCAGTGAATGTTTGCTGAAGAGAATCCAGTTATGGTGGCATCTTCTTACATCCTATCCATGAACAAATCATCAGTTTGCCTTGGAAGTATATTCCCTCCCCTACCTGGCTTTCTTCTTAGTCCACTGCAGCCACACTGCTCCCTTTTCTGTTGGTGTGTCTGGGGACACAGCTGGAGCAGGATGAGTAAGCGGGCAAGTAGGGAGATGAGGTCAGGGAAGTAATGGGGCCAGATCACCTGGGGCTTCCTGGGCCACAGAAAGGACTTTGGCTTTGTCCTGAGTGAGATGGCACTGCAGGAGGGAGGGCTCTGGGCAAGGCGGGACATGATCTGGCCAAGGTGTCCACAGGGTCCCTCTGGCTGCATGTGGGGACCAGACTGTCGGAGGAGGGAGAAGTAGGGCTCAATAGACGAGGCTGGACAGGACCAGAGTGGATGCAGTGGAGGAGGGAGGAAAGGGTCTGTATCAAAGTTTGGCTGACATCATCTGCTCATGGGGGTTGGAAGTGGTTATGACGACGGGCAGGAGGAGGGACACCTCCCTGAAACACCCCATTGGGTTGCTGTGGAGATGGCATGAGTTCACGTAGGTACAGTGCATAGAACAGTCCAGGACACGATGTGAATCTAATCGCTTTTATTATTTTTAAACAGCATTAAAGTCAGTCCCTTCCTTGCACAATAAAAGGAGCTAATCCACATTAATTGTTTAAAATAGAACCTGACAGGTGATGGTTGCCCAGTAGATGTTATTACTCTTATTTGTGACTACCCCCAGACGGAAACAAACACATGCTTGGAACCATGCCCAGAACACTTAACGCTTTCACTGGGATAACACCTCCCCCCCCCCCCCGCCCCCACCCTCCCGGTTGTGTGTCTCCAGGCCTAGCCCTGGCCTCCCAGCTCCAGGCCAGCCGCCCCATGGCCACCCTGAACCAGATGCACCGCCGAGGGCTTCCGAAGTGGCCGCCTCCACCTCTGGGCCCCACGGCCGGCCGGCCGCAGCTGAAGGGAGTAGTGTTGCGCACGTTCATCCGAAAGCCCAAGAAACCCAACTCGGCCAACCGCAAGTGCTGCCGCGTGCGGCTCAGCACTGGCCGAGAGGCCGTGTGCTTCATCCCCGGAGAGGGCCACAGCCTGCAGGAGCACCATGTCGTGTTGGTGCAGGGCGGCCGCACCCAGGACCTGCCTGGCGTGAAGCTCACTGTTGTGCGTGGCAAGTATGACTGCGGCCACGTGCAGAAGAAGAAGTGACCGCCAGGGCCACCTTGGCGGGCTGGGGTTCACCAAGAACCAGAACCTTCCTCTCTGGGTGCCTGCAGTATCCTTGGAAAGCTCTTCCAGCTCTGGAAGCACCTGGTCCTGGGTGCAAATCCTGGCTTCGCCTCTTCCAACTGGAACAATACTTGCCCACAGGGGTTCTGGGTGTGGATTAGTAAAAGCACCCCTCTGTGTACATGTATACAGCATGGGCTCGGGGGATCTCTTCTGCCGGGATAGGGCCCTGTACTGCCATCTGCTGCGAACGGGTTGCAATAAACACACAGACCCCTCTGCCCCCCACGGTTGTTGTGTGAACCCTTCTGCACAGTATTTGCCCACTGCGTGGTATTAGCCACAGAGATTCCCGATGGGCCTTGGTTTCCTCCAGAAAACAGCTCCACTCATAGTATCCTCCTTGTTGGGTTTGTGAAGATGAAATTCAATGCTCTAAGTGCAGAACACCTGCGGGTGGCTACTCCGTGGGAAGCTCTGGAGTCAGGTAGGCAGCACTGAGGCCCATTTCCCTTTCCTGCAGGCCCAGGATCTGGGCAAGGACAGCCCGGCTGTCAGGCTTATCTGTGGAAGGGGTGTTGAAAGGCTCGGAGGGCACGCGCTGCTGCCTGCCTGGGAGCTGCTGCTCTAGGTTATTTCCAGACTCACACACACCTGGGTCCGAGTCCTCGCTCTCTCTCCTTTGTTCTCTGACTTTGAATATACGTGTTTCCCCCTCTGGGCCTCAGTTTCCTCCCTCGGGAAATGGCACCGAGAGTAATACTGACCTCACCTGATCACATGCGTGGCCACTGGGAGCCGTCCTTCCATCATTGGGCTCTGTGCAAGTCCTGCCTTCCCTGCTTACTGGCCAGGTGACCTTGAGCAGGTCACTGAAACTGAACTTGTTTCCTCCTGGACCGAATAAATAACTGCCTGCCCTCCATTTCCCGCATGGAGCTTAGCACGCCTCCTGAAGTTCTCACGATTGGAAACCTCCCATAGGCCTTTTAGGATTAGGGCTGGGGGCAGACAGTGCATTGATTACAGACAAAAGTCCCCCATGGTTTCACATTTAGCACCGATTTTATTGAGCCAGTTTGTTGGCTGTGCCCAGCCGGGGAAATAGCAGGAGACGCCAGGGAGGCAGGCATGAGCCCTTTCCCTGTGGCACGCCTTGCTCTTGGAGTCTGAATGCAAGAGAGTGGAGAAAAGGAGTCTTGCCCAGTGGGAGGGGATCTGCCCCTGGCGTAGAGGCAGGAGGTGGGGGGGGGGGGGTCATGGTTTGGGGATCAGCAGGATCTCCGGAGTTCTGAAAGAAATGGCACCAGCCAGGCTCAAAGGGCAGGTGCTGATAGGTGGTGCTGGAGGAGGTCACGTAGGCCTCACATCTGAGTCCCAGAGACCCCCAAGACTACAGAAAGGGTTCCCTTTGATGCCCCTGTTGGTGACCTCAAGGACAGACTGCCCCTCCTAACCTCTGCTCCCTGCTGGGCAGTCGGCTTACCCCACAAATATGCAGACAGGAGTCACTGTCCCCCACTGTTACAAACCCTGGTTTGGCCTTTGTTTTTTGACTCGGTCCACCAATTAACATCCACACGTGTAAGAAAACAATTGCAAGCAAAGTAAACATTTCTTGAGTTACTCTTGAGTGACTTCCCACACCCTGGGAAGCTGGGGAAATTGTGAGCAGCCTGGTTGGATCCCTGGTTTCTTGCACAGCGTGTGGGCCACCATGCCAAAGCAGCAGCAAGTAGGGTTCACCGGAGGGCCACCGGGAATGGGCCACATGGGACCCCCACTGTCCACAGGCACCCGACTCCCAGCTGCAAAGCTGCCCTTGACTGATGATGATGTCCGGCAAATGGCAGTATGTTCTGGAAGGCTGGATCAGCCTGGTCGGCTAGGACAGGCGGATCCTGACCCTCACACTGGAGTGGGTCACGAGGGCGCCATAGTGGCCCACCCAGGAACGTGTGTCCCTCCCATACTGCTCAAAAGACACGTAGCGGATGCCCTTGCCAAAGTTGGTGAAGACATGAGACACCTGCATGGGGAAGGAGAGCGGGAGGGTGAGGACCTGTGGGCCCTTCCCCTCCTCCCCTTCCTCAACAGGCACTCCCCAAGGACCAGCAGGGTCCCAGGCCCTGCTCTAGGGGCTGGGGATACAGCAGTGAAGAAAGCAAAAAGGCCCTGCCCAGGTGAAGCTGATGGTCCCGTTGGGGACTCAGACACTGAAGACAACTGGGGGTAAGGGGCAGGGGGGTGGGGTACAGTGAGTGAGCAGAGACCTGAAGGAGGGGAGGGAGTCGTGGGGGTCCGGACAAAGAGTGTTCCAAACAGAGGAACAGTCTTGGGGCACCTGGGTGGCTCAGTCGGATAAGCACCTGCCTTCGGCTCAGGTCATGATCCCGGGGTCCTGGGACTGAGTCCCACATCAGGCTCTCTGCTCAGCGGACAGCCTGCTTCTCCCTCTGCCTGCCGCTCCCCCTGCTTGTGCTCTCTCTCTGACAAATAAATAAATCTTCAAAAAAAAAAAAATTCTCCCTTAAAAAAAAAAATAGAGGAACAGTCAGCACAAAGGCCCTGAGGTAGAAGTGTCCTGGAGCAGAGAGGAGAACAGGAGGTGGTGTCAGGAAAGTAAAGGGCAGATCATGTGGGGCCTTGTGGGCCATGGAAGGACTTTGGCTTCTGCCTTTTCTTATCCTTTGCAAAAAATTTTTTTAATTGAGATAATATTTACCTAACACGATGCGCCATTTAAAGCTGTACAATTTTGTGGTTTTTAGTATATTCACAATGTTATGCAACTATGACCAACTAATTCTGGAACATTTCCATCAGCCCAGAAAAAAGCTTCATATCCTGGCAACCACTCATCTCTCTGCTTTCTCTCTGTGTCTTTGCTTCTTCGGGACATTTCCTATACATGCAGCCCTACAGTGTGTGGTCTTTTGTGCCTGGCCTCTTTTCACTTAGCATCCCATTGCCAGGGTTCATCCATGTTGTAGCATGGGTCCATACTTCATCCCTTTTTATAGCTGCATGATAAAACTGGCCTTTCCTCTGAGATGTAGCCCTAGGAGGGTTACAAGCGGGGAGACTTGTGATCTGACTCTTTTAAATGGGACCTTTCTGGATGTGTGTTGGGTGGGGAGGAGGAGATCAGAAGAGGAAACAAGAAGGCCACCTCAAGGGTTTGGTATTTTTGATTGCTGTCATTATTATTTTTAGAGAGCATGCCCAAGCTGGAGGGGGAGGGGGGGCAGAAGGAGAGAGAGAATCATAAGCAGGCTCTGACACCGGGCTCAATCGCACGACCCTGACATCGTGACCCCAGCTGAAATCAAGAGTCAGACACTTAACCGACTGAGCCAGGCAGGTGCCCACAAAGGTTACTCTGATTAACAGGTGCGATGACTCAGCACAGGCTTGGGAGCCAGCCTGGGTGTGAATGGAGCCCTGCGTGCTTTAGTGTGAGTTGGGGCCAGTCACTTAACCTTGCATGCCTCAGTTTCCTCAACTCTAGAATGAGGATAGAGGCAAGGACTTTGATTTACCACTGCATCCCAAGCACCTAGAGCAGTGCCCAGCACACAGTAGGGGCTCTGCTAATGAAATGCATTAGTTGGCAAAACTCTGGGAAGAGTGCCTGGGCGGAAGTAAGGGTTCCGTGGTTGTTGGCTGTTATTGTTAGAGACCTCCAGCCGTGATGAAGCCTGAGAAGGGTATCTGAGCCGGTGGGAGGTGGGGTGCGTCTTTGGGCAGGTCAGGGGTGGTCTGGAAGGCAGTCTGGACCCACCTGTCGGCAGCCTCTCTCCGTCCACTGAAGGACCGGGTTGGGTGAGGCCGAGAACTTGACCACTTCGTTTTCATACACATCCAGGAGGCGGACCCGGAGCCGGTAGATGCAGCCACAGTTCTCTCGGGCACCCCACCTGCCAGGTGGTGGTGAGCCTTGATGCCCCCGCCACCCGCCTGGTCACCAGGCTGAGGGCTAAGCCTCCCTGCACTTTGATGAGGGTCGCACACCCCACGCTGCATATGGAGAAGTCAGGCCCTGGGAATTTGCGGGGAGGAGGCTGGGTGCTCCTGGGGTGGATTCTAGAGGCTTTGCCTTGGATGTGTGTGCGTGGACGGGGAGGAGGATGGTGTCTGGGGAGGAACCACAACCTGGGAGAGGAGGAGCCTGGGTCTTTCTGGGGAGGAGCCAGAGCCCCAGGGAAGAAACCGGACTTTGTGTGGGGGAGCAAGAAGTCTGGAAGGAGGAGCCTGAGGGCTTTGTGAAGGAACCGGGGTGCTCTGGAACCAGGGCCAACTCTGCCCCTCTGAGTCTCAGTTCTCAGGGCACCGTGCTCCGAACCTTCCTGAGGACTTGGGTGTCCACAAGCCCTTAGGGTCCATGCTGAGTGTGGCGATGAGGGTGGAGTGGGTGAGATGGGGTACCTCGTTTCAGACCAAGTCAGTCAATGGCCCCCATGTCAACAACCCCGGGGCCTGCTGAAAGGGGTCAGGGAAGGGTGTGTGTGGGGGGCTCTGAGCTCGTCAAGGCTCTGCCCCTCCCAGCCTCTGCAACTGTGAGAGTATCCCCTTCCCACTCAGCCTCACCATGAAGGGCACACAGTAGCTGCGGCCAGACCAGGGGGCTGATGGGGGGCACGGAGGAACCCTTTGTGCAGCACGGCTGCCAGGCCTGATGGCGCTCAGGGTGGGTTGCCATTCTTGACTCACCAGTCGGCCACACAGATCTCGATCTGGGCACTGTCCAGCAGCTCCTGCCACACTCCTTCCATCACCAAGTCTACAAGCTGCCTCTTGAAGCACCATCTGGGAAGGGGCGATGGTGTAGGGATGAAGAAATCCACAGCCCAGAAATCACCTCCTCCAAGAAGCCTCCCCTGACAACCCTGTCTGAAGCAGCCCCTCGGGTTTTGCTGTCCTGGACAAGATGTAGGATGGACTGGGCATGCCCACTGGCCTCTCCCCTCCTTTCCACCATCCTCCAGCAGGCTCTGGGCTCCAGGAGGCTGACCTGTATGTCCTTAATATTTGTGGGGGCTGGAACACGAGTACAAATGGAGGCCACACTGAGCGGGGAATTCTGGAGCCTCCTAAATAAAGTGTGGAGGCCCAAGGACTAAGGTTGTACTGCCTGTATGGACAGGTCTCCCTTACTCTCCCCTTCTTGCTGGGTTAGCCAATGGGAAGCGCTAGCAGGAGAAGGAATGGTGAGAGGAGAGTAAAATCAGGTTATTTAGCCTCCCGGCTCCCTCCCAAGGGATCAGCGTGGGACTGCCGTGTCTCTCCATGAAAGGGCACAGCTTCAGGGGGCCCTCTCCTCACAGCCTTCCCTGGCTTATGGCTCAGGAACTGCTTCCTCCCCTTACCCTTGTCAGGTCTCGGGCCGGAAATGACCCTTTCCCTCACTGTTACTAGCCTGGGGTTCATAGAGTATCTCTTGTGGTCTGCCTCCGCCTTTGTAAACAGTCCTTCTCCCCTGATTTGAATATGCCATCTAAAGATCTAAATGTGAAGGACAAAACTGTGAAGTTACTGGAAGAGATTATGAGAGAATACTGTTAGGATCAAGGGTAGGGAAGGATTTTTCATGCAAATTTCAAAAACAGACTGTAAAGCAAAAAAGAGAAGAATTTGATCATATGAAAATAACCACAAAGAACACCATGGACACAGTTAATAGAGAGGGAAGAGTGGGAGATTCCCAGTGTCCAGGATGGACAAGGGGCTAACATCTAAAATAAACAAGGAATTCTTGTATAGCAACAAGAATGAGATATCAATTCTTCTGAAACCGTTCCAAAAAATAGAAATGGAAGGAAAACTTCCAAACTCGTTTTATGAGGCCACCATTACCTTGATCCCAAAACCAGACAAAGACCCCACCAAAAAGGAGAATTACTAATATCCTTGATGAACATGGATGCAAAAACTCTCACCAAAATACTAGCCAATAGGATCCAACAGTACATTAAAAGGATTATTCACCACGACCAAGTGAGATTTATCCCTGGGCTGCAAGTTTGGTTCAACATCTGCAAATCAATCAACGTGATACACTACATTAACAAAAGAAAGAGCAAGAATCATATGATCCTCTCAATAGATGCAGAAAAAGCATTTGACAAAGTACAGCATCCTTTCTTGATCAAAACTCTTCAGAGTGTAGGGATAGAGGGTATATACCTCAGGATCATAAAAGCCATCTATGAAAAACCCACAGCAAATATCATTTCAATGGGGAAAAACTGAGAGCTTTCCCCCTAAGGTCAGGAACGTGGCGGGGATGTCCACTATCACCACTGCTATTCAACATAGTATTAGAAGTCCTAGCCTCAGCAATCAGACAACAAAAAGAAATAAAAGGCATCCACATTGGCAAAGAAGAAGTCAAACTCTCACTCTTTGCAGATGATATGATACTTCATGTGGAAAACCCAAAAGACTCCACCCCAAAACTGCTAGAACTCATATAGGAATTGAGTAAAGTGGCAGGATATAAAATCAATGCACCGAAAACAGTGGCATTCCTATACACCAACAACAAGACAGAAGAAAGAGAAATTAAGGAGTCGATCCCATTTACAATTGCACCCAAAACCATAAGATACCTAGGAATAAATCTAACCAAAGAGGCAAAGGATCTGTACTCAGAAAACTATAAAATACTCATGAAAGAAACTGAGGAAGACACAAAGAAATGGAAAGACATTCCATGCTCATGGATTGGAAGAACAAATATAGTGAAGATGTCAATGCTACCTAGAGCAATCTACACATTCAATGCAATCCCCACCAAAATACCATCAACCTTTTTCAAAGAAATGGAACAAATAATCCTAAAATTTGTATGGAACCAGAAAAGACCCCGAATAGCCAGAGGAATGTTGAAAAAGAAAAGCAAAGCTGGTGGCATCACAATTCCGGACTTCCAGCTCTATTACAAAGCTGTCGTCATCAAGACAGTATGGTACTGGCACAAAAACAGACACATAGATCGATGGAACAGAATAGAGAGCCCAGAAATGGACCCTCAACTCTATGGTCAACTAATCTTTGACAAAACAGGAAAGAACGTCCAATGGAAAAAAACAGTCTCTTCAACAAATGGTGTTGGGAAAATTGGACAGCCACATGCACAAGAATGAAACTGGACCATTTCCTTACACCGCACACAAAAATAGACTCAAAATGGCTGAAAGACCTAAATGTGAGACAGGAGTCCATCCAAATCCTAAAGGAGGACACAGGCAGCAACCTCTTCGACCTCAGTCGCAGCAAATTCTTCCTAGAAACATCGCCAAAGGCAAGGGAAGCAAGGGCAAAAATGAACTATTGGGACTTCATCAAGATAAAAAGCTTTTGCACAGCAAAAGAAACAGTCCACAAAACCAAAAGACAACCGACAGAATGGAAGAAGATATTTGCAAATGACATATCAGATAAAGGGCTAGTATCCAAAATCTATAAAGAACTTCTTAAACTCAACACCCAAAGAACAAATGATCCAATCAAGAAATGGGCAGAAGACATGAACAGACATTTTTCCAAAGAAGACATCCAAATGGCCAACAGGCACATGAAAAAGTGCTCAACATCGCTCGGCATCAGGGAAATCCAAATCAAAAGCTCAATGAGATACCCCCTCACACCAGTCAGAATGGCTAAAATTAACAAGTCAGGAAACAACAGATGTTGGCGGGGATGTGGAGAAAGGGGAACCCTCCTACACTGTTGGTGGGGATGCAAGCTGGTGCAGCCACTCTGGAAAACAGTATGGAGGTTCCTCAAAAAGTTGAAAATAGAGCTACCATATGATCCAACAATTGCACTACTGGGTATTTACCACAAAGATACAAATGTAGGGATCCGAAGGGGTACGTGCACCCTAATGTTTATAGCAGCAATGTCCACAATAGCCAAACTGTGGAAAGAGCCAAGATGTCCATTGACAGATGAATGGATAAAGAAGATGTGGTATATATACACAATGGAATATTATGCAGCCATAAAAAGGAATGAGATCTTGCCATTTGCAACGACGTGGATGGAACTGGAGGGTGTCATGGTGAGCGAAATAAGTCACTCAGAGAAAGACATGTATCATATGACCTCACTGATATGAGGAATTCTTAATCTCAGGAAACAAACTGAGAGTTGCTGGAGTGGTGGGGGGTGGGAGGGATGGGGTGGCTGGGTGATAGACACTGGGGAGGGTATGTGCTATGGTGAGCGCTGTGAATTGTGCAAGACTGTTGAATCACAGATCTGTACCTCTGAAACACATAATACAATATATGTTTAAAAAAAAAGAAGAAGATAGCAGGAGGGGAAGAATGAAGGGGGGGGAATTGGAGGGGGAGACGAACCATGAGAGACGATGAACTCTGAAAAACAAACTGAGGGTTCTGGAGGGGAGGTGGGGGTGGGAGGATGGGTTAGCCTGGTGATGGGTATTAAAGAGGGCACGTTCTGCATGGAGCACTGGGTGTAATACACAAACAATGAATAATGGAACACTACATCAAAAACTAATGATGTACAGCGATTAACATAACAATAAAAATTTAAAAAAAGAATGAGATATCAACCCTAATAGAAAATATGAATAGGCAATTTCCAAAAGAGGGAATCCAAAAAGCTAACAAGCACACGAAGAGATGCTTAATTATTAGTAAATCGAAACATGCAAATCAAAACATCAGTAAGACATCACTTCACCCCTAACATACTGGCAACTACTAGAAAGTTGGATAATGCCACAGGAGAATGGTTGAACGGGGGCGGGGGGGAGGGAGCGAGAACAATGGGGATGGGGTGTGAGAATAAAGAGAATCAATCAGTCAGCTGTTCGGATGTCTCTGTAGACTCAGAAGCTCTGGAGCCAGATTACCTGGGTTCAAATCCCAGCTTTACCATTTATTAGGTGTTGGCTACCCTTTGCGCCTGTTTCCTATTATCAAGTGGAAATAATGCTATCCATGTCACAGGGTTGTTGCCAGGATTCAAAGAGTTACATGTAAAGCAGCGGGAATCGACTAACTCCTCTTTGTTGTTTTGTTGTCATCATTATTTTACTGTTTATGTGTTTCATGTCTCCCGCGCCCCCTTTCTGAATTCCCCATTTCTGAATTTTCCCCGTATCTCTGGCATATAAAAGAGTGCCTGGCACCTGGCAGGCCCTCAACAAATATTTGACAACTATTTGACTGGCTGAATAAATGAATGAGGGAAGGAGAGGGTGAAGGTGAGTGAGGGTGAGAATGAGGACAGAGGGGTAGGGTTTCTCTCCCTCCTCGGGGCCCTTGCCCCAGGGATCAAGGGCCACTCACTGGAAAGAAGTCACGAAGCAGGTCTGGGAAGGAGCCCCCGGCACCAGTGTTAGGTTCTTTTCCACGGCCCAGCCGTTCCCGCCGTGCTCTACCTCCCAGCCTCTGAAGCCCTCTGTGGGATGCAACAGGGTTGAAGACGACGGATTCACCTGCCACCAGCCCAGAGAACCGCCCGCCACCACCCTGCTTGCCCCGCCCACCAACTCCTCCCTCCCGCGCTCCACGCCCGGTTTCTTCGACCCTGGCCCCGCCTCCCAGCCGCCGGCATTCCTGGTCCCACCCCACGACCGCGTCACTCAGCCCTGCCCATCCACTCAGCTTCTCCTCGGCCCCACTCGGCCCCGCCCCCAGCTCTCCCTTCGGCCCCTCAATCTACTGGGCTTCTCCCTGGCCCCGCCCCGGGCTCGTGCCATCATGGCCCCGCCCTCTCCTACCACAGCCTTCGGGCTCCTCCTGCCTTGGCCCCGCCCACTCGGTCAGTTCCCCCTCCCCACAGGCTCAGGGTGGCCTCATAGTTCTATGCAAGTTCCGCCCCCGTCAGCACCCAATCAGCTTTTCCTCAGTCCTCCCTGGCTCCTCCCTCCTTAGCCCCGCCCACTGAGTCTACAGTCCCAGCCCGCGTCATTCCCGCCAGGGCCCTTGGCTCGTCCAGCTCTTGCCTACCCAGTTAGCCTCCCTCCACAGCCCGCAGCACCCGGCCCCTCCCACCCAGTCCATCTCTTTCCCAGCCCCGCCTGGCAAGTTTCCCAATAGCCTCTTCCCTTGGCCACGCCCCTTGGCTTCCTGCCCTGGCTCCGCCCTGCCCCCCCCATGCATCCTGGCCACGCCCACTCGGCCTGGCCCGGCCCCCATCCTACGCAACACTTCGGTCTACCCGGCCCCGCCCCCGGCACGCACGCTCTCCGCAGGAGTTGAAGATGAGGTTGCGGCGGAGGGGCGCGCGCAGGCAGTACCGCGCCAGGGCACAGAGCGGGAACTCCTCGTCCTCGCTGTTGGGCGGGCAGCGCTGGGCCACTGCGTAGAGTGCGCGGCCCTCGGCGCTGCGGTCGCGGGCCAGCTGCAGCAGCCACACGGTGGGCCCGTCCACCACGTCGCGCCAGGCACGGCACACAGCGCGGCAGCGCGTCACCAGGGCGCGCGGCGGCACGTGGCTCAGCACCTGCACCAGCAGCTCCGGGGGCAGCGCGTCCAAGGCTAGGGGCGGGTCCGCGGGCAGCCGTCGCCGCGAGGGCCGGGCGCCCATCTCCGGCCTCCGGAGTCCTGCGGGTTGAGAGGGGTCAGCAGATCAGGGCAGTTCGGCCTCCCTCACCTCTCCCAGGCCGCAAGGTCCCTGTGTGGCTTGACCACGACCCCACCAGCTCCAGTGGGGGGCCGGGGGAATGCCACGGCCCGTGAAACCCGGGCACCTAGTTACTGCCAGTTGGCTCTGAGGGCGATCGGCTTCTCAGCTTTCCCCCTCGAGCGAAAGGGCCCTGGTCTGACCAGGACTCCCCCAGGACTGCCCACGGCTTCTGTATCTGGCCGGTGCATTTGTGTCAAGCTAAGCAGTTTACGTGTATGATCGTGAGCACAGAAAAAAAAAAAACCCAACAAAACAAAACCCGAGGAGGCGGCCCATCTCCACCGCATACCCCAACCTGTCCCAACCCCTCGGACCTTTGGAACTCATGAACTGTCTTCAGTTCATGAAATCTCTTCACTTAACATTCTTATCGCCTTGCTCTAACCAAAACCCAGCTCCCCTGTGGCTCTTCCGAGTGGGTAAATCTTGCCCCTTGGTGCTGCCTCCAGACCATTCTTCCCTCCTCCCCCAAACTCCCCCAGCTATGATTCCCGTGTTCACCACCCTGCCTGGTGCATCAGCTGCTGATCAGATCACTGCCCGCTTCATGATTTTAGCTCCAGGCTCCCTACCACTCAGGCTGCTCTTCTCAACATTCCTGGCAATTTCCACATCCAAGTAGATATCCTTCCTTCAGCCACCTGCCTCTCTGCTCCCTGACCTGCTCTCCTCTCAGGCTCTCCCTTTCATGGTCACACCTAGACTTCGTCTCCATAACCAGACTCTTCAGAACCTCAACTCAGGGAGCTCATTTTCCACTGTTCACCCCTTCTCTCTCCAGCTCTTTCCTTCTAGTGCCCCACAATCCTTCCAGCCCACTGTGGTCCCCCCTCCTTTGTGTCTACCTCCTCTTCATGGCCCCTCAAGCCCTCAAGTCCCCATTTATTCCTTATCCAGCTTAAGTTGCTTTGATAACCATTAAAAACATTCTTTGCCCACATCGTTGTCCCTAGCTTCCTCCAGCATGTGACCCTGGTTCAATCCAGCCCTCCGCCTGTCCTGTGGCTGTACCCAGTTTAAGGTGACTGAAGAACACACAACTCCACTGGCTGCTCTCACTTCCAGATTGTGAACTTGACCCTCAAGCCGGGAAGGCTGCCTGACAATCAGATAACATTTGTTACTCACAGGCTCCTCCTCTCTGTAGATAACTCTTTCACACCTTCTCTCCCCCAGCCCCTAGCTCATCACACCTCTTCCCACCTCTTCATTCTCCCTTTGCTTCTTATTTTGCAGAAACAAATTACAAGCGATGAGAAGTGAACTTTCACAGGTGCCTACCACCCTGTCTACCACCCACCCACCTGCCCTGGGGCCTCTGGCTTTCCCACGGCGACTGCCCTGCAAATGTCAGCCCTCTGTGTGACCTGCTCGCACCCCTTCCGCCCACTCCAGGTCACAGAGTCTCACAGTTGTCGCTGTCTGCTGCGCCTTGGAATCCCCCTCTGCACTCGATCGTTCTCAGCAGCCCACATGGTGTCATCCCTCTCGTCTGGAAACAAACCCTCTCTTGACTTCACCCCCCCCTTCCAGCTATGGCCCCATTTCTTTGCTTCTCTTTATGGTAAAGCTTCTCAAAAAAGTTGTCACCAGTCTCTGCCTCCAGATTTTCTACTTCTGTTCTCTCTTAAACCTTCTCTAATCAGGCTTTGCGCCCCCCCCCCCGCCGCCCCTGCCCTGTAATGTCAAGGTCACCAATGACCCCTTTGGTGCTAAGTCAAAGTCAGGGTTCAGTCCTCACTTTGACACTAACACTGACACTGAGGGTTACTCCCTCTTCACTTGGCTCCAAGCCACCACACCCTCTGGACCCCTCCCATTCGCCTGGTGACTCCTAGTGAGTCTCTTTGGCTGTTCATCCTCCATCTGATCTGAAATGTCAGAGATTGGTGTTTGAGCCTCCTGTATTCTCCATCACCACTCACTCCCTTGGGGATCTCGCACATTCATACACCTCCCACCTGGGCCATCACTGTCTCTCTGCTTCTTTCCCGAGTCGTCTGTTCCTCACTAGTAGCCAGGTCGGGTATGAGCACCTGAATTAGGTCCTGTCCCTGTCTTACTCAGAACCGCCCCCCTGCCCCCAGGGCTCCATCCCATTCAGGATAAAGGCAAGAGTCCTCACTGTGGCCCTTAAGGCCCCACACAGTCTGTCCCCATCACCTGCTTGCTCTCATCTCCTCCTCACCCGCTCTGCCCAGCCAAACGAGCCTCCACACCTCAGGCCCTTTGCACAGGCTCTTCCCTCCACCTGGATCCAGAGGATTTCTATGCTCGCCTCCACATTTCAAGTCTTTGCTCAAATGTCAGCATCTCCATGACACCATCCTTGGCCACCCTATTTTAGGAGCTCATGACCACCCCTTACCCCCCCTTCTCTTTTCCTTACCATATACTTCTCTAAAGCTCTTATCACCTCTTAATACACCACACACAAAAGTATATATAACTTACTTAATACCTTCTTTTTTTTAAAGATTTTATTTTAAAGTAACCTCTACACCCAACATGGGGCTCAAACTCATGACCCTGAGATCAAGAATCGAACGCACTACTGATTGAGCCAGCCGGGCGCCCCTACTTAGTACCTTCTTCACCATGAGGGCTTGTTTGGCATGCTAGATAACCAGTGTCCACGCCAGTGCCCGACACACAATATGTGTGCAATGAAGAGATGTTAAGTGAATGAGCCAACGAATCATCACATCAGAAACCTACTCCACAGATGAGGAAACTGAGGCACAGGAAGGTGAAACACTTTTATTTAATGAGAACTGAGTGACTGGGCTCAGACCTAGTGAGAAACTCATTTCATCTTCCCCATCGGGAAGAGTGCCTCGGGGGCTGGATCCTGCCGGCCTGGGCTCGAGTTCCAGCCCTGCCTCTAGCTAGTTCTGTGACCAAGCGCTTGTCTCTTAATCTCTTCGTGCTCTGAGAATGAGGATGTTAACATACTCTACGGGGTTGTTGTAAGGATGAAACGGGTTAATATTTGTAAAACGTTTAAGAAAAATCGCTGGTGTCTCAGACATAAGAGTGATATTCAATTAATATTGAACACTAAATTATGTTAGGTGCTAGTATTATTACACATCATAAAAGAATGATGAACAGCCTTTCAGCTACAATTTTTTCATCTGGTGACATTTATTGGGCCCTTATGAAGCCATTGTGCTGAGCATTGGAGCTGGGGCATCTCACAGAATCCCATCATCTTGTTTAATGGGCAAAACGATCACGGGAGGTTGCCCTGGGTTAAGAGACTTCAATGATCTAATGCTTGTTATATTGTCTAATGTCCGTAAGTGCTCAACTCATGACAGCTGTTATTATTTTTAAATAAGTTGATTAAGGTTTTGTTAAGGGGCGCCTGGGTGGCGCAGTCATTTAAGCATCTGACTCTTGGTTTCGGGTCAGGTCATGATCTCAGGGTTGTGAGATCGAGCACCATGTCAGGCTCCGCGCTCAGCATGGAGTCTGCTGGAGGTTCTCTCTCCCTCTGCCCATCCCGCTTTTGCTCGAGCTCTCTCTAAAATAAATAAATAAATCTTAGAAAAAAAGAAAGACACGTGTATCAGGCTAGTGATCCATGGACATGGCAAAATGCGGAACACCAACTTTACCCTGATACAGTATGACTGGTTATAAGACTTAAGAAACAGGGTGTGATTTTTTTCCCCCAAGTTGTTCTTAGTTGCATTAATAATTAGCTGCCATTTATTTATTTTATTTTTTAAAAAAATTTTATTTATTTGACAGAGAGAGACACAGCGAGAGAGGGAACACAAGCAGGGAGAGTGGGAGAGGGAGAAGCAGGCTTCCCGCTGAGCAGGGAGCCCAATGTGGGGCTCGATCCCAGGACCCTGGGATCATGACCTGAGCTGAAGGCAAATGTTTAACGACTGAGTCACCCAGGCGCCCCAATTAGCTGCCATTTAATAGCAAGTCCACCAGTCTGCCTGTCATGGACGTGAAACTCACCGGAGTGTGGTTGCCCTGCTTGGCTCACCTTAAGACTGGGCTGGTCACTGGCAAACAAGGGATCTCTGGAGCTGGGGTGGCCCCCTCGCAAAATTAGGGCAGACAGGCTTCACCAAGGAGCAAGGACCTTCAAGGGATGTACCTTATGAGCCCTGAGGATACAATATCCTTGTTTGGGATGCTCTGCTGAGGGCCATAAGGAGCTCGTGGCCACCATGTCCACACGGCTGAATGCCACCCACTGGCTGGGGCAGTATGGGATACATAAGGCACATCAATGCCCTGCTGTTTGGGACTGTGTGTGCTGTGTGTGTTTTGGGGGGGCAGTTATGTTATTGGCTGGCACAGTGACTGGGGGACGCTAATGGTATACAGTTTCCAGGACCCATGATGCTACACAGACCACAGTTGGTATAATAATGTAGCCTATCTGACATGCTCTGCTAGGACTTGGCCATTCTCCACTGTCCACACCCCTCTCCTTGACACAGGCAGCCCTTTGTGACCACTTCAACTTTCAGAGCGCCATAGACGTGACATTGCTAAGGGATTTCCAAGGATGGGTCATAAAAGAAGATACAGCACTGCCTGCCCTCTCTCGGGATGTGTGCCTTGGGAGCCCTGAGTCTGGTGGAGTGCGGCTAAACGTTTAACAACCAGCCCTCTAGGAGGAAAAAAGAATCTGGTTCTTAGCGTTTGCTGACATCTGGGTAAATACACCTACCGTGACTGATGGCAAGCTACCAACGTCAAGTCCCCAAACTGTGGAGCTGGTGAGCTGCCCACAATCTGCTCTCAGAAGGCCGAGCAAGCCGCACGCCCCACACACCACAGCCCGAGTCACCACTGAAGTCTGGCTGCGCTGAAGAGACCCAAGGAAGGCAGAGAAACGCCTGGGGAGCCCCAACTGTTCGAGTCTCATTCCAGGGGCTAGACATAGTGGGGACTAAGCCTTCCGATGACCCAGCCCCAGCCACGGTCAGACAGCGCTGCACGCGAGCCCCTAAGAACTGCGAAGCCAAGCCGAGCCCAGCCAATCCCCAGAGCTATGAAATAATACAATAAAGGTTATTGTTTTAGGTCGCTGTGTTTTGAGTAGTCTGTTATGCAGCACTAGTTACAGGGGACGGTGCTCAGTGACCTGCACTGCGTGGGATGGGTACCTCCCACAAGGAACTGTCTGTCCCAAATCCCCAAAAGAGCCCCCGATGAGAAACGGTGGGTGCCCTGACTGCAGACACAGACCAGTCTGGGTTCAAATCCTGACTACCCACTTCCTGCCTAGGAAACTTATTTATCTCCTTTGAGCGTAGTAAATGTAATTCAGGAATAGCAGGTTTCTTTGACTTTTTTGTTTTGTTTTGTTTTAAAATCATGCTGTTTTTAAGTATTGACTACTGGTTTATTATTACTTTTAAATTCAGAAATCTACTTTATTTTTATTTGTTGCCTGTTCCATGAGGCTAATTCTTTCTTTCTTTCTTTTTTTTTTTTTTGGTGGTGGTAAAATTCACATAACATAAAATTTACTATCCTAAGGGGCACCTGGGTGGCTCAGTCGGTTAAGCATCTGCCTTCGGCTCAGGGCATGATCCCAGGGTCTGGGGATGGAGCCCCACTTCCAGTTCCCTGCTCAGTGGGGAGTCTGCTTCTCTCTCTCCCTCTGCCCCTCCCCCTGCTTGTGTGCTCTCTCCCTCAAGTAAATAAAGTCTTTTTAAAAAATTTACCATTGGAAATAAAATCTTTAAAAAAAAAAAAAAAAGGGCGCCTGGGTGGCTCAGTTGGTTAAGCGACTGCCTTCGGCTCAGGTCATGGTCCTGGAGTCCCGGGATCGAGTCCCGCATCGGGCTCCCTGCTCGGCAGGGAGTCTGCTTCTCCCTCTAACCCTCTTCCCTCTCGTGCTCTCTATCTCTCATTCTCTCTCTCTCAAATAAAATAAATAAAATCTCTAAAAAAAAATAAAAAAATAAAAAAATAAAAATAAAAAATTTACCATCGGGACGCCTGGGTGGCTGTCGTTAAGCGTCTGCCTTCGGCTCAGGTCATGATCCCAGGGTCCTGGGATCGAGTCCCACATCGGGCTCCCTGCTCAGTGAGGAGCCTGCTTCTCCCTCTCCCTCTACTGCTCCCCCTGCTTGTGCCTCTCTCTCTCTCTGACAAATAAATAAATAAATAAATAAATAAATAAATAAATAAAAATTTACCATCATAAGCCTTTGTAAGTATACAGTTCAGCGACATTAAATATATTCATGTGCTACCATCACCACCATCCACCTCCAAAACTCTTTTCACCTGGTAAAACAGTCACTCTCCACCCCCCTTCCCTCCTGCCCCCGCTAACCACTCTCTTACTTTCTGTCTGTAGGATTTTGACCTAAGTAACTCATATAAGAGGAATAATCATATGGTATTTGTCTTTTTTTAATAAGATTTTTCATTTATTTATTTGACAGAGAGAGACACACCGAGAGAGGAAACACAAGCAGGGGGAGTGGGAGAGGGAGAAGCAGGCTTCCCGCTGAGCAGGGAGCCCGATGCGGGGCTCGATCCCAGGACCCTGGTATCATGACCTGAGCTGAAGGCAGATGCTTAACCAACTGAGCCACCCAGGCGCCCCATGGTATTTGTCTTTTTGTGATTGGCCTATTCACTTAGCGTAATGTCCTCAAGGTTCATCCATGTTGTAGCCTGTGTCAGAATTCCCTTCCTTTTTGAGGCTGAATAATATTCCATTTTGTTTATTCATTCATCTGCTGATGGACATGGATGGCTTCCACGTTTCAGTTATTCTGACTACAGGTGTTTTTGTTGGTGTAATATCTTTATTTGGTTTTATTTAAATCTCTGGAATCTTTTGGGCGCCTGGGTGGCTCAGTTGGTTAAGCGACCGCCTTTGGCTCAGATCATGATCCTGGCGTTCCAGGATCGAGTCCCATATTGGGCTCCCTGCTCAGACTCCCGTCTGCTTCTCCCTCTGACCCTCCCCCCTCTCATGTGCTCTCTCTCTCTCATTCTCTCTCTCAAATAAATAAAATCTTTAAAAAAATCTCTGGAATCTTTTGCATCTTGAGATTGTGGTTGATGACTCGATGACTCATTTCATGGTGACTACAGGCCTCAGTCGGTGGACTGTGTGACTTTTGATCTCAGGGTTGTGAGTTCAAGCCCCACGTTGGGTGTAGAGATAACTTAAAAATAAAATCTTTAAAAAAAAATTCTCTGCCAAGAGAATTTCAGGCAGCATTAAAAATTCTAACCGGGCACAGGGCACCTGGGTGGCTCAGTCAGTTAAGCATTTGCCTTTGGCTCAGGTCATGATCCTGGGGTGGAGCCCCACCTTGGGCTCCCTGCTCCGCAGAGAGTCTGCTTCTTCCTCTCCCTCTGCCTCTCCCCCCATCCTGTGCTCTCTCTTGAGCTCTCTCAAATAAATAAATGAAATCCTAAGAAAAAAAAACTATTAAAAAAATTCTAACCAGGCAGAGGTATACCCATTTAGAAAGCATTTTGTTTGTTTCCTGATCTGAGAGCTGTCTATATGTGTGTATTTACTCGTATTCATCTGGCTGCACAGCTTTAGGTACTTTCTGTAAAAGGTTTAGTAAAAACAGTAACAATAAAACTGGGAGTCCACGGAAAGGAACAAAAAAATACGTCCAAAAAGCTCTCCCCAGAGTTCTCAAACAAAATATGGCACTATTCAAAATAAAGGCACCCCTGGAAACGAGTGAGCTAGCTTATCTCTCTCCTCAGCAGTTCCTCAAATTGTGTAGGGCCAGAGACCTTTTTTATAGTGACTGGAAAATTTTGCCCCAAAATATCTCCATGACTCAGTGACGATACCATTGACACGGTGTGTTTGCTGGAATACACGCACAATAACCATTATTTTATGATTTTTTTTTTTCTGGCTCTGGGAATTCCCGGGGCACAGGTCAGCCATTTTCAGGGGCGCTCGAGTCTTGGTGTCAGGCAGTGGTGGGGCGGGGTCATCTGAAGGCCTATTGGCTCCCGCCCCCAGTGCCTGGGTCGGGGAGACTCAGCTGGGGGCGCTGCACAGCTCAGGCTCCCTCCGCAGGCTTTTCTCTCTCTCCCGCTACAGCCCACTTCTGACATGGACCAAATAGTAGAATGTCATCTTCAAGGTTCCTGATTCATTAAATGGTCTTCATTTTATGCGGTGTTTCGACTTTATTGATTTTATGACTTAATTTGTATGGGTTTTCATCTTTATTAATTTTAGCAGTTTTTAGTTGATTTAAAAATGACTTTATTGATTTTATCAGCTAATAGTCTACTAGACTAACTACGGGTCACTCTTACATATTTATCAGCATATGTTTTTACTTGCTGTGATATTGATACCTTTTTGTATTTGAGATGTCATTTCACTAACTTGTTTTGTCTTAAGAACATGGAAGACTGAACAAACTATTACTATGAGGAGTGATACTTCAGGATCAGGCTAAAAAATATGTGGGTATTGTCACTGTCTTTCCTTAAGAGTTAGTGTTTATTCCCTGTATAATTAACTTTCCTGTATGCTCAAAAATTTCCATTTTAGTCACGGGGAGAGAAAAGACCCAACTGTGGAAGATTCAGTATCTGTAAAGCCTATTAGGACCCATCTGTGGAGGGCAAGGAGCCTCTGAGGATTTTCAGGACCTGGGGCTTCTGCCCCCAGCAGGACAGGTGGTGATCAGGAGCTCCCACTAGAGGCAGACGATCTGGGTTCAAATCCCGATTCTGCCTCTTCCTTGGCATCTTGTAGGTAGGCTGCTGACCTCTGAGCCTCAGTTTTCTTGCCTGTAATATGGGGATAACTACTGCTTCTACTTCAAATAGGGCTGCTGCGATATCCCTAAGTCATGCTCAGGACTCAAGGAATAAGACCCAATGGTTATGAAGCAACTAATAAGTTTTCATTCTAAAGATGAGGATTTGATAATCTGAAAGCATTAGAACCTAAGGTGAGATGCCTCTGCCGATTCACTTTGGGGAGGGAGGGAATGGGAGAAGGGAGTGGGCGCTTGTGATGGTCACTGCCCCCTCTAAACTCTGCCAACTCCCCACAGCACCCGCGTTGAACGTGAACTCCTCAGAGAGAATGAGTGAGCAAGCCACAGAGCCAATGCCAATAATACGACTTCCAGTAATACCTCACACTTACACCACAGTGTAAGCTGGGCTATCGCGGTGGGGGATTTAGGGTGCATCTGTGCTGTGTTTGTGCACACGTGTGCATTTTTCTATTTATATTTGTACACGAGCCCTACGTTTCCCAGAATGGGTCCCTTTAAAAAAGAACCCTTATTGATGTATAATTTACATCCAATACAATGCACACGTTTCAAGTGTACAATTTGAGTTATAACTGTATACCACCGTGTAACTATCATGTCAACCTGGATATGGAACATTTCTGTCACTCCAAAAAGTTTACCCCTTCCCTGTCCCTCCTACCCCACCGATTTCCACCCCAGGGCCACCGCTAATCTGCTTTCTATCACTGTAATCATTCTTTTCTAGAATAAATGGAATCTGGAATAAATGGAATCATATAATGTGCCAGTTAGCAATTGACTGCCTTACGGCTCCAAGTTGCCAAGTTTGGCCATTTAAATCTTTTTCTTGTGCCGGCTGACATTTTGAGTTTCTCCAGTAGAGGGAGCCAGAGGAACATTACAGGAAGAAGCGCCCCCCCCCCCCCCCCCCCGCCTTTTTTTTTTTTGGTTCCAACTTCCAGACTTGGTTCCCCCAGGTTCCCCCCACGCCCCGCTCCTGCAGTGTGCAAACCTCTCCAGCGCCCGGCAGTCGGCAGCATCTCGCGGCCAGCACCTTGCTCTGGCACCCACCTCAGGCAGTTTCCTAGTGCCTGGAATAAGACCCTTCCTTGTGAGCTGCCTTCCCTAGTCTCCCAGAGGATGGATTTCTGGCAAGTTCCAGAACGTGAATTTCCATCAAGTTCAAGGTGCAGCATCACAGGGACTCCTTTGCCCTTTGTGAGCCTCCTCCAAGAGTGCTCAAATGAGATCTGGGTCTGGGACTGTCATCTTTCTCAAGCGCTCAATCTTGGACTGTAGAGGCAGTGGCCACTCCTTATGTCTCCTATTTCTGTATTCTTTAGCATTCTCTTTATTTCTTAGCAGCTATTTCCCTGTTATAATTAATAATTCTGTAGAGTAAACATTCTCCCTCCAAATGAGTGTGGTTTCAGTCTCCTGATTGTGGACTCTGATACATATAGTACAGGCTCCTTGTGTCTCTTTCCTTCAGGGTAATATCTGTGCGATCCACCCACGTTGTTGCACGTATCAATCAGGAATTCGATCCTCTTTATTGCTGAGTACTATTCCATTGAGCAGGTAAACCACAAGCTGTTTATCCACTCACCATGATGGACACTGGGTTGTTTCCCCCTTGGGACTACTATGAATAAAGCTGTTGGGGCGCCTGGGTGGCTCAGTCAGTTAAGTGTCTGCCTTCAGCTCAGGTCATGATCCCAGGGTCCTGGAATCGAGCCCCACGTTGGGCTCTCTGCTCAGCAGGGAGCCGGCTTCTCCCTTTCCCTCTGCCTGCCGCTCCCCCTGCTGTGCTTTCTCTCTCTGTCAAATAAATAAATAAAATATAAAAATATAATAAAGCTGCAATGAACATTCATGTACAAGTGTTTGTGTGGACGTACGTTTTCATTTTTCATAACTACCTAGGAGTGAAATTCTTGGACCATATATTAATTGTATATTTCACTTTACAAGAAAACATGCAGTAATTTTTTTCAGCACAGTTGTGCCATTTGTATTCCCATCAACCACGTAGGAGACTTGCTGTTGCTAGCACCTGCTATGTCAACTGTCTTTTTAAATTTTTGACAGAATGGCTTGTTTATCATGCCTTCGGGAGAGTTCCCGCTACCTGACATTTTCCTTATTAATTTTAAGCCTTTGCTCTTGAACTGTGGCACTGCTGTGGTTTCTAACCTGCAACATATAGGTTGCATAAGAATCAGCAGTAAAGCAAGATCAAAATTCTTTGCTCTTTAGAATTGTTTGCATGTTCAAAGATTTGAGTGTGGCTTCCCCTTCAAGGCAGACTGAGCTACTGATAACCAGGGCCTATACTAGCTTTTATTAGTCTTGGGTAGAGTTTTTAAAAATCGGAGAGAGAGAGAGAGAGCGGGCATGCAAGCGTGAGCAGCGGAGGGGCACTGGGAGAGGGAGAAGCAGACTCCTTGCTGGGTGTGGAACTGGACATAGGGCTCGATCTCACAACCCTGAGATCACGACCTGGGCCAAAACCAAGAGTCGGGCGCTCAACTGACTGAACCACCCAGGCGTCCCAGTCTTGGGTAGGTTTTTTTTTTTTTTTTTTTTAAAGATTGTATTTATTTATTTGACAGAGAGAGACACAGCGAGAGAAGGAACACAAGCAGGGGGAGTGAGAGAAGGAGAAGCAGGCTTCCCGCCAAGCAGGGAGCCTGATGCGGGGCTCGATCCCAGGACCCTGGGATCATGACCTGAGCCGAAGGCAGACACTTAACGACTGAGCCACCCAGGCGCCCCTTGGGTAGGTTTTTTAAAAAGACATCCCTTCTGGTGAATGCAGCCCTGGGGTAGCATAGTCCGGCATCAGAACAAGGGCTGGATTTGAGCCCCCACTCACACTGCTGCCCCTGGCTGGCCTCATAATAATAACAGTCATATGTGCCTGGTCCTGTGCTAGAGGCTTGGTAAATAGTATCCCGGGAATACCAAGTTCAAATGCCAACGACACACAGGCAGTATCCTAAATGAGACTGCTGGGTGGAAGAAAACAGGGAGCAGAGAAGGCCGACAAACCAGAGGGTGCAGCTCTAGCCTGAAGGCTGTGCCGATAGTCGCTCTGGCGAATTTCCCGCCAAGTAGGAAGATGGGCCCACTTTGGCCCCACCTTCCGGTTTTTCAAAAGAAACTGGAAATCCCAGTTTTTATGAGAAATCCCCCAAGTTTTCAATGTTAGCAATGCATAAAAGAAGAAAAATGAAAACACAGTATGACCCAGATAAGACAGATCTGCAGACCCAGGAACCGAATGCGCGTGGCCATTTTGTGACTTCTGTCCTAGCTCAGCTGATCTTCACACCGTGAGGAAACTGAGGCCCAGGGAGGCAAAATGACTCACATAAGGCCACATGGCAGTCAGAAGTGGAGTGGGGATTGGACTCTGGGCAGTCTGATCTCCCTCTCAAAGGGTATCCTCTCTAGGGATAGCAAAGGCACGAAAAAGCAAAGTGAACGGAAGGGAGCCCATCAACAAAAAAGAAATCTCACTAGATTTCAGAAAGACAGAAAGCAGACAGAAGTGTCAGGGCTAGGAATGAACTCAAACTGGGGACAAGGGAGTCTCAAGGACCTCCAGAGGCTTTGGACCCACAGCCAGGGGTCCAAAGGGGTGGGGGCAGGCTGGAGTAGGCATACAGGTCAGGAGTGAGAGGGCAGAGTGAGGACAGAGGTTAGTCCATCTTTGAAAGAAACTGGGCCCAGGGGCTCCGTGCTCCCTCTCCTCCCACCTTCATGTTTTGCCACACAGATCTCAGCCTGCCCAACGTGCACACACAAGCAAAACAAAACCATACGGGATGACTGTTCTCTAAAGGAACTGGACGAAGCCTCTGCGATGTGCCCGGGCTGCTGGTGTCCCTGCGTGTAGCCCTTCCCATCCTGGCATCTGGGAGTGAGCTCCCAGCAAAGACTGGCTTTTTCCATGCTAACGCTAATAAGTGTTGTCTCAAAACACAGAGTTGTCAGTCATCCCTTCAACTGGACAAAGCAGCCGACAGGAAAGCAGGGCTATATTTATAATAGCCCTAAATTTCTTATCAGTTACTTTTTAAAAAAAATTTTATTTTCTTAAGTAGTCTCTATAACCAATGTGGAGCTCAAGTTCATGACCCCAAGATCAAGAGTCATGTGCTTTACCACCTGAGCCAGGCAGGTGCCCCGTCATACCAGTGACTTTGAAAAAGTCACCCAGCCCCTTGTTTGTCTGACGATGTGATTGGACAAGCAAGGATCAACAGATGCTTGAAGAAAACTAGCAGCCTGAAAAAGATGTATTAAGGTAAGCAGGCAGAACTATAGTGAACTGACCCCAGAGGAAAGAGCAATTCAGAGGGCCAAAGGAATACATAAGGCTGGCTTTAGGCTTCATAGGGACGTGACGTGCACAGAGACACATGGCCCTGCACTGCAGGGGCTCCATGCTTGTTGTAATGCTCTGCTGTGGCCAGTGAGATATTTTCAATCATTTTTAAACAAGGGGCCTGCATATGCATTTTGCACTGGGCCCTGCAAATTATGTAGCTGGCCCTGGGTATACTTAGATTAGAGAAGATATTCAAAACACAGTAAGCACAGGCTATTATGAAAGGAAGAATATCTTCCAGAAGAAAAAAATTCCCCAAAATAGATTGGATGAGTTAGAAACAGAAAAGTACTTTTCTCAAAAGGGAAAAATTAAAGGGGCACCTGGCTGGCTCAGTCAGTAGAGCATGTGACTCTTGATCTCAGGGTTGTGAGTTTGAGCCCCATGTTGGGTATAGAGATTACTTAAAAAAAAAAAAAAAATCAAAAAAAAAAAAGGGAAAAATTAAAGCTATGACAAACTGCAGGAAAAACAAAAAAACTGCTTAAGAAAGTCATGGTCCAGGGCGCCTGGGTGGCTCAGTTGGTTAAGCGACTGCCTTCGGCTCAGGTCATGATCCTGGAGTCCCGGGATCAAGTCCCGCATCGGGCTCCCTGCTCAGCCGGGAGCCTGCTTCTCCCTCTAACCCTCCCCCACTCTCATGTACTCTCTCTCTCTCTCTCTCTCATTCTCGCTCTCTCAAATAAATAAATAAATCTTTTTTTTAAAAAAAGAAAGTCATGGTCCAAATATGATATACACTAACTCTATCCATGTTATGTCCGTTTGACAAAGTGCAAGAAAAAAGAGTCCATCTGTCCTGGAGACTAGAGGCATTCTCCTTAGATAGACCTGTTTACTGGTTTTCAGAAGAAAAAGATCACATCTCTCTATATATACCTGACATGTAACATTGAGTAAATTTAAGGTGCATGTGTTGATTTGACACATTTATATATTGCAGTGTGGTTACCACTTTAGCATTAGCTAACACCTCTAACCATGTCACTTAATTATCATTTCTTTTTTGTGGTGAGAACATTTAAGATCTGGTCTCTTAGCATAACGATTGTCTTTTCAACATACGATTGATGGGAAATATGCATGCAAAAAAGATGAATTTTGGCCTTTACCTCATACCATATACAAATATTAACTCAAAATAAGCTATACACCTGAATGTAAGAGTTAAAAATCATAAAATTTTTAGAAGAGGGTAGGAGAAAAATCTCATGATCTTGGGTTAAGCAAAGACTTCTTAGCTATAACCCCAAAAGTGTGATCCATGTAAGGAAAAAAATTGATTAATAAAACTGCAAAATTGAAAACTTTTGCACTTCAAAAGACACCACTGAGGAAATGAAAAGAGAAGCTATAGATTGGCAGAATATACCTCCAAATCATATATCTGATAAAGGAATCATATCCAGAATATATAAAGAACACTTAAAATTCAACAGTAAGACAAACAAACCAATTTAAAAATAGAAAAAAAGAATTTGAAAAGACATTTTTGCCAAAGAAGATATACATATGACTAACGAGCGCATGAAAAGATGCTCAACATCATCAGTTATCAAGGAAATGCAAATTAAAATCACAATGAGACACCATCTCATGCCCACCAGACGGCTATTGTTCAAAAGATTGGTGAGTACCTGGAGAAACTGGAACGGCCACATGTTGCTGGTGGGAATGTAAAATGGTACAGCCACTTTGGAAAACAGTTGGTCAGTTTCTTTAAAAGGTGAACATTAAAAAAAAAAAGTTAAACATAAGCTTTCCATGAAACCCAGCAATTTTTACCACTACCAGGAGAAATAAAAATAAAAATAAAAATACATTCATAGCAGCATTATCTATTGGAAACAATCCAAATGTCCATCAACTGGTGAATGGATAAACAAAATGTGGTCTATCCATACAATGGAACACTGTTCAGCAATAAGAAGAATGGAGTCCTGGTACATACTACATGATGAATGAACCCCCAAGTAGAACGCTAAGTGAAAAAAGTCCGACCCAAAAAGCCAATACATATTGTATGATGTATTTATACGAAATGTCCAAAAATGACAATATCTAAAGTTACAGAAAGATTAGTAGTTGCCTGGGGCTGGGCTTGGGAACAGGGAAGTGACCACAAATAGGCACAGGGGATATTTTGGAGATGACAGAAATGCTCCAAAACTAGTGATGTCTGCACAGCCCTGTAAATTCACTAAAAATCACTGAATTGTATACTTTAAAGGGCTGACTTTTATGGTATGTAAATTACGTCTCACTAAAGCTGTCACAAAAACCCTGGAAACTCGACAGTGAAAGCCTGTAAGACTTAAATATGGTAACAGAACAGACTGTAGACGTTATCAACCTTGACACTGTGAAAATAAATGTACAAGTAACAAAAGATGGGAAACGATGGTGGGGGGAGGGGGAGACAGAGATGCTTGGCTCCAAATCCCTCTCTCTATTTCTCTGTCATTTCATTATTACCCCCTCCATGACCCAAGTGCCCTCTTAGGTCATGGCGTGGGTGAAGTGGGAGGTAAAGTTCTTTTGGCTTTTTGGTATATTTTAACTTAAATGCAAGGAAAGAATATGCTTTTTTTTCAACCAACCAACCAACCAACCAGTGCAAACTGTCGCCATAATTTACTTAAAATGCTATCAGCGAGAACTCACCTACAGTCTTGATGGGGGTATAAATTGGTCTAGCCACTGTGGAAATGAGATGGGCATTTTTCTACTGAAGTTGAAAATGTGCCTGTCCCATGACCCAATAATTCGACCCCAGCGCCAGTAAACACGTACTAGAATATTCATGACACGACTGTTTCTAATAGCTCCAGTCTGGAAATGACCCAGATGCCCATCCACTGTAAGATGTATAAGTAAATTAAGGGAGTCACAGAAGGGTACGCTAACATAGCAATAAATAGGAGTTAACATCAGCCACCCACAACGACATGGATGAACCTCCAAAGCTTCATTTGGGATGAAAGATGCTGAACACAAGGCACCTAGGGTGTTAGTCCTAGGACAACCCTACAGCCTGAGCTGCCTGGGGCAGTCCCAGGGTAATTAGGGTAATTAGCCGCCCCTATTGCTTCCAAAATTTCCTGGTTTGGATGGTAAATTATCTACTCAATACCAATGGCACGACTCTTAGAAAGTTCACAAACAGGCTAAACGAATCAAATATTGTTTATAGGTGTACAAATAGGTACTAAACCATAGAAAGAAGAGCAAAATAGGAAAATGAGTATCATAAAAGTCAGGGTGGTTGTTCCCCACCGACGGAGGGCTATTAACCAGATGCACCCAGGGAGGCTTTTGGGGCTGACAATGTCCTTGTGGTTGACCTGGGCCCTGGTTACATATTTCACAATTCTTTGTTAAATGGTACATCTGTTTTATATACTTTCCTGTCTGGACGGACGTTCTATTTTGTAATCTGAAAAATATTAATGCTATCGATAAACACCACTGATGTTATTGAACCCAAGAAGGAAAGTCTCATTGCATCTTAGCACAAGTTACAGTTCACATTTGCCGAGGGCTTTCTTTGTGCAAGGCACTCTGGAAAATTCTTTCTGTGCATCATCTCATTCCCAGGAGGCAGCAGTGATATTTCTGGGTGAGAAGCATCACAAGGAGAGCAAGGGACATTGCTTTTGGGAATTGCTGGTGACAGGCCATGGGAGGGGGCCCTGGGGAGAGGTGAATGTTGCAGGTTCTCTATGGTCAGTCAGCCCTGGCTCAGTCCCACCCCAAACTCTTGTTCATGACCCTGGGGAACTGGCCTTCCCTCTCTGAGTGGAATTTCCTCTCCTTAAAATGAGAAATGTACAGGTACACAACCCCTCTCTCCAGTCCCTAAATCCAAAAGCTCTGAAATCTGAATCTTTCCCAGACCCATCTGGTGGCAGAACTGGGTCAAACTGGGGCACCTGGGTGGCTCAGTTGGTTAAGCGACCGCCTTTGGCTCCGGTCATGATCCTGGAGTCCCGGGATCGAGTCCCACATCGGGCTCCCTGCTCAGCGGGGAGTCTGCTTCTCCCTCTGATCCTCCCCCCTCTCATATTCTCTCTCTCTCTCTCATTCTCTCTCTCAAATAAAATAAATAAAATCTTTAAAAAAAAAAAGAACTGGGTCAAACTGATGTGAGATTTGATTATCCCATTGATTACGAACATGCATTTCACTGAAGAAAATACCAGTGTATTTGATTACACGGCGCTCCCCAGCCCTACTAGGGGTCTTCTGTAATGTTCAGAATGGGTTCCCCATTACTTGCCTCACATTCAGAAAGTCTAACATCTGGGCCCCAAAGTTTTAGATAAGACAATGCAGACTTTTAATGATTCCCACCTTTTTGGGGTTACAGGAAAATTAAGCGCGATCAAGTCCTGGCCCCGGACATCATTAGTTACTATGTTTGTAGATCACGTCCAGCTGTGGGATTGGAGCACACACCTCACCTCCCTGTCAGAATCATGCTGTCATTGAAACCCAACTACAGGAATGGGGGCACAGGGAACCGGTGCCTAGGAAGTCAGGACCAAACACAGCAGGGCAAAAAATGACCAATGTCAAGATCAGAGCCATTGGGTGAATTTTAAAAAGGAAAAAAAAATGCCCAGTTCAAAATCTATCTCAGGGTGCCTGGGTGGCTCAGTCAGTAGAGCGCCGACTCTTGATCTCAGGTCTTGATCTTAGGGTTGTGAGCTCAAGTCCCGTGTTGGGCATGGGCCTACATAAAAAAAAAAAAAAAATCTCTCTCTAAGAAAAAAAGAGTAGAAGGAAGGGCCCAACTGTGGTTACGATGTTAGCTAACATAGCACACTACGGTAGTTGAGAAAAATCCTTCACAAACTAATAGCTGTGGTTAATGGCCCACAATTGCTCTACACATGCATCGAGGGCTTTGCAAAATCTCACAGAAGTATCACAAACAGCTCCATAAGGGAGGTACCATTTTTCAGCTGGGGAAACTGAGGCTTGGAGAAGTGGAGCCATGGACCCAAGGTCACCTGACACCCAAGCGGCAGAGCTGGGATGTGAACCTGGGTGTGGAGGACCCCAGAGTTCCTACCGCTGTGTGGATCTTGATCTCCTTAGTTTCTACCTGTCTTACTTGATTTTCCACAAATTTTACCATAAAAGTTTCATCACATGGAAAAGTTGAAAGAATGGTAAAATGAACATCTTTATGTTCCACGTTTTGCCATATTTGCTTTCTGTCCTTTGATGAATTCTTAAATACTTCAACGGGCATCTTCTAAGAAAGAATAAGGGGTAATGAACACTGGGTGTTATATACAACTGGTGAATCACTAAATTCTACCCAGTAGAACCCAGTAATACACTACATGTTAACTAAATTGAATTTAAATAAAAAATTAAGAAAAGAAGGAATAAGGGGTCACTAGAGGTCTACACTACCACTGAACGCCATTACTTAAGAGAAATTCATTCTGCTATCTAATATTCAGTCCGCAAACAATTTCCCCCATTGTCTCAAAAAGGTCTTTTGTAGCGGTTTCTGACAAAATTGGGGACTCACATACTGCTAGGGGTGGTCATGGCCCCCTAATCCCTTTTAGTTTAAAACACTAACTGTCCTGTCCATTTTCTTAAAGAGACAGTGCTTCTGTAATAGGGGGAAAAAAGGTAGATTCATTTCTATTTGATTTGCGAACCACATATATGACTTGATTGGATGAAAAATTAGTATTTAAATAAATATAAAAACTTTATTTAAAAAAATTATTAAAGCAGATTCCTCAGCCAGGCCTCACAAAATGGGGAGTCAATAGATCCTATAAATATTTAGTGGAACAAGGAACACGTTTAAAAGGGTGGGTTTTTTTTTTGTTTTTTTGTTTTGTTTTTTGATGTTACAAAAGCAGCCAATAGAGAAACAACAAGGAATGTGTGATTATCCAGGGAGGAGGGAACTTGGACACTAGTAAAGCTGTCCCTATTTTTAGCAAGGGATTACTGGACATTGTCTAAAAGTTGACAAAATAAGAAATCATCCCAGAATTTGCTTTAAAGATCTGGAAGTGACTACCAGAAAAATAAAAAAGGAGCAAAGGTTTTAAACGACGCACCACAGATCACAAGTTACTTTTGGCATTTCTGAAAAGTCATTTAATTACATAAAATTTTAACTGACTGTGGGGCCGGGGGCTGCTTTTTCAAGGGCTGTGCTTGATGCAAAGCTTTGTCTGCCTTATTAGTCTTTTGTTCTTGTGTCATACCGGGGCACTTAAAAAATTATTTATTGTAAAAGTAGGTTCCTAATACCGCAGTCTTTCCAAATTGTTAGTTACCAGATGCTATCTAAAGTTGAAGGATCCAGATTGAAAGAACAAGATACGGGGCGTTACAAGAGTATTACTCAACACTTGCAAAAGTTAACTTAGAAGAACAAAATTTAAATTGGGAAGAGCGGCCGCAGCTAAAAACAAACTTGCTAAATCAAGAACCAGTGTTCGGAGACTTCTGATTCACCGATTTTGCGAAGGGGCCGTCAGCCAGAAGAGACACAAACCAGAACTGGTAAAAAGTGGTCTGGCCTTTCGGGGGCTGCTGTGTACACGTGTTGATCGGGTACATTTGGCCGGGGTGGGGCGGGGGGAGATTTATCCCAGGGTGGCCTCCGCCGAGGGGCAACGGGGTGGAAGGCGTGGGCGTCAGAGGACCCGTTTTAAAAGCAAAGCCCTTTCGGTACCACCTGGGGCTTTTCAAACGTTTGCGTGGCTCTGGACTTAAAGGGGCGCAGTGGGCTGGCGCAGCCTAGGACCCCGGCAGGGCCCAGGGAGCGGGGCTGGGGCGCAGGACTCCCTGGGATCCTCCCCTCCAGGCAGGGTCTAGGGCGGAAGTCCTTCCCGGGGCTCCCTGGCTGGGAGTGGGGACGGGACACGGGTCCCGACCTGCATCCCTACCTGTCCCGGCGCTCACCTGGCGGCCCGCTCGGAGGCGGCGGCGGGCTAAGATCCCTTTCCCCACCCAGCTCGGGGAGGCAGTCGGGGGGCTCCCTGGGATCCGCCACGCCCAGGGAGCCCCGGGACCGGCGGTCTGGGCAGTCGGTCCTCTGCGGGGGTGGGGGTGACGGCCGAAGGCGGGCGCGGGGGCCGACGGCTGGGAGATCGGCCGGCGGGCGGCTGCGGCGGGCGGGAGCGAGGCAGGGGCGGGATCCGCGAGGCGGCCGGCGCCGGGGGAGGGCCCAGCTGCCGCGAGGCCGGCGGGGAGGAGACGCAGCCCCCGCGCTCCGGGATCCCGGGGCCCGCCTCTTGGAGAGCCTACACTTGGCCCACGTGGGTACCTGCTGCCGGGAGCCCTGCCATCTGCCACCCCGGTCCCGGTGCCGACCCCAGCCACCTCCGCCGGGCGAGGTCCACCTCCCCGAGAGTCTCCGCCGTGGGCCTGGTTCCCCCTGCCTCCTCCCCCCACATCTTGTCTCCTTCTCATTCCGGCCTCCTGCCTGCAACCGCCTTCGCCATTCGAAAAGTCTCTCCCACCATCTGGCCAGTGCTGTAAATGGCTTAGCTGTGACTCCGACCCTGGGCCTGGTTTGAAACACTGGATCAAGTGCCCATCCATAGGGATTCTCTCGCATTTGCACCGTGTCCCCAGCGTAGAGTCTCAGAAGCCTGGCTCTGTTCTTGAGTGGACCCTCTCTCCCACACACACTTCTCTTGGGCAGCGACAACCCGTGTGTCCCTGCTTTAGAAACCCACCCGCTCCCCTAAACTGTAGACAAACGAATTAATCCGAGGTTCAGCACCAGTAAGGATGGGGCCCCGACCCATTTCTCTCATGACCTCTTGGGCCGCCCCAGTTCCTTCCGATTGCCCTGGATCGCCCAAGGGACCTCAAGAGCTTGACCTGGCCCATCCCAGACTTCTGAACGCCAGGCCTTGCTCGTACTAATAAACCGTTGCCTGTCCCCGTTACCCCAGCGCTCGCTCCTAGCAGGCACTGTGCTAAATGCTTTCTATGCGTGACCCCAAGGACGCCTCTCACGAGAAACTGAGGCCCAGACTTGCACGCATTGCAAGTCTCTTGTTTGGGGGTCACACGACAGGCAAGGCTCGGAGCATGGGTTCCCCAGGTCCCCTCTGCTAGGAGCTTCAGCGAAGCACCACAGCGCCATCGTGAGGAAGGCGCGAGGTCCTGCGCTTGCAGCGCCGAATAAATGTGACCTCTCATCGGTACCAACCGCCTTAGGAGAAGCATTTTCTCCTGTGCGTTGTAAAATTATTGTATTATTGGTGGTATTTTTAGTACAGATCCACACAAAGTCCCTTATTTGAAAGGCTTAGGACTATGTGGCTTGGAGTCCGGATTTTTTTTTTTTTAATTTTAGAAGGTATAGAATGATTATACCATGTACAGGGTTCTGCAGTATCCCCAGCAGGTTCAGGATGGGGCTCCACGATGATGTGCTATGGAGAGGAATACACACTTAGTGGAACAGAAGTTATAAATAACCTGATATCAGTTTAGTCACGTGTGATTGCTTGAAGAGTTTGGGGGCCTGATTTATGAAGCAGGTTTGTTTGTGCATAATGAATTGTAACGATGATTTTTAAAGTTGATACCATTATTAAGCACCTCCTGTGGACCAGGGGCAGACTACATAGCTTATGCAAGTTTAGAGGCACTAAACAATTTATTTTAACAAATAATATGGCTTATTACAGATAAATTAGAAAGACACAGAGGGTCCCCAGTAAAATAATTGGATCATCAAAGGATGCTAAAACCATTGATAAAATGTTGGAGAACAGTCCAGAATTATTACCCAACAAATGACTTATTCATTATAAATGGGAAAAATGTATCTACCTAGTGAGGGCAGGTTTCTGGCAGACAACCTCTTTTTTTTTTTTTAAGATTTTATTTATTTATTTATCTGACAGAGAGAGAGAGAGAGAGAGAACACAAGCAGGGGGAGCAGCAGGCAGAGGGAGAGGGAGAAGCAGGCTCCCCGCTGAGCAGGGAGCCTGACATGGGGCTCAATCCCAGGACCCTGGGATCATGACCTGAGCTGAAGGCAGACGCTTAACCAATTGAGTCACCCAGTCGCCCCTGGCAGACACCCTCTTTAACCAAATGATCAAACAGTATCGCCAACAGTGGGACAATATGACATCAAGTGTCTCTTGATGTGACACTATAGAAAATACACAAAATTACCCATGCAGAATTCTTGTGGGAAAACAATGTAACCCTACATTTAATAACCAGGAAACAATCAGACATTGAAGATGGGGGATATATACTAGGTAACTGGCCTGTACTTTTTTAAAAAAGTCCACGTGAGGGGCGCCTGGGTGGCTCAGTCGTTGAGCACCTGCCTTCGGCTCAGGTCATTGTCCCAGGGTCCTGGGATCGAACCCCGCATGGGGCTCCTTGATCCACGGGAAGCCTGCTTCTCCCTCTCCCACTCCCCCTGCTTGTGTTCCTTCTCTCGCTATGTCTCTCTCTCTCTGTCAAATAAATAAATAAAATCTTTTTTAAAAAAAAATTCCACGTGATTATGGTGTGCGCACCTCGACTGGGTCCTGTCTGGTGAACCTTGCTGTTCCTTGCCAATCTCAGATGACGGACAAGGCTAGCGTCTGTAGGCGATGGGGCTATGCTTCCTGTTATAAATAAATGCTGGACTGTTTCCCTCCAGGCCTCTGCCCTGAGCTGGAGCATGAATGGCAGCTTTGTGTCTGGGTGTGGGGCTTGCCTTCAGGCTGGCCTCACATGTGGGGTAGGCGGGTGAGAGGCCAGGAGCCCCGCTGCCGGCTGCCCCTTCTGTCCTCTACAAGTGCCAGACTAGGGCTGGCTTTTTTTGGAAGCCCGCACCCATCCTAGTTAGCATCTCAGACTATCCGAGAGCTGGATCTCTTTAGGGAACTGCCCTCTGGTTCTTATTTTCCTGCATGTGAATATTGGGTGGCTGGGGCGCTGGGGAAGATGGGGGAGGACAGGGTCCAGAAAGCATGGACAGATTATCATCTGAGCCCACCTTGGCTCTCTTTTCTCATTCTTGTCTACTCTAGAACCCTGGTTGTACTGGGCTTCCTCTTCCCTGCAGCCCTTTCCTGAATGCAATGAATGACCACCTCACTCTGGTTCATGTCCCCAAGCCTCTACCTGATCTGTTTACCAGAAATGTGTTAGACTCTCTGGTGTGTGGATGGTCCCTGTGGGGACTGATTAATGACCCCCCCCCCCCCAAAGACATATCCATGCCCTAACCCTTGAATGGCAAAAGGGATTTTGCATATGTGATTGAGTTAAGGATCTTGAGATGGGGAGATTATCCTGGATTATCTGGCTGGGAATAAAGCCCAGAAGTAACAGTCGCTGCTAGAAGCTCAGAGAAGCAAGCACACGGACCCTCCACTCAGTGCCTCCAGAAAGAACCAGCCCTGACAACACCTTGACTTTAGCCCCGTGGCAGTGATTTTGGACTTGAACCTCCAGAACCTTACAAGAAGAAATTTCATAATTTAAGCCCTTAAGGCTCTGGTAATTTGTTGCAACAGCAATGGGAAATGAATACAGCTTCCTTCCCAGCCCTTTGCTATTGTCAGCTGATTTCCCTTTGTATTCCCTCACTTTATACAAATGAGGGTGCTGAAGCATCTCCGGGTGACCCCTCTGATTCCTGAGTGACCCGGGGAAGTCCCTTAGCTGTCTCACTATGTTGTCAGTTCCCTTAGCGATGAGGGTTGAAATAGACAAGGCAGACTGCCTCTGGGTTACATCAGGCCTGCATGGAGGTTTTGTTTGGCTTCCAGTGTTTTGTTTTGTTTTTTAAAGATTTTTATTATTTGAGAGAGAGAGAGAGAGAGAGATAATGAGAACATGAGCCGGGGTGGGGGAGGGACAGAGGGAGAGCAGACTCCCCACTGAGCGATGCGGGGGGGGGGGGGGTGCTCAATCCCAGGACCCCGACATCACAACCTGAGCTGAAGGTAGATGCTTAACCGCCTGAGCCACCCAGGTGCCCCTAGTTTCCAGTGTTTTAAAGCTTTCTCACTGTGTTCATTTTGATCAGGATCATATATTTGCCTTGTATAAAATTTGAAAAGTATGAGAGAGGTTTCCCAGGGCTAATCTCTCTTCTACCGGAGTCCTCAGCTGCACCCAGTTTTTCCCTGGATTCTGACATGCTCTTGCAGAGCTTTTCTATACATATACGAGATATTTCACATGCACACACTCTAAACAAACAATAACATACCATATACTCCCTGTTTGACACTCTGCATTTATCATTTAATATAGTTTCATGCTCTTTCCATATCACTACATAGAGAGCTTCCCCCTTTTTTTTAAATAACAGCCACATAGATCTCCATTTTATGGATGTATCTGATGTCTAGTGTATTTGTTATTTAAAAAAAATTTTTTTTAAAGGAAAGAGGCCCTTTTAAAAATTAATTAATTTATTTTAAAGAGAAGGAGAAGGGCGCCTGGGTGGCTCAGTCGTTAAGTGTCTGCCTTCGGCTCAGGTCATGATCCCAGGGGATTGAGCCCCGCATCGGGCTCCCTGCTCAGCAGGGAAGCCTGCTTCTCCCTCTCCCACTCCCCCTGCTTGTGTTCCCTCTCTCTGTCAAATAAATAAATAAAATCTTTAAAAAAGCATACAGAGAAGGAGAGAGAGTGAGCGAGCAGGGGAAGGGAAAGAGGGAGAGAATATCCAAGCAGACTCCCACTGAGTGGGGAGCCAGACACAGGGCTCCATCTCACAACCCATGAGATCAGGACCTGAGCCAAAACCAAGAGTTGGATGCTTAACTGACTGAGCCACCCAGGCGCCCCTAATGTATTTATTACTGACGTGCACTATATCACATAGTTTACATTTCTAGAAATAGAACCGCTGGGTCAAGAGTTATGTGCATGGCTATAATTTTTAAAGGCACAGTAACAGTGTTGCTGAGGTTGTGGAAAACCTGAAAGTCTCACACTCTAATGCTGGTGGGAACATAAAATGGGGTAGCTGCTTTGGAAAACAGTCTGTTAGTTCCTCAAAAAGTTGAACGTTAGAATTACCACATGACCTGCAATTCCACGCCGAGGTGTATACTGAAGAGAAATGAAAACATAAGTCTACACAAAAACACGCACACAAATGTTCGTAACAAGATTTTTCCTAATAGCCCAAGGATGGAAACGACCAAAACACCCATAAACTAATGAATAAATATAATACAATGGAATTATCGGAATGGCTTATTTGGCCATAAAAAGGAGGCAGTAGTGATCCATGCTACAACACCGATGAAACTTTTTTTTTAAAGATTTTATTTATTTATTTGAGAGAGAGGGAGAGAGCACAAGCAGGGGGAGCGGCAGAGGGAGTGGGAGAGGGAGAAGCAGGCTCCCTACTGAGCAGGGGCCCGGATGTGGGGCTCGATCCCAGGACTCTGGGATCCCGACCTGAGCCAAAGGCAGATGCTCAACATACTGAGCCACTCAGGCGCCCCCGACACGGGTTAACCTTGAAAGCATATGATAAGGTAAAGGAGCCAGACACAAAAGACCACATGTTGTACTGATTCTTTTTATATGGAATGACCAGAATAGGCAAATTCACAGAAACAGAAAGTAGATTAGTGGTTGCCAGGGGCTGTGGGGATTGCTGGGAATGAAGTGATAGAATGTTCTGGAATTAGTGATGATAACTACACAACATTGTCAGTATGCTAAAAACCACTTAGTAATACACTTTTAAATGATTAATATTTTTGTTGTGTGAATTCTATCTCAATAAAAGAAGTGATACTTAAAATAAGGTATGTGCATAAAATTTTGTTGACCCATTACGCACCAGGAATGCATGCGAGCTGCCATCTTGCCATGCTTCTAGAGTCTCTACCATCCTTGTGTACAGACAGGAATACTGACGAATCTTTGTTCTTTGAAAAAAAATTTTTTTTCAACAGTGCTTCCTCTCAACTCGATTTCCCTGACTGCTTAAACACCCCTGCCAAATGCAATCACCTTCAACTCTTCACCACTCTAATATCGGATGCCTGCGAATGATGTTGTAAAGAACCCAGACAAAGCAGATAAAGCCGTTGTGTGTGATCTTACAATGATTATAAAACTAATTACTCATGCTGACACATGTCACAAAAGTGCTGACACCATGAATTTCAATTTGTTTATTATTGGATTCCAATTTGCATTCTTCTTTCCTGTGGGAGTTGGATTGTACTCAGCCACCACAAAGAGTCAGGGTTACTGCCTCAGAGCTGCTGAGGTTCCAGGAGTAGGTGGAACATGTCTCAGGATGGCCAATGATTCAGGGTCAGTGATGAGACCGGGGAGCGCCCACCCCAGCAGCCCTCCTCTGACTCGGTCATTGCTCAGGGTCTGGCCACGGGTTTGGCTCTGAACAAACACATGGGTTTTGGTAAGGGCCCCGGGTTGGGCTTTCCCCTCAGAGTCTCATGTGTCCTAAGCACCTTCTCCCATAGTGCAGGCTGGCGGGCCGGCTCTGTAGCTCTTTGTTCGGAGCATGACCTGTTTCTATCCAGTTAAACCCAAAGCCTTTCATCGGTGCAACTTAATAAAACCCCAGCATTTTTATTATGGTAAAAAAATACATAACACAAGATTTGCCAATTTAGCCCTTTCTAAGTGCATGATGCAGGGGCATTAGCTGCGTTCATAATGCTTGGCAACCATCACTATTCTCTGTTTCCCCAATTTTCCATCACTTCAAACCATAACTCTGCACCCATTAAGCAATAATTCCCCATTCCCTCCTCCCTACAGCCCCCGGCAAACTCTAAGCTACTTTTTGTGTCTGTGAACTCATCTAGTCTAGATATTTCATGTAAGTGGAATCATATGATACTTGTTCTCTTGTGTCTGGCTTCTTTCACTTAGCATAACGTTTTCCAGGTTCATCCATGTGTTAGCGTGTACCAGTTGGTCCTCCATTCCTTCCTATGGATTGGTCATATTCCGTTGTATTTTGTTAACCCATTCATCCGTTGATGGTGTCTGATTTCTGTCCACCTTTTGGCTACTAGGCATAAAGCTGCTATGGATATTCCCTTTCAAGTACCTGTTTCAGTCCTGTGTTCAGTTCTTCAGAGTAGATACCTAGAAGCAGATGGCTGGGTCATATGGTAACTCTATGTTTAACTTCTTGAAGACCAACCAAACTGTTTTCCACAGCGGCCGCACTATTTTACATCCTCACCAGCAACGTAAGAGGGCTCTGATTTCTGCACCTCCTTACGAATACTTGTTTCTCCTTTTTATTGTTATTATTATTTTTTAAAAGATTTTATTTGTTTGAGAGAGAGAGAGAGCACAAGCAGGGGGAGCGGCAGAGGGAGAGGGAGAAGCAGACTCCCCGCGGAGCAGGGAGCCCGATGTGGGACTCGATCCCAGGACCCCAGGATCATGACCTGAGCTGAAGGCAGACGCTTAACCAACTAAGCCCACCCAAGCACCCCTATTATTATTTTTTTTGAGAGAGAGAAAGAGAGAGCATGCAAGCATGAATGGAGGGAGGGGCAGAAGGAGAGAGAAAATCTTTTTTTTTTAAGATTTTTTTATTTATTTGTTCATGAGAGGCAGAGACAGAGAGAGAGAGAGAGAGAGGCAGAGGGAGAAGCAGGCTTCCCGCTGAGCGGGGAGCCCGATGCGGGACTCGATCCCAGGACCCCGGGATCATGACCTGAGCCGAAGGCAGACGCTTAACCATCTGAGCCACCCAGGTGCCCAAGGAGAGAGAAAATCTTAAGCAGGCTCCATGCCCAGTGCAGAGCCCAATGTGGAACATGATCCCACGACCCTGAGATCATGACCTGAGCCGAAATCAAGGGTGGGTGGCTCAACCAACTGAGCGACCCAGGCACCCCTCCCTTTTTTATCATTATGATAGCCTGTTAGGTGTGAAGTGGTAAATAACCCCAGTTTACTTTCCCACCAACGATTATGATGTGAAATACCAATTGTCGAATCACTATGTTGTACGCCTGAAATGAATGTCACGTTGTGTGTCAAGCGAACTTCAATTAGAAACATTTTTTAAATGAAATACCACACGTAATTTATGCATAAATAAAGACGTGAAATATCAAGCCCCTATGAGTTTGCAGATTCAGTGTGTTATCAAATGTTCTGAATTTGGGCCTGAGAAGTGTAAAATGAGAACTCATCATAGTCTTCCTTCGCCTTTCTCTTGTGATAAGAAGGCTGATCATCTTTTCTTGTATTTAAGAACGTCTAGCATTTCTTTTTCCGTGATTTGTCTGTGAGTTAACCTTTGCCCACTTGGCTATGGTTACTGGTCACGTGCTATGTTTTAAAACTGGTCTATTAGGGGGCGCGTGGGTGGCTCAGTCGGTTAAGTGGTTGACTCTTGGTTTCGGCTCAGGTCATGATCTCAGGGTCGGAGGATCGTCCTGAGTTGGGCTCTGTGCTGGGCGTGAAGTCTGCCTGGGAATCTCTCTTTCTCTCTGTACCCTCCCCCTGCACGCCTCCCCACTTGTGCTCTCTCTCTCCCTTAAAAAAAAAAAAAAGTTCTATTGGTTGCAAACACTGAAAAACCACAGGGGTGATGTCACCTAAAAGTCTGGTTTTCCAGCTTCTCTTGCCAGTGGGAAGGCCCAGCAGCCCTGGCTTGTGCTCTCAGATGGAAGGGAGGGGCTAGAGGAGTACATGGGTTTTTGCTGTCATGGTCCCCACCCCAGCTGTGGTATGCCTGGGCCCATCACCTGTCACAATGCAGGCTTGGCCCTGTGGGCATTTGTGGTGGGAGCTCCTAGTGAAGTAGGAAAGATGTTGGGGTTCAGAGCCAACAGAAAGAACGAATTCTTGAGACATCTTCGGTGCAAAAAGGTGGTTTCATTAAAGCACGGCGACATGGGACGCCTGGGTGGCTCACTCATTAAGCGTCTGCCTTCGGCTCAGGTCATGATCCCAGGGTCCTGGGATCGAGTCCCACATCAGGCTCCCTGCTCAGCGGGGAGCCTGCTTCTCCCTCTCCCTCTCCTGCTCCCCCTGCTTGTACTCTCTCTCTCTGACAAATAAATAAATAAAAATCCTAAAAAAAAAATAAAAAAATAAAGTACGGGGACAGGGCCTGTGGGCAGAAAGAACTGCACTGGGGTCATAAGGAATGGCCCATTACATACTTTGAAGTTGGGAGGGGGTTAGGGAGAGTGTAAGCCTCCCAGGTATTTTGGAAACAAGGTTTCCAGGATCCTGAGGGGGGGCAGCTATTGTTAGGAAAGGTCATTTATTACTGTTTAATAAAAACTCAGTCGTGAGACCCTTCAGATGTATATCGGCGGGTCATATACTTGGGGGATGACTGCCAACATGTATCGTGGGGGGTAGAGATAAAGGAAGTTTCCAAAGGAATTTTTATATGTTATAGTAGACGTACAGGATCCTGGGGGTCAGGCTTTTGCCCTTAGCCAAGTGTCAGCATCGAGGCAGCTGAGTCCCTGGAGGAAGGTCCCTCTGCCTGTTTCAAGGACATGTCAGTGGGCTGTAGGGAGTAAGGAAATCGCATTTTTCTTTTGCCTTTGCTTCCTACATCACTGGGACAATCCTTTCAAAGCATTTAGGCCCCTGCTGGGCCCTACTGCCTTGAGAGCCCTCAGAAGAGGAAAGGAGTCTCAAGAACAGGGCTGGCTGGTCAGGTCTTAGTGCTGGCGGTTAAGGGACCCATTAATAAATTAAAAACACATCTGCATGGGTGACGGTGGGCAGATTTGGAGGGCAGAGATTTCAATGAAAACACACTTCAGATAGAGGAGAATCTTCTGAATGAAACAGGAAAGTGGCAGGTGATGGGGTTCTGGACATGCTACTCCAAAATATGGCACCTTGGCAGATTGAATAGTTTAAGCTGGAGGAGTTTGAGACGGCGGCAGAGGTAGGAAGGTTACTCCAAGGTCCCTCCCGCTTTGCCCCTCTTCCCTGAAACAGGTCCTATAACCCCCATGTGACAGGTGCCCTCCCTGTCCCCAGAGGAAAGGGGTGCCCGCATCTCCGACGCAGGAGACCAGAGTCAACAGGCCTTGCGAAGCCTCCCCCAGTTACGACAGTTACCCTAGACTCCTTGACCTACCCCCTGCCTCCACGCCTGCCCCCTCTTCATCAGATCCGGTATAAAAATGCACCTGTCCCTTTCTTTGGGGCTTTATTTTCTAATGAAGTCTCCTGTGTCACATAAAACTTAACATGTGTGCTCTTGTGTTAATGTCTTTGTCAGTTTATTATTATTCTTTTTTAGGATTTTATTTTTTTATTTGAGAGAGAGTGTGCACGAGCTGGGTGGACTCGAGAGCAGGTGGGGAGGGGGAGGAGCAGACTCCCCACTAAGCAGGGAGTCCAACGTGGGGCTCGATCCCAGGACCCTGAGATCATGACCGGAGCTGAAGGCAGGCGCTTAACCAACTGAGCCACCCGGGCGCCCCTGGCTCTGAAATCTTAAGTGCCAGGTGCTGGGCTAAGAGCCCTAGGTATGTTGTCCCATGTAAGGCTCCCAGCAACCCTCTGAGGTTCTGGGAGGTTCCGCTGCTATCCTGAAGGTACAGGCCAAGATAACTCCAGAAGGGGAGCGGCCAGGATCCGACCGGGGAGCCCGCAGCCGCTATCCTGGGCTGACCCGTCTACAAGCATAAAAACCACGATTACCGGGGCACCTGGGTGGTTCAGTCGTTAAGCGTCTGCCTTCAACTCAGGTCATGATCCCAGGGTCCTGGGATCGAGCCCCGCGTCAGGCTCCCTGCTCAGTGGGGAGCCTGCTTCTCCCTCTCCCACTCCCCCTGCTTGTGTTCTCTCTCTCGCTGTGTCTCTCTCTGTCAAATAAATAAATAAAATCTTAAAAAAAAAACCCAACATGATTACCCTCAGATACCCCCTTCCGCAGAGGTTTTCCCCAGGCTTTGTGTGCATTGAATCTTGTAAATGGATTTGTTGAGGTGGTGGCCCTCGGTGAAGAACTCTTCCTGCCATCACTTTGTGAAGTTGGCCACCCCAGCAGGAGCGGGCCCCGCTGAATCAGAGAGCTAGGACCTCAGGGTTACTCGTTGGGGGCCCGCACGCGGGGAGGACTCTCTGAACACCATGGGCTCGGGTCCCGCCGACGCAAATCACACTTCGGGGGGAATGCTGCGCAGAGTTTTCTCCAAGGCAGTGTTTGCCAAATATCAAGTGTCTGTAACCTGGATCTCCTTTGAAGATTCAGGCTTGGAAAGAAAGGCAGCCAGGAGCTTTCATCAGCCTGGCCAGCTGAGGCACTGGGGGCCGTGGGTTGCCAGAGGTTCTGCAGGCCCGTGGGAAGAGAATTTGAAAAGAAATGTAGGAATCTTTTCAAGTTCTCTTGCCTTCGGCTCAGGTCATGATCCCAGGGTCCTGGGATCGAGCCCCGCATCGGACTCCCTGCTCGGTGGGGAGCCTGCTTCTCCCTCTCTCTTTGCCTGCTGCTCCCCTGGCTTGTGCTCTCTCTCTGTCTCTGTCAAATAAATAAATAAAATCTTAAAAAAAAAAAAACTAAGAAAAGAAATGTATGAATCTAGCCTTCAGAAACAGTACTCCCCTGGGGCAAAGAAAGAAGAACAGCGTTGATGCTTGACTGATGGCGCATGTGTTAAGCGGTGGGGTGTCCCATGATTTATATGAGCGAATATCTATTTATTAACAAATATAATATGTTGGGGGGAAGAACCAGAAGCATGTACTAAGTACACCAAACTATAAGATCTTGGTTATCATTTTATCATTGATCAGAATGAGGCTAACTTTTTTAAAAAGGGGGTATCAATGAAAAGATTATACATAATCTTTTTGGGCTTGGGAAAAGCTGAGATTTAGCTTTTTTTTAAAGATTTTATTTATTTATTTGACAGAGAGAGA